>NC_090931.1:949799371-950105521 GCF_040938575.1 Ambystoma mexicanum | reverse complement strand
GATGTTAGGTCACTTCCCTTGCGAACAAGGTCTCGCCACAGCTGCTTTTGCAGTGGAAAAGGCATCAGCAATCACCATGGGGTGCCCAACTACCCTGTTTGTGGAGCATGCACTATTTGCGATATTGAATAAACCTAAGTCCACCCTAACCACGCAAAGAGCATCAGGTTATGAGATCATTTTATCAAGAGCTGAACTATCAATTGTTAGATGTAGCACGGTCAACCCTGCAAGGTTCATAGCAGAAGTAATTGAGGAGGGAGATTACGCCCATGACTGTACGGAAATAACTGAAATGTACTCATGTACTAGAAAGGTTGAAGAAAACGCACTGGAGGGTGGTGAGCTCTTATTTATTGATGGGTCATCAACTATCGATCAAGGGGATGGTATAAGGAGAACTGGGGCAGCAGTGGTAAAAATGATGGAGGTACCGGTGTGTGTGGCAATAAAATGTGTACGATTACCACAGCATTTCTCCGCTCAAGCAGCAGAGCTAGTTTCACTGATCTTGGCGTTGAAGGAAAGCTTTGACAAACGAGTGACCATATACTCCGACAGCGCATATGTTACATCCACTGTCCACTCAGGGCTGTCGAAATGGAGAAGAAGAGGGTTTAGGAGAGCTGATGCCACTCCAGTACAACATGCTCTCTTATTGGCTGAACTAATTGAAGTAATAAATGACCCCCAAGAATTAGCTTTAGTAAAATGCACCGCACACACCAATGGTGAAGACCACGTCTCGAAGGGGAATGCAGCAGCAGACGCACATGCGAAGTATGCTGCATACTTTGGTGAGATATGGAACCCCCCAGAGTCACAGAGAGGGAGAGGGAGGGGAATAGCTAAGGAGATGTTGATAAGAGAAGGGTACACCCATCTCCCAGCCACGCAGATTATGGAGCTACAAGCGGCTGCACCAATGGCCGAAAAAGAAATATGGGTAAAAAGAGGATGCACAATGTCACCAACTGACGCACTATGGCGCCAGGGTGGCACTGGAAAAGTTGTAATACCATTGGCACTTTTGGACACTGCTCTGAGCCAACTACATCATCCAGCCCACACAGGCAAGGAAGTAATTGCAGCACGAATTAGGGAAGACTGGTTCTGCCCCGAGCTAAATTCTCATGTGTCAAACTTTATCAGTAATTGTCTCACATGTCAACAGTTTACGGCCGGCCATACTCTAAAGGTGGTAAGAGGTACTATACCCCGGCCAGAGGGACCTTTCCGGCATCTCCATATTGATTATGTTGATATGATCAATATATGTCAAGGAAATAGGTATATGATCGTAGTAGTATGTCCATTCTCTAGGTGGATTGAAGCAGGGCCCTGTTCACACCCAGATGCATTTAGAGCAGCTAAATTCCTAGTGAGGGAGGTCTTCCCAAGATGGGGAGTGTGCGAGGTGTTAAGGTCAGACAATGGCCCACATTTCGCAAACGAAATATTCCAGCACATTACATCCTTGCTGAACATAAAGCATAAATTTGCATGTGCATACCACCCACAGGCCAACGGTTTATGTGAACGCCTGAATGGCCTATTAAAGGAGGCAATTGCAAAGATACAGCAAGCAACAAAGAAGAGTTGGTTATATTGCCTTCCATTAGCCCTATTCGAGCTAAGGAATAGACCAGGGTCCGACCACCACCTCACCCCACACGAGGTGGCTACCGGACGTCAAATCCGCCTTCCCCTAACGCCAACATCAAGAGCATTTACCGACAACGAAAGTACAGCGAGTGTTTTTGGTGATGAAATGTACCAATATGTGTCTTCTTTGATTACTAGTGTAGTGTTTGTGTCTCAACAGCTCGAGCGCACACGGGGCGGGTCTAACAGCAATCAACAAGAAGACGCGGATAAAGAATTGGAAAAAGAAAGACTGTGTAAAGTTGCTAAAGGTGACCACGTACTACTTCGCAATTTCAATAGGAAGTGGAACAGTCTGCGATTTACTGGCCCCCATCTAGTAGAGGAGGTATCAACGAGAGCAGTAAAGCTACAGGATAAGCGCGCCTGGAATCACCTACACGATGTAAAGATCTACAAACTCCAGACCCGCCCCAGCGCCACGACAGGTCCGTTGGAAGAACAACAACAACATCGCCGACGGAGGAAGAGAGTTCTATCACAGCCAACGACCCAAGTGTTCCCATACCCTGTCACTCCCCAGATTCCCCAGAGACAATAACTAAAGAAGAAAAGGGTGATCCCCATACTGCCCACCCCATGGTCACACGCTCAAAGAGTAAAAATACTTCCGCCAGTTGAGCCCAAACCCCCTGCCCATTGACCCCTACCCCCACTACGAGTAATAACTGTACTAAAGGACATTGTATTGCACGAGTACACATGTAAACAGGTGAATGCTTTCTTTTCTTTTCTCTCGCACATGCAGGAACTGCGTATTATTGTACTGCTAAGAAAATAGATAACTAACAAATTCATTGCCCAGGAGTAGATGGTACCCCCAGACGATTACTACTCAGAAGAATTGTCGCACAAATTTGTATATGAAATAAAAAGGCCAACGTACCTGAAAAAGAGAAGGGTATGTGTGTACTACACAGCATTCCTCTTGGCCATAGAACACTCAATGCCCCACCTCCACCCATACTTGCCTGCCCTAAGAGATAGGTCGCTTAGATTGGCGTGGGAACAGCTCTTCGCCTGGGCACTGAATGACTACCTGATAGGGAGAGCTTAAACAACAACAACTAACATTTAATAACCAGCATATTGAGAATTTTCAGGCGGGCAACTTTAACGTCGCAAGAATACGCTGCCGGACCGCAGCAAAGTAAGAGCAAAATGCCGGTGAAATTAGCATATGTAATAAAAATAATAGGGATTTTGATGATCACCGGGTTCTTGGCTGCCTCTGTATGGCAGTACAGCTGTGCTATCAATATTACTGATGTACCCAAACCTAATACACCCCCATCCCCAGCTGCAACAGGTGTTACGTCAGGTGATACTAGTAAAATTATACACAAGCAAAATAGAGTTCAACGCAGCACATACTCAGATAATAAAGGTATTGATAATTATATCCAAGATTCAGCACACGTCTCAAACAACATATGGTACCAACACATGACCCGCATTGGTAAGCAGACAACAGAAGACAGCTGCTACGTTTGCTCATTAATACCATACGCCATGAGCGCTTCCCGAACATTTGTTGCCACAGAAATAGATGAAAAGACAGCACGATGCATAATATACTTGGCACTGTTCCAAACGAAAGGAAGGTTTCAAGGGACAGTGGTGCATATGGTGTGGAAAACACGAGATTCATACCCATACGAAAACAACTTCCTCAAGACCTATTTGAGTTACCACAAGAGCAGTTTACATGCTGAAGCATTCAGATACATAACAAGTGGTCCTGCAAAAGGGGAAACAAAGAAAGTAACATTGCAGTACTTGCCATGTGATTGGTATGCCACTGAAGTTCCTGGTAAACTAGGATGCTGGGAGAGGCCACTGGTGACGATAACGGGGAAGGTGTACTTGGATAACAATTGGGAGATAGGAGTGATTGGAAGCAACATGGTGACGAAGGAAACTATCTCAACTATCGAGGCACACAACCACAGATGTTGGACGACTTGGATCAAGTACGTACCAATGCTCACATGGATAGAGACGGATGAAGACCCAATAACAATACTGCCGCTGACTGCGCCTAAGGTATGCTACCAACATAAAGGAGAAGTGGACGTAGGATACAACACCAATTGTGCCAGCGTGATGGAGTTACCTGAGGGGGGAGCAGGAACAGCAGTAATAATGGACCATTACTGGGCCTGTGGAGAAAAGGCATACCACACACTGCCCCCTCTGTGGAATGGTGTATGCAGGATGGTGCACGTCAATGTACCGTCACTAGCGGTACCCAAGAAGCATGTGAATGTGGCAAGCTTTCCCAAAATGGATGAAGGGGACAAGAGAAAGAAGAGATCTGCACCACCTCAGGAGGAGCAAGGGAACAGGACCAACGGTAATAATACCGTCCTAAATAGAAGGAAAAGACAAGGAGAGCCTCTGACTGGAAATTACCTATGGGGAAGGTCGGAAACGGCCCTCACTTCAATTCCGCCAGAACACAGACTATTCAGCAGAGCAGCAATGTTCTTCTCTTCAATAATCCATCCAGGACTTGAGGCTTATGCAAACGCAAAATGGCTCCAGATAACTAGATGGGAACTAATGATGACCATCAATTCTACAGTAAATGGATTCAACGCAATAAAAGAGGAGCTGCGAGCTGTAAGGATGGTAGCACTCCAGAACAGATATGTATTGCACCTCCTCACAGCCATGGAAGGAGGAGTATGCGCAAAGATAGGACAATCATGCTGCACGTTCATTCCTGCCAACGATGCTGACAACGGTACACTGACAGAAGCAGTTTCACAATTGGCCCAGATGCACTCCAAAATGATGGATGAAAGCAAAGGTGTAAAAAAGGATGAGAGCTGGTTTTCACTATTATGGTCAAGGATGCCATCTTGGCTGTCAGATGGACTAAAAATTATAGTTGGTTGTACTATTTTGGCTGGAGCTACACTGATCATAATAAGATTTTGGAAGGCCCGGAAGGCACGCACCACCGACGAGTTGCTTGAAATGGTCGGTATGCACCCCTTGATGCCAGCAGATGACGGCCAACACGCAGGCATAATAATACAAGAGAGGGAGAAGCTGCGAAACCAGATCATCACCACCCATTTGGACCCACCCTCAGTGAAGATCGAGAACCCGAGAAACCCCAGGAGTTACATAGGGAAATGGGTATACTGTACTCCTGGAGGAACCTGTGAATATATGTATTGGTCATTTGAAGATCATGTTAACCACTATGGACATCTAGGAGGAATAACTAAAATATGGAGAGTAAGAGGTGATAACGAAAAAGATATGTTTGTGGTCGACAAGTCGACCAGAGGGGGGACTGAAGTGGGAGAATGGAAAAACAGGCTCCCGTCCTTACCCTCTCGCGCCTGGCCTAAAGGATCACGGCCCAGGCACCCGCCACGAGAAGAGTTTGCCCATCTACCAGACGACCAAATACCCTGGTACAGGAACATACGGATGTGTCCATCTGCCTGCCCAACAGCACGCCCTGCCCATGCTGACACCTGCGGCACGGATCAACTAGACTAAAACCAACACGTCGTTAGAGATGCCATGACGACCTAGCCAACGGTCAGCACACCTGTGCAAATATACACACTGGACACTCCCGCACCAATCTACACGAAGAATATACTCAGTGCTATGACGTAGGTGACAGACATACTCACGGACGTGCATCTTTATTATTTTCCACATAGGCTCTCAAAATGCAGAAACGCAAGACGCATCATGAACTCATCTAAAGAGCTTGCTTACGCTTCTCCTAAACCCAGGTGCCATAATGAGAAATATAACGAAGACATGATACTGGTCATAAGACAATATGTTACTATAACCTAAAGCGCCTGTGCACCAAACGGTTCCACCTATACACCAGGCCTAAGTAGGCCGCAAGCAAGAGCTCCCATGGACGTTAAAAGAACAAGAGTCAGGTTGCTGATCCTGCAGAATGAGCCCGGCGAGAGCAGACAGCCAAGGTCGTAATGTTGCAAACCCACATTCCGAAAGCAGACCATCAAGGGCACGATGTTGCAACCTCGCACGCCGCGCACCAATGTTAAAGTCACACCTGCAAAATTAAACCAGGCGCACAGTAGAAAAACAATATTAATTGTGCAAAGTCTGCCTCAAACACGGTCCCACCTCACGTGACCAAGCCGAACCTGACAGGATGCCAAGTCCAGGAGAGAGAAGGCGTCTGGATCCCTCGGTACAAGACACAGGCAGACACACTTAAAAGGCTCAATGGACATCTGCGACAGTGGGAGTAGTCGGCCTTCCAGCTCATGAATGAGTCCTCACATTGTCTGCACGTACTCATAGTGAAACATTGTTGCAAATGACAGGTACACCGAGAGCTGGGAACAGCGATGGTCCCAAGCTGGGAAGCTCACGGGTGCACCAATCAGAACATGGGGCTCTTATCACTGACGCCATTAACATTGACCAATCATCAGTAGTCTTCATGTAACAATTCTCATGTATCTAATTGTAGGGACAACCCAGATATATCACCTGACTCACCCTTGTCCACTAATATTGTTCTCTATACGTATGCTATACTAACCCTACCACTCGAGCAACCAATTAAGAGTGGCAATAGGTTTTTTGTTAAACTTTCTACGGTGACGCAAGTAGCACGTCATACTAAGGTAAAAAGGGCCTGCGAGCCCATGATTGTGTGTGTGTCAGGACGGACGCGTACGCACCTTGACCCATCCCTGCCGTTTTTGTTTAATAAACAGCAGAGTCACCTTGCTTCTTGCGTGTGTCTCATACTCTATCTCATCTGGGATATACGGGAGGGGTTGGGGCCTCCCTGCCCGGAGGTCTGCGGATGGCCCGGCCGACCCCGGCAGAATTCCCCCCGACAGGTCATGCACCTTCGTACACTCACACAGATAGACACTCACATTGAAAAACTCCTGACTGCAATAACACCACTACTTGTAAATCACACCCTCTGATTTATTACCCACACCTTCACAAATGCATACATTCCATGCTTTTCTATACAGTATCTGCCATTTACCTTATAAAAATTGCAAAATTAGTATATCATTATTTCTTCTGTCTCCTAACATCCAATAACACAGGCTTAAGAAACCAAGCGTGTTTCATACACTTTCTATTCTACTCATTTGCATAGCATGTTGAACTAACATAATGTAAATAAAATATAAAGGCTGCACATAGTCAAAGGAAACTACATTCTATATACACACAAAATTACTTACTTCTTTCCTTTACAATTACAGTGAAGAGCACTCTCCTGAAAAGCAGCAGAATCCGAAGTACAAACAACAACTCAGAATAAACCTAATCTTTCCACACAAAAAAGTAAGTACAATACTACCATAATATTCTTACTGTTACTCAAACACACTGTACGGTTGATTCATGGTATTTGTGCACCAAAAAAAAAGATTAGTGCACCATTCTGCCCACAAATCCCCATTTGTTAAACAGGGATCTGCAGGCAGAATGCCGCCCACATCCCCGTTTTCCGGCACACAAATGACATAACTCAGCCTCTAGAATGTTATTATTGCACAACAAAGAACTATTTTAATTCTATACCATTAGATTTAGTATTTGTGCTTCTGCTCACCACTAGCTTACTTTCTACTGTCATCTGAACCCGTATAGTAACACACAAATAGAAGAATAGCCTTCCCAACAAGTTGTAGCTACCTAATACACAATACCACACCATCACATACATCTCTACCATCATACTCAGACACTCATGCACATAGCACACATGCATCGCAGAACAACCCAACCCTGAAGTTCTAATATATAGAGCAGAACGAGAGAACAAAATCGCTCACCTATTGTTAAATAGTATTTGTTACCTCAAGCATTTTGAATGGCCAAGAAAGCGAAGCCCTCTAGGTCAGTTATACCATTGCAGAATTTAGTAATGTTCCTGCCAATAAGTCAAATAACATAAATTTAGAGCATACGTTTTCTCGTACGGAATTTATAAATTGGATTGATTGTTAGAGAATAAGCACTCACCTTGTCATGGGCTAAATCCCTGGACTGGGTGGTGCGCGGGCAGCAAAGCTTGTACCTCCATTCATTATGTCAATATATACTGTGTGAAATGGAGTGTGCCCGACGCGTCGAGAAAATGTACGCTCTAAATTCATGTTATTTGACTTACTGACAGTATTTGCTTGAGGGGACAAATACTATTTAACAATAGGTGAGCGATTTTGTTCTCTCGTCCTGCTCTATATATTAGAACTTCAGGGATAAAAGATAGATAGAGTGACCTATATACCAAACCGATGATATGATGATAGACAACTTATATTATTAACTCTTACAGAACAAACAACGGGCAAGAATACTCTATGGAAGATTTAATCTTTATATAACTCGAGTGATTGTGATCATCATAGAAACTAAAGTAACAGGGTGAGAATTCCATATATATATATATATATATATACACCCATACTTTGTCTATATATATTTAGCCCATATTTTTGACAAATACTTAACCTTAAAGATAACTACTTAAATTTATCACAGGTGTAACTTATGGTGCTCAGTGGGGAAACTAATACTAATGTTCCTTCACTATGGGAGAACTCACGTTGATGTCACTCTTAAGTGCTTTCCATACCTGTACTTTGCATGTTCGATTTCCAATACTTATAATCAGTTTTGTTAACTTATTGTCCTCATGTTCCCTCCTACGAACCTACCTGCGACATTTTACACTGATGTCTACGAAATTGGTATGTTAAAACAACTTTTTTATTGGCATGATGTTAATAATGATTTTGTGCTTGAATTTTGTGATATAATTTTTACCTGAATGGAATATTAATTATGACACCAATGTATAAATTATTATTTGTTTTTGCATATTATCAGCCTTGATAACGACGCATATGTCGAAACACGTGTCGGCTGATTGGAGGAGTCAATAAACTGCATTTACAAATCCATTTAAGGACTGTCTTTGTGGACTTGATGGACATTGTCTATTATGATTTAATTTTTGGAGACAGCGCAATCTGCTAGTCAACATCCAATTGAATGTCTATCATGTTTACTGTGTATTAGTAGGCGTACACAGCCCTTTGACTACAGGGATGCAGCTTAACTCCCCAATTTAACTTAGACGTGTAAAGCGCACATATCGGGCTCTAGCCTACGACTCACATAATTCAAACAGTACACCCATTTCAAGCAATAATACGTCTTCACCCAAAAATAGCAAAATTTCCTCCCTCTGAATTGGTGCAGAGCATTTGTGGCAAAGTAGTTTATTTACCATTAAATCTTACAGAAAATGTGCACACTCCAGGAGTGCAACGTCCAATAGAACAATCTTTAATTATCTTAGTAAATGTTGTACCGACAAAAGACAAAAAACATTGTCAACAACTCGTCGACTTACATAGAGTTAGACAAGCCTTGCAATATCTAAAAGACAATAATGAGTACTACAAAGAAATAAATATTGAAGAAAACTTAAGGGGAACAACTGAAATAATTCAAGAGTCACGAGAAACTGGTCAATTTGAACTTCTGGATCCAGCTGCAGTATCCAATATTTTAGACCATTATACAATTCATCCACTGCACTCTAAGGACAGCATAGATGATGCACTAGAAACATACCAAATGCGATAAACCAAAGGATCACCAATGAGCATATGGGAAAAAAGTATAGAAGCACGTGCTTGTCCTCTAGTATTTCCTACTGGGAAAATAGGAAGATATGATGACAGAGCCACTCAAATAACAGCATCATAATACCGCTCATTATGGATATATTCTGAAGATCCCAGATTTAGACAAAATGTGGAATACATATTCCACCTACTCTTTGACAGTGAACTAGCAACTCTATGTTACGGAGTTGCACACATATTGAAATCGGGAACACAGTTTCAAAATATGTCAGCTATGCAATTAATACAAAAAGTGCAAGAAAAAGATGAGGTTTTACAATCAAGTATTACAAATCTGTTTGCAAACATGCGTGGTACAAAAGAATACTGGTGCCGACGTCACGGAGATGTACGTTCTATGATCAGAAACCTTGGACCACCCACTTGGTTTGTTACATTAAGTTGTGCAGAATATGCATGGGAAGATTTACATGATTTCCTACGCATATCAAACAAAAACAAAACAAATATAGATATACTAACACCTGGTGAACTTTGCTCTCTAGATCCTGTTAATGTTTCAAGATATTTCCACCATCGTTTCATTGCTATGTTACACTTTATTGGTAATAAAAATGTTCCTCCACTCGGAGAAGTGCAACACTTCTTTTGGAGAAAATAATTTCAAGCCAGAGGAACACCACATATCCACATGCTTTTATGGATTAAAGATGCTCCTAAATTTGGTCAGGACAGTGATGCCACTGTTTTGCAGTTCATCCAAAAATATGTCATTTGTGAAATCCCTTCACAAACGACAAATAGTGACCTTCATGCACAAATTGTACAATTTCAAAGACACAAATGTCGCCAATATTGTCGTCGCAAATACAAAAAGAAAGGGAAATACTACACCAAATGTCAATTTGGTTTCCCTAGACCAGTTACAGAAACAGGTGAAGTAAACAACTTCATGTCTTCAGTTAAACATACTGTTAAAGGTAAATCACCTAAGAACACTTATTACATAAAAAGAACAGAAGAATCAAAATATATCAATGATTACAATGAAATCATTGCCCAGTTATGGAATGCAAACATAGATGTGCAGTACATTGCAGACAATTTCGCTACAGTTGCACGATATGTTACAACATATTTAACAAAAGCAGAAAAAACAGAGCTTCAAGACCTTTGGAATGACCTATCACCAGACAAAACAATATCTCAGAAATTGTACAGCTTAGACATAAAAATGCTCTCTCATAGAGAATTTGGCACCTATGAAGCTGCAGATCGTTTAACCAGTACTGCTTTGTATGGAAAATATGAAAATATAGTATGGCTAAGTCTTGGTCCTGCTAAATCTAGAAAAAGAGTTCTCAAATCATATGATGACAAAGAAACAATAGCCAAAAATGATCCAAACAGCCAAGACATTTTGAAAAACAATTTTCTAGACACATGCTACCCGAACAGAAGTACCACTTTGGAAAACATGTGTCTATACCACATAGCCCAAAACTTTGCATAAAAAAATAAAATAAAACCCAGATGAAAACAAAGGTAGACATAGAGTGACAGATTGTGAAGGCAGCTTAGTAAAACTTACCAAACCAAGTTTAATTAATCATATCAAATTGTCATTAAAAACTCCTCAAAAGAAAGAACTATATTACATGTCCCTCCTACAACTTTTTAAACCATGGAGAAAAGAAGAAGAGTTACTAGATAACTATGACTGCTACGACGACGCTTTCAAAGCAAATGAAAGCACTATCACTGATGTAAACTTTATGCAGTACAAAACAATGTTGCAAAATAAACAGCAACATGAAGAAGAACTCCAGGCCCAACTAGATAAGGACACTCCCGACAGTAGTCAACCTTCTGTAACACGAAGCCAAGAACCACTGGGACAGCCACTAATAGCAAATGAAGCAGAATTAGCTATGACAGAAGTAGAAAACACCATGTGTCACTATAAAGAAGTTACAGAAGACTTAACTGCACTACAATCAAAACTAAACAAAGAGCAGCACACCATTTTTGAAGAAGTAACAAAAGAAATTGCACATGATGTACAACATGAAAATAAAGAATGTACCTGCCAAAATTACAAACCTATACTACTATATGTCAGTGGTGAAGCTGGTTCAGGCAAAACATTCTTAATCAAAATCATCAGCAAGTTCCTTCAACAATTGACAAACAGCTGTTGTAACTGCCCCCACAGGTTTAGCTGCCTACAACATAGGCGGTGTCACTTTACACCGATTACTACTCCTTCCAATAGAACACCAAAACAAATTGAGGATGGTCTCCAACCTAATGTTGGCTTTGATTCATCTCAGATTACAAGAAGTACTTAAAACAAACTACGAAGAACTCTTTGGAGGAAAACACATTATTGTTTTCGGAGATCTTCTTCAATTGACACCAGTGAAATGTGAACCTATTTTTAAAACATTAGGACAAAAACTCTGCCGTAAAACTGTTGGCAGCATAGGAAATGTCAACCTTTGGCAACATTTCCAATACAAAGAATTAACAGAAAACATGCGCCAATCTACAGTCCTCACCTACGCCAACATTTTTAAAAGTATTAGAGTTGGTGTACTATCTCAAGAAGCACAAACAATATTAAAAACCCAGCACATCCATGCACTTTATGGTGATAACTCATGTGCTACTGATGTTATGGAACAATTAGCGCAGAAAAATGTCAATTGTATGGCCTCAGTGCAAACTCTTGCAAGCTGTTCCAAATTCAATGAAACAATGTTAAAAAAAGAAATACAACCAATAATTGAAATTTGCTCCACAGACAAACTGGACGTACATGGTATTACACTATCAATGTGTCAACAAGCCACAACAAGACTAAATACCTTAGAAAATTCTATTTCCAACACAGCTGGCTTGGAAAAAATATTAAATTATCCTTAAACTGTAGAGTAATGCTTAAACGTAAACTGGATGTGGAGCAAGGACTAGTTAATGGGGCACTGGGTACAGTTGTTGGCTTTCAAACATACCCACGTGACAACAACATTCAGTTTGTCAATATACTCTTTGACAAACTTTCAGAAGTAAAAAGGATAGGGCACTCAACAGCTCGATTCCTTCTCTTCAAAGACATGTATGTACGCAGAGAACAATTTTCTCTAACTCTTGCATATGCAGTCGCCATTCATAAATCCCAAGGTCTTACCCTAGACAAAGCATTGATAGATATTGGTAACCCAGTCTTTAAAGAAGGCATGAGCTACGTAGCACTATCACGCTTACGTACACTTGACTGTCTATTCTAATCAACTTTGATGCAAGTAAAGTCAACGCTTATCTTCCTTGCATTCTAGAATACAATAGACTACGTTCAGTATACACCCCCAATCTAAAAGCATATCCTGTTTCACAAAAAATAAAACGTTGTAAAAGAAAACTAATTCAAACAGAAATGCAACAGAATCTGACTGCAAATCCTCCAAAGAGAGTAAAAGAAGCTAATACTTCATCATTTACCATAAGTAAAGAAGAACCTATTAGTCAAAGTAACTTAGGTACTTCTTCAGAGAGGCAACATACACTCAGAAAAAATTACTTGGACACAGAACTACCTGGTCCATTCACATTTTCAAATGTAACTGGTGTAAGTTGTTACGCAAATGTAGCAATGAATATTCTATTTCAATTGCCACCAATTGTTGACAACATTTACTTACACAGTACAGACCAATTGTTTTTGCAAATGTTAGTCCTTCATAGTAACGCAACAAACAATCCTGACAACACATATAGTGTTCACGGAATAAGACAAAAAATTGTGTGTGATATGCTGCAGTGGTTGCCGCCTGGGCCTAGAGTCTTGAGTGCATGGCCGGAATAATTCAAAAATTGGACACAAAGCTCTCGTTAGGGATTTCTTCTTGTGTAACATTGTTGCAGAGATTGCAGGTATGTTTCCACATGTATGAAATCTGGAAGATTTCATTCATAGGTATGTTTTTGTTTTCCAATACTTGTAGTAAGTACATTAGAAATTCTTGTGGATCTTCTTGTGAGGAGTTTATAGTGAATTTCACCATTCCAGCACAGTAGTCCAATTTTTGTCTTATTCCGGCCATGCACTCAAGACTCTAGGCCCTGGCGGCAAGCACTGCAGCATATCAAACCCATAGATCACACCCATAGAATCAAACATTTTTAACTAGGCCTCATGGCATTTTTCAAGTCCGCGGACACCTTGGGTGTCCTTAGAACAGTTTCTACTTGCCTGTGAACAATACGGACAAATATAGTGTCCTCAGGACACCTCCATTTTCATTTATTTGCGGACATCCCGGACACCGCGTGTGTTCTTAGAATAGTTTCAACTTACCTGTGAACAATGCAAACAGGTATAGTGTCCTCAGGACACCTCCATTTACATTTATTTGCGGACATCCCGGACACAATGTGTGTTCTTAGTACAGTTTCAACTTGCCTGCGAACAATATGGACAGGTATAGTGTCCTCAGCACACCTCCATTTTCATTTATTTGTGGACATCCCGGACACGGCCTGTGTTCTTAGAACAGTTTCAACTTGCCTGCGAACAGTATGGAAAGGTATAGTGTCCTTAGGACATCCCCATATGAGACGATTGTGGACATCAGGGACAGCGCTGCTGTCCGTGGACACAACGAACACAACAGAGGTGCCTACCACCTAAATAGATACAATATTTGAACCATCTCTTACCCCCACCATCCCCAAACAATATACAGAGCAACACACTTGCCAACATTGTATTTCCCCACCATTTGACACCGCGCTGTCCGCGGACATCCGCGGATACAAGATGGCGGGCGTTTCCAAAAATCTGACGCACTTCACGCTCTTCACCATCCAATCCACGTCGTATGTCCGCGGACATGACGCAAGCCGTTTGACCAATCAGGACACTGTCCGCGGACCGAACAGGGAAGTGTGTCCGCGGACCGGACATAGACTAATTTTTTGTGACCTACATTTTGGTCATTTTTTTTTTAACTATTGAACAGATTTTCACCAAATTTACAAAAGCACGCTTTCGGGACCAAGCCGCTGCCCTGCTGCAAATTTGGTGAAAATCCATCCAGCGGTTTGGGCTCTAGGCGTGAGCAAAGTTTTTCCCCCATTCAGTCTATGGGAAAAAAAGACATTTTGGGACCCCCCTATAACTTTGCCCAGCCTGAACCAAACCTCACCATATTCAAAGTGGCCCATATACTTAGTTTACAAAGTTTGGTGAGGATTCGTCCAGGGGAAGCGGAGTTATAGGCCACCCAAAAAGTGCTCTTCCTATGGAAACAGCAACTTAACCATAACCGTGGGACGTGTAATATAAATATATATATATTCAGTGAAAAAACTTTGTTAAAGGGACGTTATGATTAAGTTGCGCTACTAAAAACCTATGAAATTCAGTGAAAAAAACTTTGTTAAAGGGACGTATGGTTCCAAGTAAAACCGAAAGCCCTTGAAATTCGCCAGTTATGGTAAGCTAAGCAACCATAACTCGCGCCACCACCGTGCACTGCTAAGACTAACACCCAGGACATCAAAGATGACATCACAAATGGCATTGATGACATCACTGATGACATCACATTTGCATTTACTTTTCATGAAATGTCTATACAAGGGATTCTTATTATAATGTTGAGAAAAAAGTGACAACGATCATTGGAATAAATATCATGAGCTACGTAGTGCATTAAACAATGCATTGCTATAAATGGCATTCTATTATGAAGTTCTTTACAGTATAGTAAGCTACTCATGCAGAAATATAGACATTGTGTGCAGCATAAATGATGAAGGTATAATATTCATAATGTTGATATGTTGAATAATGAAATGATAACTGTTTTCTTATTAGAGTTTTGTGTACTGTGAAATATGTAATAAGTAGCTAATAAAACCTATGTATTATATAATTGCATTATTACAGACAAAACATAAAGACACAATAACACATACAAATATGGGTATATACAGGGAAAGTGAAGTAAGCAAAAAAGCAGAAGTAGTAGCAGAAACAATTCATAACTATAACTGATTATTTTTATGCTAATAAATGATTGCTCTGTTTCAAAGCTGCTATTTACCCTATGTGTATGTATCACATGATGTGACTGGACCCTAAGGAAAGTAGTGTGAGTACAATGTATACAAATATGAGCATATACAGGGAACGTATAGTAATAAAAAAACAACAGAACTATCAGAAAGTGCTGATAACTCTACTGATTATTTTAATGCACAGAAAGGATTGCTGTCTTTCAAGCTTGTGTCTTCCTCTATGTATATGTTTCATATGATATGACTGGATCCTAAGGGAATTACTGTAAGAACATACTTGAAGGATAAGTCTACAAATATAGTACGTTTACAATTTTTAGTTCATGACTGTTACTGAAGAAAACCATGTAGCCTAGATATGTCAGTAAAGGAAAAAAGAGGGAGACAGACATGTGATGTCATCAGTGATGTCATCAATGCCATTTGTGATGTCATCTTTGATGTCCTGGGTGTTAGTCTTAGCAGTGCACAGTGGTGGCGCGAGTTATGGTTGCTTAGTTTACCATAACTGGTGAATTTCAATGGTTTTTCGGTTTTACTTGGAACCATAACGTCCCTTTAACAACTCACTGAATTTCATAGGTTTTTAGTAGCGCAACTTAATCATAACGTCCCTTTAACAAAGTTTTTTCACTGAATTTCATAGGTTTTTAGTAGCGCAACTTAACTATAGCGTCCCTTTAACAAAGTTTTTTCACTGAATCTCATAGGTTTTTAGTAGCGCAACTTAACCATAACACCCCTTTAACAAAGTTTTTTCACTGAATTTCATAGGTTTTTAGTAGCGCAACTTAACAATAATAACTTTGACTTTATGTACATGTAATATGGAACATACTGAACCTCTTCTACGGAACTTGATGTCCGCAAACTCTTTTAATGTCCGTGGACATGTTCGGAGAACAGTACCACTACCTAAAAACTCTGGGAGGGTATGTTTGTTATATCATAACATAGGAACATTTAACAAATTCAAAAAGCAGGACACATACACATTATATGTAGTAATACATAAGAAATGTAAGCCATATATGTAAAACACTAACCATTCATTTAAATACAATATGTTCTAAAATGGAATATACCAGATAAAGATAAATTGGCTTCCAACATAATTACCTCACAGACACTCCACAACTAAGAACAAGACCAGACCTACAGAGTACTTTGAACATATCTTACCTGAAATAGTAAGTGTACTTCGTTTACTCATATATTTATAAACTTTTTGTATTAGATTAAAAAAAATGTATTATCTTTTTTTTCTCACAGAAATGTCTAGTACTCTGGAATGGCTAGAGGAGCATTTCCCACATGAGGAAATGTCACAAGATAGTGAAACGAATGGTAAACACTTTACAATATAAACCATTTAATTATTATTATTTTATATACATTTAACATATATATATTTTTTTGTACAGAGCATACCAAAATAAAAAATACCTCTTAAGAAACTGTTATGGATAACACGCTTGACAGCATAAAAGAAAAAATTTGATTTATTGTTGACCAATTTTAATAATTTGAAAACTTTTGTTGAAGAATATTTTAAAACAAAAAACCTCATACCATTGCCCCACATGCACTTGTCCCCCCTCACCATATCCCAGTCAATTATCCCCAAACCCTCTACATAACCCACAATGTTTTGATGAGACTTCCATCCCTTCTTCACCTGATACCAATCATGTTGAAACCCCCTAATTCTCCTGTTTTTGTTTCTGTTTCTGCCTCACTTTCTCTGTCATAAAGTATTAATATATGTTAAATAAAGTACCATTTTTATATTGTGTTGTAATTAGTTTCTGTTTTTTTAATTAAAAAAACAATGTAGGTGTCCGCGGACAGCGCAGGTGTTCTGAAATGTTCGTAAATAAACGAAAATGGAAGTGTCCTGAAGAACACTATACTTGTCCGTACTGTTCGCTACCAAGTTGAAACTGTTCTAAGAACACACGCGGTGTCCTGAAATGTTCGTAAAGAAACGAAAATTAAAGTGTCCTGATGAACACTATACCTGTCCATAGTGTTCGCTAGCAAGTTGAAACCGTTCTAAGAACACACGCGATGTCCTGAAATGTTCGTAGAGAAACGAAAATTAAAGTGTCCTAAAGAAAACTATACCTGTCCGTAGTGTTCGCTAGCAAGTTGAAACTGTTCTAGAACACACGCGGTGTCCACAAATGTTCGTTTGATGTGTGACGCACTTTTAACTACTTCAGGACCCGAACAGTGTCCATAGAACATCAACGCGCATGCGCAAACCAATATACATGCATTTGGTGTCCTGCGGACAGGCGCTTCCTTCGCGGACATGTTCACAAAGGGATCATGTGACCGCGCCCACACTAATCGCGTGTTCTGAATGTGGACACTGTTCGTGTCCCCGAACAATTTGAAAGTACATTTTCAAGTAATCCACAATATTTTTCAATAAAAACTCACCATAGCACAAGTCCCACATACTAATCATGAGTTTCTACATACTTTTTGAAACTTTTTGAAACTTTTTTGCGTTTGATCTGTCTGCGGACAGCGCGCATGTCTGCAAACCGCATACAAGCACCCCTATAAAAGACCACACCCTAGAGCTTATTCTCATTGTGTTTCTGGCTATTCTTCAGAGCACAGCTATTTTACCTACAACTTGCAGATTACACCATCGAGATGGCATCCCTGGCTGCACTACTGCCACCTGGTGCTGCACCTGCTTCAGCACCACCCCCACCCTCCACCACCACCACCTTCCCAAGGGCCTGAAGAGGGGAACAGGAGTGAGGATACAGAGGAGGAAGAAGAGGATGACGAGAATGAGGTAGAGGAAATCCCTACTATCCGCACTAGGCGTGAGTCTTGGGTGTGGCGGTTGTTTACCATTCATGGGAATGGTCCTAAGGCTTGGCGAACTGTGTCACCTGCAATGAGTGCAAAATGATACTCAGTCGCGGGAGGCACGGTTCGTACAGCTTTGGGACTGCTACCGTGAAGCGACACCTGAGGTCATTTCACTCTGGGGCTATTCGCAAGGTTGTACCTTGCGAAGAACATAGTAGGTTGATTTCCTCTACTTCATCCTCTGTTTCTGATCCTGTCACCACAAGAACCACCTCTGTGGGACAGCGTCTTCCTCAAGCTGCCTCACAGGCCATACAGAATTCCGATGACCCTTACCTTTCGAGGGTCACAGTTGTATGTATGTACTGTGACACAGTACTCTGCAGGGGGGAGCGACTTTGCAGTGCTTTTGAGACTATCGTCTCAGAGCATGCGAAGTCCTGCTCACTACACAAATAAAACCCACTCTACATCTTCCTCTCTCAGCTCGCCCTTTCTTAACCCTGTGGTTGGTGCACCCCCCTTTACCCTCCTTTCCCCTGCTCTCCTAGTGTGTCGTGTATAAAAAAAAAAAAAAAAATACAAAATAACAAAAATCAAAAAAAATAAGGATCTTTTCAGAGCCGCCTTTCACAGTTAAAAAATAAAAGTGAAAATAAATGAAGCAGGGCCCTTTGTATTTTTAGAAGTCTGCGGACAGTCCGCGAACATCTAAAAAATTAGGTTGCTACCCCTATCATAACCGTTGCAATTTTCTCTGGGAGAAAGTGGTGGATCTGAAGAGAGCCTTTGGGAGGTGTTTGTATGTCAAAAATTATAAATACTTAACACCTACTTCAAAATGGATGCTGTAATTTTAAAAAAGGTTGCAATGCATTTTGTACATTTCTCAGAAAAATCTGATTGCCAGCATAAGTAAGATGGACTGCATCTCTGCGAAAGATATATGCACTACAAAACATAATGTTTTCATTGTGAAAAGAGGACATGCCAAAATCTCTTAGAAAGGCACAAACAGCCTTATTGACATTGCGCCTTGCTTTTCCAATTTGTGGACCAAATGAAGAAGAACAAAGCCACATTTGTTTCTGCGCAATCCGTGAAAATATTACTTGAGAATTAGGAAACATGTCCATAACCTTCTCAAGTCCTTCTTTCATAGCAAATTGCAAAGATATTCCAGACACATGTCCTAAGCTGTTCCCTCCACAATGAATTACAATTATGTCTGGATGTTGCTCTGTCTCCAAAGTAGCACAGAGAGGTAGCAAGTCCAACCACTTCATTCCACGTACTCCATGCCAATGTACTTCCACATGTGGAAATCCAAGATCTACAGCTACTCCACCGCTTTCTGCATGCACCTTCAACCAATGTATCCATGAATCTCCCAAAATCCAAACAATCTGTTTTCTGAAACACACAGCCATAGCTATCTGTTATTCTCTAAGCAAAAAGAGTATCTGAGAAACTCTCTCCTGGCACAACACACCCACTAAACTTTCTAAACTTTCCTGACCAATCCCTTTCAGTGCTCATTCTCATTTGCATGACTTCTGAACCCAAAAATCCCCGGATGTAACACCCGATGTCCGCGAACTACCGCCATGTTCGCGGACATATCGTAACATGAACAGCCCTTCTACCATTTCCAGTTCACTCTCTGTGCCATTCCCTCATTGGATGTAGCTAGGAAGTCACATGACCATCCACCAATTACATTCAGGACCTCTACATCTAACTGCATCATCATAGATCAGCACTGCAAATGTATTGTGAATCTCTCTGAGTACAAGTGTCACATCATTGGCAAGCACCATCATATGCATGAACACAAACTACAGGTATGCATATTTTCTGTACAGTACATGAACACATTTTCAAACTGACAATATTTTTTTTAATTTCTTTCTTTATTTAATTACTTTAATTTAAGGATGACATTGAGGCACTATTACCTGGAAGAGCTTAGTTATAGAAATAGTGGTATTCAGTGTTACATTATTAATGTCACAAGACATAGTAAAAATATTTTGTTTGCTACAGTTAGTCCTTGCAATACAATTTGTTCATTAAGAACATATCATATGTATTGAACTGGTGCGACGCATCTTATTTAAATAAGATAGTTTTAATGGTTTTGAGGAAGGCGCTGAGGATTTCAATTAAAAAAATGAATGTCCAAATTAAAAACAGTGCTATATATTAACAAAATTACTAATTTGTTTCTTTTACAATTCCAGTGAAGATCATTCTCCTGTAAAGAAGCAGCCGAATTTGAAGAACAAAGAAGAACTAAGAAGAAACCTGTTCATTTTAGAAAAAAAGTAAGTAGAATATCACCATAATATTTGTATTATTACTGAAACACACTGTAAAATTAATTTATACTATTTCTGTGCCTACAAATAGAGATTGTGCACCATTCTGTCCAAAAATCCCCATGTCTTAAACAGCAATTTACAGCCAGAATGGCCCACAAATTCCTTTTTTTGGACACACAAATTACCCAACTCAACAGCTAGAATTTTGATATTATAGAACAAACAACTGTTTTAATTGTATACATTAGACTTACTATTTGTACTTCTCCACACCACTAGCTTACTTTTTTCTGTCATCTAAACCCCAGTTTAGTAGCACATAAATTCAGGAATACCCATCCCTACTAGTTGTAATTCCCAATGCACAATCACACACCATTACATGCATCTTTATCATCTTACTCAAACACTCATGCACACAGCACACATACATTACAGAATACCCTAACCCATACCTTCTTTATTTTTTTCAACAGACCCTAAAGAATGCCTACCCAAAGTCAAGTCCGTAGAAAGCAACGCAAAAGTAGAGCAAATGAAAATAAAAGTGTCCAACATAAGCATCCATCTCTAGCAGAATGTGTAAAAAAAAGTTGAAAGAAAACAGCTAATACAGTCATTTAGTGAAACACAAGAAGTTTCAACTACAAACACTTTGCCTCCTCTATCAAAATGTAAAACAAGCCAAAAAACAATTAACAGAAAATCAGCTATCACTACAGATAAAACTGCTTCTTTAAATGTTGATATAGTGCAAAGTAAGCATACCAAGAAAAGTTTTTTAGCCAAAATGTACCATCACAAAGTCCTTCGAAATCTTATAAAAACAGGAGAGAAATCAAGTTCAATGCTTAATACCTATCGCAGGAAATTAATCTTAGAAGCGTTGATAGACAGTGCATTTCTTCTCAAAAGAAAGTTATTTATTTTAGTGTTAAACAAAATGAAACCACTAACAAAACGAATAACTAAATTACAAAAATGACTTCTCACTAAACGAAATGTCAACAGAAAGAACTTCTTAAGTATCTGCGGAGGTGAATGGAATCACACTACGAACACAGAACCATACTTTAATGAAGAAGCGTACAAACAAAAGCAAACAAATACAATTGCCATACATAGCAGTGGTCGAGGTTATGAAAAAGTGAATAATACCATAATAGAACAAGAAGTACTCCTTACAAAAATATGCCCTGAAAACTTAGAATTACCCCTCCATTCAACTGAATCAGAACATCTAGTGTACAAATGGCCATGCACGTCAATGTGTAACATTCCCAAACAATTTTTCAAGTCTTTATGCCAATTCCTCAATCAATATGCAAAAAGCAAAGACAAAATCAAAAATAAACTACTGCAAAATATGGATACCTGTCCAGTGCGTAAGTACACAGGACTACAAGGACATTCATTGGCCTGCATTACAGGACCTACTTGTAAAACCACCTTCCATGATATCAAAAGGATATCAACACATCATTCAACTATAAGAAATCTAGTCTATAAACTGTACTATGCTAAATGTCCTGCTTTAGCACTAGAAAATTTAAATAACATTCTTCTACATGGTACAGCAAAAGACCTACTTGAAGAAATTGACTATATCCAGAAAAAATATTTTGGAAGTGAAAGTCACTTACAGAATGAAATAGCTTTAAACCAAATTAGCAACAATTCAACACATGGCAACCTTTTACTAAATACATACCAAAAAGAAATACTAAAATTTAAAAGTACATCAGCTGAAGTACAAAACCATGTGTGTGTATGTTGCCGCAGAACTTTTTATAAAAGTAACACAAAAACTGTAGACCTATCATACAAAATAGAAGACAATGAAGCAGAAAACAAATACGAAATAACTGACCCCTTAATACTTTGCAGTTACTGCACTACAAAACTTGACAACAACCAAACTCATTCACGTGCTATCACAAATAATTTAGAATTATACCCACTACCAAAACCCCTACAACAACTTATATGAGAGCATCATAATTCAAACAGTACACCCATTTCAAGCAAAAATATGCCTTCAACCAAAAACAGCAAAATTACCTCCCTCTGAATTGGTAAAAGGCATTCGTGGAAAAGTAGTTTATTTACCATTAGATTTAAAAGAAAATGTGCATACTCTAGGAGTGCAACATCCAATTCAGCAATCTTTAATTATCTTAGTAAATGGAGTACCTATAAAAGACAAAAAAATATGGCAACAGCTGGTAGATTTACATAAAGTTAGACATGCCTTGCAATATCTTAAAGAGAATAATGAATATTACAAAGAAATTAATATTGCAGAAAACTTGAAGGATACAACTGAAATAATTCAAGAAACACAAGAAGCTGGTCAATTTGAGCTCCTAGATCCTGCTACAATATCAAATACTTTAGACCATTATACAATTCATCCTTTGCACTCTAATGACACCATAGAAGATGCACTGGAAACGTACCAAATGCGTCAAACAAAAGGATCACCAATCAGCATATGGGAAAAAAGTATAGAAGCACATGCTTTTCCTCTACTCTTTCCTACTGGCAAAGGAGGAAGGTACGATGATAGACCTATTCAAATATCAGCTTCAGAATACCGCTCATTACGGATGTATTCTGAAGATCCCAGATTTAGACAAAATGTGGAATACATATTGCACCTACTCTTTGAAAGTGAACTAGCAACTTTATGTTACGGAGTTGCACACATATTAAAATCAGGATCATACTTTCAAAATATGACAGCTACACAATTGTTACAAAAAGTGCAACAAAAGGATGAGGTTTTACAATCAAATATTACAAATCTATTAGCAAATATGCGTGGTACTAAGAGTGCTGGTTTCAACGTCATGGAGATGTACGTTGTATGATCAGAAACCTTGGTCCACCCACTTGGTTTGTTACATTACGTTGTGCAGAATATGCATGGGAATATTTAAATGATTTCCTACGCATATCAAACAAAAACAAAACAAACATAGATATACTAACACCTGGAGAACTTTGTTCTTTGGATTCCTTTAAAGTTTCAATATATTTTCACCATCGCTTCATTGCTATGGTACACTTTATTTGTAATAAAACTGCTCCTCCCCTTGGAGAAGTGAAACACTTCTTTTGGAGAAAAGAATACCAAGCCAGAGGAGCACCACATATCCACATGCTTTTATGGATTGAAGATGCTCCTAAATTTGGTCAAGACAGCGACGCCACTGTTTTACAGTTTATTGAAAACTATGTCACTTGTCAAATTCCATCAGAAGCAACAAATAGTGATCTTCAAGCACACATTTTACAAAGATACAAATGTGGCAAATATTGTCATCGCAAATACAAAAACAAAGGGAAATACTACACCAAATGCCGATTTGGTTTTCCTAGACCAGTTACAAATACAGGTCAAGTGAACAACCTCATGTCTTCAGTTAGGCATAGTGTTAAAGGTAAGTCACCTAAAAATACATATTACATAAAAAGAAAAGAAGAAGAAAAATATATCAATGATTATAATGCAACCATTGCCCACTTATGGAATGCAAACATAGATGTGCAGTACATTGCAGACAATTCTACTGCAGTTGCATGATATGTCACAGCATACTTAACCAAAGCAGAAAAGACAGAGCTCCAAGACCTCTGGAATGACCTGTCATCAGATAAAACAGTGTCTCAGAAATTATACAGCTTTGGCATAAAAATGCTCTCCCATAGAGAATGTGGATTATATGAAGCAGCTGATCATTTAACTGGTACTGCATTGTATGGTAAATCTGAAAATATAGTATGGCTAAGTCTTGGTCCAGCTAAATCTAGAAAAAGAGTTCTAAAATCCTACGAAGATATAGAAACAATAGCCAAACATGATCCCAACAGCCAAGACATTTTAAAAAACAATTTATTGGACACATACTACCCAAACAGAAGTAATAATTTGGAAACCATGTGTCTATACCACATAGCCCAAAACTACACATACAAAAATAATATAAAACCTGATGAAAAAAAAGGTAAATACAGAGTGACAAACTGTGAAGGCAGCTTGGTTAAACTCACTAAACCAAATTTAATTAATCATATCAAATTGTCATTAAAGACTCCTCAACATAAAGAAGTATATTACATGTCCCTGCTACAACTCTTTAAACCATGGAGAAAAGAAGAAGAAATACTAGATAACTATGACTCATATGAAGATGCTTTCAAAGCAAATGAAAGCACTATAGCTGATGTAAACTTTACACAGTACAAAACAATGTTGCACAATGAACAGCAACATGAAGAAGAACTCCAAGCCCAACTAGATAAATAAACTCCTGACGGTAGTCAACTTTCTGTAACAGGAAGCCAGGAACCACTGGGAGAACCACAAATAATAAATGATGCAGAATTAGCTATGACAGAAGTAGAAAACACCATGTGTCAGTATGAAGATAAAGAAGACTTAACTATACTACAATCAAAACTAAACATGAGCAACGTAGCATTTTACAAGAAGTAACAAAACAAACTGCACATGGTGTACAACATGAAAATAAAGAATGTTCCTGCCATAATTATAAACCTATACTACTGTACGTCAGTGGTGAAGCTGGTTCTGGCAAAACATTCCTAATCAAAATCATCAGTAAGTTCCTTCAACAATTGACAAACAACAAACTGTCAGCTGTTGTCACTGCCCCCACAGGTTTAGCTGCCTACAACATAGGTGGTGTCACGCTACACCGATTACTACAATTGCCAGTAGAACCCCAGAACAAATTAGACTATTACAAACTTTCTGCAGAAGCTGCAATGGAACTAAGCAGAGTATTGAAACAAATGAAAATGCTACTAATAGATGAAGTGAGCATGGTCTCCAACCTAATGTTGGCTTTGATTCACCTCGGATTACAAGAAGTACTCAAAACAAAATATGAAGAGCTCTTTGCAGGAAAACACATTATTGTTTTCGGAGATCTTCAATTGACACCAGTAAAAGGTGAGCCTATTTTTAAAACATTAGGACACAAACTCTGCCGTAAAACTGTTGGCAGCATTGGAAATGTCAACCTTTGGCAACATTTTAATACAGAGAATTAACAGAAAACATGCAGCAATCTGCAGATCTCACTTATGCCAACATCTTAAAAAGTATCAGAGTTGGTATAGTTTCTAAAGAAGCAGAAGCAATATTGAAAACCCGGCACTTTATGGCGATAATGCATGTGCTACAGATGTTATGGAACAATAAGCCCACAAAAATGTCAATTGTATGACCTTAATGCCAACTCTTGCAAGTTGTTTCAAATTCAATGAAATAATGTTAAGTAAAGAAATGCAACCAATAATGGAAATTAGCGCCACAGACAAACTAGATGTACATGGTATGACACTACCTATGTGTGACCAAGCCACAATAAGAATAAATTGGTTAGAAAAATCAATCTCAAACACAGCAGGCTTACAAAAGATATTAAAATTATCCTTAAATTGTAGAGTAATGCTTAAACGTAACCTTGACGTGGACCAACGACTAGTTTATGGAGCACTGGGTACAGTTGTTGGCTTTCAAACACACCCACGTGACAACAAAATTCAGTTTGTCAATATTCTCTTTGACAAACTTTCAGAAGTAAAAAAGATAGGATGCTCAACAGCTCGATTCCTTTTCTTCAAAGACATGTACACGCAATTTTCTCTATCTCTTGTATACGCAGTCACAATTCATAAATCACAAGGTCTTACCCTAGACAAAGCAATGATAGATATTGATAACACAATCTTTAAAGAAGGCATGAGCTATGTAGCACTATCACACTTACGTACACTTGACAGTCTATTTCTAATTAACTTTGATGCAAGTAAAGTAAACACTGATATTCCTTGCATTTCAGAATACAATAGACTTCGCTCACTATACACCCCCATCTAAACACATATTCTGTTTCACAAAAAGTAAAACGTTATAAAAGAAAAATAAATCAAACAGAAATGCAACAGGATGTCACTGCAAATCCTCCAAAGAGAATAAAAGACACTAATACTTCATCAAGTACCACAAGCAAAAAAGAATCAATTAGGGAAAGTAAACCAGGTACTTCTTCAAAGAAGGAAGATAAACTCCAAAAAAGCAGTCAGTTACAGAACTACCTGGTCCATTTAAACTCTCAAATATAGTTGGTGTAAATTGCGACGCAAATGTAGCAATGAATATTCTTTTCCAATTACCACCAATTGCTGACAACATTTACTTACACAGTACAGACCCATTGTGTTTGCAAATGTTAGTACTTCACAGAAATGCAGCAAACAATTCTGATAACACATATAGGGGGTAATTCATAGAATTCAGCGCACAAGTGGCGCACACGGCTGGCGCACAGTGTGCGCGTGCGGATCCCTGCACCAGCCGCATGCGCCAAAACCCATTTCCGCGCACAGCCTATTCATGGATTCCAGCTACCAAAACCAGCCGTGGCGCACAGTGGCGCAGCGACCCTGCAGCAGCGCCAGTTACGCCCCCAAGAACGCCTCTCGCGCAGGGAAAAGCCATCAAAATCCCCAATCCAGTGCAAAGGGCTGCGCTAACCCTGTACCAGCACGGCAAGCGGGCTACGTGTATCACTGGGGTACGCGGGAAGTACCTCACATCATTTCAGCTGGGTACGTGCATTTCAGGGGTGCGTGGGAAGTTTCACACGCGATTCCATCAGGGTACGTGTATTTCAGAGGTGCGCGGGAAGTTCCCAAAGCGATTTCAGCAGGGTACGTGTATTTCAGGGGTGCGCTTGAAGTTCCACATGCGATTCCATCAGGATACGTGTACATCAGGGGTGCGCGGGAATTTTCACACGTGAATTCAGCAGGGTACGTGTATATCAGGGGTGCACGGGAAGTTCCACACGCAAATGTCCTGGCTACGTGTATATCAGGGGTGCGCGGGAAGTTTCACACGCGATATCAGCAGGGTACGTGTATTCCAGGGGTGCGCGGGAAGTTCCACACGCGAATGTCCAGGCTACGTGTATTTCGGGGTGCGCGGGAAGTTTCACACGCGATATCAGCAGGGTACGTGTATTCCAGGGGTGCGCGGGAAGTTCCACACGCGAATCTCCTGGCTACGTGTATTTTTGGGGTGCGCGGGAAGTTACACACGCAAATCTCCTGGCTACGTGTATCTTGGGGTGCGTGGGAAGTTTCACACGCAAAGTCAGCAGGGTACATGTATATCAGGGGTGCGCAGGAAGTCACACACGCAAATCTCCTGGCTACGTGTATCTTGGGGTGCGTGGGAAGTTTCACACGCGAAGTCAGCCGGGTACATGTATATCAGGGGTGCGCAGGAAGTTCCACATGCGATTTCAGCAGGGTACGTGTATTTCAGGGGTGCCGCGGGAAGTTCCACACGTGATTTCAGCAGAGTACGTGTATTACAGAGGTGCGCTTGAAGTTCCACACGCGATTCCATCAGGGTACGTGTACATCAGGGGTGTGCGGGAATTTTCACACGTGAATTCAGCAGGGTACGTGTATATCAGGGGTGTGCGGGAAGTTCCACATGCGAATGTCCTGGCTACGTGTATTTCGGGGTGCGCGGGAAGTTTCACACGCGATATCAGCAGGGTACGTGTATTCCAGGGGTGCGCGGGAAGTTCCACACGCGAATGTCCAGGCTACGTGTATTTCGGGGTGCGTGGGAAGTTCCACACGCAAATCTCCTGGCTACGTGTATTTCGGGGTGCGCTGGAAGCTACACACGCGAATCTCCTGGCTACGTGTATCTTGGGCTGTGTGGGAAGTTTCACACGCGAAGTCAGCAGGGTACATGTATATCAGGGGTGCGCAGGAAGTTCCACACGCGATTTCAGCAGGGTACGTGTATTACAGGGGTGCGCTTGAAGTTCCACACGCGATTCCATCAGGGTACGTGTACATCAGGGGTGCGCGGGAATTTTCACATGTGAATTCAGCAGGGTACGTGCATATCAGGGGTGCGCGGAAAGTATAACACGCGATTCCATCAGGGTACGTGTATTACAGGGGTGCGCAGGGAGCACCACACGTGAATTGCACGTGTGGGTCCTCCCAGGTGTTCCCTCTACACCCTCCACGGCCCCTGCA
Organism: Ambystoma mexicanum; assembly: GCF_040938575.1. Classification (NCBI taxonomy): domain Eukaryota; kingdom Metazoa; phylum Chordata; class Amphibia; order Caudata; family Ambystomatidae; genus Ambystoma; species Ambystoma mexicanum. The sequence goes on along the minus strand of NC_090931.1, from coordinate 950,076,849 downwards.
GGTGGCTCACACCACAGGGGCCTACCCTGCACATGTCCTGCAGGCACCCCATCCACCATGGCCATGCCCCCCAGCCAACCCACATGTCAACTTGCACTACTGCCCACCAACGCATGTCCCCCTGCACCCCCAGCCACCAGGGGCACCCTCCACCAGGCCCCCACCCATGTCTCCCACCACCCCCACCCCCCCAGCAGTGCAGGGGCAGCCTCCACCAGGCCCCCACCCATGTCCAACTCATGTCCCCACCACCCCCACCCATGTCCAACTCATGTTCCCCACCACCCCCACATCCCAGCACTGTGGGGCACCTGCCAGCAGGCCCCCACCCATGTCCAACTCATGTTCCCCACCACCCCCACCCCCCAGCACTGTGGGGCACCTGCCAGCAGGCCCCCACCTATGTCCAACTCATGTTCCCCGCCACCCCCACCGCCCAGCAGTGCAGGGGCACCCTCCACCAGGCCCCCACCCATGTCTCCAACCACCCCCACCCCCCAGCAGTGCAGGGGCAGCCTCCACCAGGCCCCCACCCATGTCCAACTCATGTCCCCACCACCCCCAGCCCCCAGCAGTGCAGGGGCACCCTCCACCAGGCCCCCACCCATGTTCCCTACCGCCCCCACCCCCCAGCAGTGCAGGGGCACCCTCCACCAGGCCCCCACCCATGTCTCCCACCACCCCCAGCCCCCGGCAGTGCAGGGGCACCCTCCACCAGGCCCCCACCCATGTCCAACTCATGTTCCCCACCACCCCCAACCCTCAGCACTGTGGGGCACCTGCCAGCAGGCCCCAACTCATGTTCCCCAGCCAACATGTCATCACAATCTAGATCCCTGGTCCCTATGGTCAGCCTCCAAATGCAAAACACCCACCCGAGTATTGCATCCACCCACTCAGAAATGGCAAGTACATGAGAGAACACCAATTGCAAGTTTCGAAACAAACACATGTCCCTCACATACACCCAATGGGTGTCAGTGAACTCAAAACCCATATCATGATATGCATGAAACCAATGAGATGATACTACACATTGAAGTTCGATAAAAAAATATGTATTAAAGGAAACATAAATAGATTCAAAAATAAAGAAACAGAAATGGGAATGTACAAAAATGAAAAGAAGCATGTCCGTGAAAAAAAGCAAAACCAAAAATCATAATCCAAAGGAATGGTGTCCAAAGTCACTGTCCACAAAAGTAAATCAATGGGAAATAATAATTGAAAGCCATTGCTCCATGGCTAAATTGTGAAAGAAATATAAAATCCAACAGTGAACTATGTACAGACGAACAAGCCAGGGTCCATTATCCCAACAAAAGAAATGAAACTTATCTAACAACACTAACTAATAAAATAAACTATGTGCAAAAATGTGGCCAATGTCCAAAAGGTCCAAAATAAATCCAAAAACAAAGGAAACCTAACACTAACTACATAACTCTGTACAAGGGCAGCGGGCTAGTCTGACGGCTTTTGGATGTCCCGGGCCAGGGCATCATCGAACTCCTGCTCAATGTCCCGGAGGCGGTCCTCCTCCATGGCCCCGAGGGTCCGCAGGGCCGTTGACATGTCCACCTCCAACCTCCTGCGGATTGCGTCGAGGCACTCGGCCCGCCTCAGGGCCGTCCACATGGAGTTCTCTGCCCTGACCATTTTGAGCCGTGCCTCTTCCACCCGCTGCCGCTCCGCATCTATGGCGTGGCCCAACCGCTGCCACACGGAAGACACTCTCTGTCCTGGGTCCTCCTGCCCTCCGGCCGATGCCTGCCCCTCCGATGTTGAAGGCCCCGAGCCTTCATGGCTCCCACCACGTTGCTGCTGCTGCTGTGCCTCTGCCCGTGCACTGCCTCCTGCTGCCTGCACATCCTCCGCCAGCTGGGGTGCAGTCGTTGATGTGGCCACCCCTGCTGGACGTCCGACTCCCGACTGTGGCAGGGATGCCTCCTCCACCAGCCTGGCCGTACCGTCAGAGGCAGCTCCACAGGGCACCCAGGTGACTGATGGGTTAAAAGATGGCACGGAGGACGACTGGCGCGTAGGGGGTTCAGTTGAGGAGGGGGTCGTAGCAAGCCTCATCAAACAAAGGAATCCGGCCTGGGTGACCTGTCTCAGTAGGCTGACGTGGTCAACGAGCCATTCGAGATGACGTGCAGTCTCCTCATAAAAAGACGGCAGGTCACCTCGCATGGCCCGTTGATGCAACGCCACACCAGTCAGGACAGGCTCAACCCGGACCCGGATAGCCACGTCCGCAGGCAGCGGAAGGCCAGTTGTCGTTTTCTCATCCCCTGCCTGAAAACGGGTCTGGACGTAGGCTTCCCTGCTGGTGCAAGATGATGCAGGGACAGGATCAGGGACAGGATTACACACAGGCACCTCCGCGGCGGCCTGTGCTGCCTCCTGTCCCTGGTCCTGCACTGCACCACTAGCACCAGTGGGATCCCCACCTCCAGACCCCATCTCTGTTGCTTGCACGGCCTCCTCCTCCACCAAACCCCCCACCAACCTGGATGACTCCGTGCCATCTTCCCCCGTTGGGCCCTGTGGGGTCCCAGCTGCCCCTTCTGCTGCCGAGGAGTCCAACTCCAACCTCCGCCTCTTGGACCTCCCCCCGGCAGCTGCGGCCTGGGACGCAGCACCGGACTCCTCACTCCCCGACGAGATGACAACATGGGAGGGGAGCCGGGCCTTGCGTCTCCGGCTGGCGGTGGGATCCCCGCCGCTGTGCTCTACAGCACCTTCTCCGCCCTCTTCATCAGTTGACGCTGCAGACATGGAGAAATAAAACACAGGTATCAGGGCACTGTACAATGGACACATACACACATGACAGTTGTACATGAGTGGCATTGGCAAACCTCAGACATGCCATCACAATCCCCAACACACATGTCATTTCAACTTGCACACATGAGCCATACCACAGCCATATCGCAACTGCCAGCACCATCCATACACATACAACAGCATGAGCAGGCAAAGCTGAGCCAGACATCACATGCAACACAGGAAGTGCACCACACATGTACACACACCACCACACTTGCATGCATGTGTACACCTCTGCCAAGTGTCGCAGTGTTCAGATGGGCATCCATGTCACATCTGCCAATCAGGCTTCCACATCCCGCTGTCACATGCATCCATGTTGCATCACTGTTGCACCCTTGTCAAATACACACAAATGCACATATACACAGTGCTGATACATGCAGCTGAAAACAACATACATGCGTGACATCACGGACATGTCTACTTACATACACATTCATCCAAACATGTGTGCCCACACAATTGCATTTGGCATGCAAGCCCTACACACACACGCACCATCCATGTCTCACACATTACAGCCATCGCATGTGTTAGCCCCACGGCCATGTACACCCCCACCCTTACTCGACCCCATACAAACAGATGTGCAACCTGCACACTACTGAAACATCACCACACGCACAGCTCACAATCAGGATGCATGTACACTTACCGCTCGACTCCAGACGGGTCTGCCTCTCAAGGACCTGGACGTGGAGCGCTGGGGATATGCGTTCCAGGACCCTCATCTGATCTTCCGACAAGTGGCCCAGGCGCCCTTTGGCATCCGCTGCCTTCAAGAGGTGCCGGGCCTTGTTCAGGGTCCTGGACCTGAAGTCCTCCCAGCGCTTCTTGACATGTTGGAAGTCGCGGACGGCCACCCCCTCCGCGTTGATGGCAGTCACGATGTCAGTAAAGATCCGAGTCCGTCCTTCCTTGTCGGCGCGGGAACTTCCGAAGAGGGCATCATATTGCCCCAGGACTTGCTCCACCAGGACACCAACTTCCCTGGCACTGAAGCTGGTGCCCCTCTGCCTCTCCGGCCGGGCGTTGTCAGTGGTGCCAGATGTTGCAGTGCCCGACATGACAACCCCAGAGGCAGGAGTGGGTGGGCAACTGGGTCCTGGGGCTGGGCTGTGGAGCGATGGAATCCCAGTCGGGAGTCTTTGGTTCCAGCAGGGGTGGTCACAGCAACAGCACCCCTGGCTGATGTGCAGGCAGCAAATGGCAGGGCACGTGGGCAGCAGGCAGTCAGGCAGCAGCAGATGGCAAGTGGGAGCGTTATCGGGGCTCTGGGGGGCAGTAGTTCGGCCTTCTGGGCAGGAGCGTGGTCTTCTGTGTGCTTACGCGTGGCCAGCTTGATACGGAGTGATTTGGCACGTGAAAATTCGGCACGTCAGCGTGTGATTCGAGGAAAGGCCCTTAGCGCGTAAGCGCATCTGCACGCATACGCAATTTCATTGGACAGAAGGCCCCTCAAGCGCAAGCGCCCCTATGACGTGACGCACACAGGCGTGCATGAGCATTTCAGCGCGCGTGAAAAACTGCACATCCGCGTGTAATACGAGGAAAGGGCCCATGCGCGTAAGTGACGTGACGCGCGCGTGCGTTTCCCTCAGCACGGGTTAAAGGTGAGCGGGCCCAGCAATTCGATGTACGTGCCTTTCGTGGAGACCGACGTGTGTTGCTGCTTCCTGTTGTTTTGCGCGCCATCACAACTTCACAGCTATCAAGGACGTATCTCTTCTTTTGGCGGGGGTATTGGCTACGCGTGTTTTTCTGCATCGCGCTAGTCAGACGGTGAGTCGCACACGCTCTTTTTCCCACTGCGGGTGCCCCTGTGTATCGCACCCATTTTCGATGTCATAGTAGCCTGCGAGTCCCACGCGTACGCGTTATTCGTGTTACTGGGTGCCACCGCGTACTGCGGGAGGTTGAATCCACGCACGTAGGCTGCAGGGTTGCGTGCACGCTTTTACTGCAGTTTTGGGGTGCCTGAGCATTGCGTGACCCGTCACTACATCACCGGGGTCACATACAGCCTTGCAGGTGCAGGGGGGCTGTTAACATCTTGCTTCCCACCCCCTTCATCCCAATTGCCCAGGTCGATTGTGGTGTACACCTCCCATTGGCACCACTCCATCTGTGCCAGCACTACTACATCTGTGCCATGGTTGGGAGGCCACCAAAGGTGAGGGGCGCCTCAGCTGGGCGTCCTCCTCGTGGCGGGCGTTGTCGGGGACGTGGCCGTGGTGACCAGGGAGTAGGGGGACTCCAGGGTGTCCAGGGCAGCAACAGAGGGGGAAGAGGCAGGGGTGCACCACTTAAGCACAATGTTGTGCCATGTGTCGGTGCAGTCATGCCACCACCCCCTGTGGTTCCGGGGGATGCAGCTTCTGCATCTGGCACTGGTGCCCGTGTGACCCGGCAGTCCCTTCCATCGACTGCCACGGCCGAAGCGTAGTGGTAGCTGCAGGTGCAGCTGTGGACACCGCCACCCAGGCTCGGGGTCTGCCAGTGCAGGCTGCGTTGGCACTTGAAGAGCCCTTGGTAGATCTCCAACAGGCCAGGGGGGAAACCATAGGGGCAGGCCGGGCTGCTCAGACCAAGACACATGTCCCTGGGGCAGTCATGTCATCTGCTGCCCCGAACAGCCGGGTGTTGGCAAGTGCAGGGGCAGATGCACCCAACAGCACCCACGTTGTGAGTCTGCCAACCAGGACCGTTGCGGTCAATGACCCTGCCACAGCTGATTTTGCTGCGCAGGGTCCATTAGTGGGCACCAAGCTGCCACTGACACAAGTCAGGCCTTTGGTCATCCCTCCACCTGCCACTCCCTTGGCTCAATCCACCGAACCCACTTGCCATACTGGTCAGGGCGCCACAGTCCAAGAGGAGGAAGGTTGCACCTGCAGCACAGGCTGGGACCCCACACACAGCCACGACCTCCTGCACGTCGAGGAAGAAGCCTTTCTGTAAGCAGGAACTGGACTTCCTCGTGGACTACGTGCGGGGCCACAGCCGTGACATGCTAGTGGGTGCCAAAAGTCAGAATATAGCTGCCCAACGTGACACCCACTGGAAGCATGTTGCCGAACATGTCAGTTCATTCGGCCATGAGGTGCGCACGGTGCAAGAGTGCAAAAAGCTTTGGAATGACATCAAACGCAGCACTAAGGCTAAGCGTGCCTCTAATTACAGCTTGACTCTGGTGACTGGCGGTGGGCCTGCACCAGAGGAGGAAGAGCTCACTCCGCATGAGGCACTCGTTGCAGAGTTCATACCACCTGAATTGGTCGAAGGAGTGGGAGAGTTGCTGGACTTTGATGCCCAGTCCAGTGAGTGTTTATGCGTGTTTGTTGAGGACGTGTGTGTTTCACTTGTGGGATGTGTTGTGCATGATTGCCGCTACATGTGACGTGTACATGGTTCTGATGTGTAAGTAATACAATGCTTCCGTCATGCATGTCTCCTCTGACTGCATGCAGGGACTCCATGTAGGCATGCTCCCTTGCCCCTCCTCCGCCACTCTGCACCCCAGTTCCACCTTTGCACTGGTGTTCTTCAATCTTGCCAATGTGTACTTTCTTGTTCATGTAGAATCTGCAAAACATATGCCGTGTGGTACAGCCTTAGTACTTGATGCAGGGTATCTCACTTGTAGTGTGCAGAGGTCAGATGTCCAGCAGGGACATGAGTGCCCATTCATGCTCCATGTGCATTGCACGCATGCCCCTATGTGTCCTTGACTGGATGATCACTGTAATACAAGTCCTTGGTTACATACATTGCCTGCCATCTCATCAGCCTTCCCATGTCAACTGTGGCTCAGTCCTGCGTTGCACACTTGTTTAGGGTCTGACAATCTGTGTGGCTCACAGGCCTCAGCCTGTTCAATGGCCAAAGACTCTGTCCAACTGTTGTTGTGTCTTCTTCACACATGGGCGGAATCCAGAGTTTTCATCATGTGTCCTGCTTACTGTCCCAGCATCATTTGCAGTGTTGTCACTTGAATCACATTAAGCTGTTGATGCCAGTCAACACTGCCTGTCAATACACAGGTGTATGGTCAGCCTTTTGATACCATGCTAGGCATCCCTGCTTTGGTACTTAGGTGGAGGGGTGCTTGGCTTCTAGATATGGTAAACATTGAATGCACAATGCACGTGATGTTTGAATTTGACATTGCACTGCCTTCACATTTCCTGGCACACACCATGGAGTCCTTGTACATGTAGGTAGTGAGTGGCGTACACATTTTCTGCACTGCATAGACCCACTTCCATGGAAACTGCCACCTTTCAACAGGTCTGATCACAGAAGCAATTCAAAGTTGATCCAGCATGCATGCCAGGTTATATGTTGTGTGTCACATGTCTGCCTGATGCGTTTGCTGTCGGTGTGTGTGTGTTGTGTGCTTCTGACATGTGTAGTGACCTTTTTTCTCTCTATTTTTCAGGTGATGACGCAATGGAGGCGGAGGATGGTGTTGTCATGCCAGGCACAGGGTTGTTACCACTACATCAACCCGGCACTAGTGGGGGTTGTGGGGTGGTAGGCCAGGAAAACCCCCAAGTGCTACAGTTCATCTTGGCTCTGGCTACCTATGAGTCCAGCCTTGATGACGACTCTGACGTCCATGTTGAGTTGGATGAGCATCAAGTCCATGTGTCAGGGGTGAGTGATTCTGATGTGGACACTTCTCTGTCTGCGACACCTGCACTGAGGGATCAGACAGTCTTGGTTCCTCCGCCCGTGGTGGATCGGGACGCAGGTCACCCTCCACAACAGTCACTGATGTGCCTGGGACATCACGTCGACGGGGGCATGTAGCTGTGCAGCCGCGGGCGGTGCCAACACAGCGAGGACCCCCGGTCCTTGGGTCCCGCAGGGGTCAAGCCCGGCAACGCGGTCGCCGCGCGCAACCGCAGTATACTGAGTGGGAGCGAGACATGACTGCCAATTCAGAACGGCAGGGAGCAGCAATGGAGAACATCGTTGATAGCATGGAGCGTGTGGCCCGATCTGTGCTCCCCCCTTCTAGGCAGGTGCTTCTCCAGCAGCAGGCGGCACGGTCCACGGCCCGCTCACTCAGGCTGGGCATGGCGGCCTCAGACAGGGCACACCGGGTTGAAAGGTCGTCTCTGCGTCAAGCAATTGCTGCTCACACAGAGGCGCACATGGATGCCCTGAGGGAGGAGTATGCTTCCCTCAGATCCACTCTGGGTGTCCTTATGATGTCCCAGAGGCAGCAGGCAGAGGAGAGGTTTGCACAGCTTGAGCGTACCATCTCGGCTGAGCTACAGGCTTGCCGGGAGGTGCAGCGGTTGTCCAGCCAAGCCTTGCAGGAGGAACTCGGTGTTACACGTGCTACCTTGCAAGAGGAAGCACGTGTATCACGTGAGGTTCTGCATGCAGACCTACGTCACATCGCCACACAGAACCAGGCTCACCCGTCCGGCAGACTTGCTGCCGACGAGGGGCAAGCTGCGGCTAGGCGTGGCCAGGTTACTGTGCCACGTCCTCCTTTACAGGATGAGTCAGACTCAGACGACCATCTATCTCCCACATAGGTCGGGCTGTGCAGGCGTTGAGCCATGGAGGTTTTTTTTTTTGGCTCAGCATCATCGCATGTGGATGTTGAGCAGCACCCTGTACCTCCCCCCTCCTGAGTGCCTCCCCTCCCCCCTGGGTCGTATGTGGCCATTTTTGATTTTTCTTTTAGTTTAGTTAGTTAAGTTTCTGTTTGATAGTTAGTTTAATTAGGTAATGTAGGTTTTCCATAGTTAGTGTGATTAGTTAATAGTTAATATAGTTTAAAATTGCCTGTCTATTGTGCTTTCATGTGACGTGCGGTGCTTTGTGGCTTTTCAAGGCATCCACTGTCTGTTCCAGCTGGGCCCTTCAGGCTTGTCTTGTGTATGTGTTTGCTGCTTGGGGTCCTTGACTCACATATGCCACTCCTGCCTCCCTTATCCATGGGCTCGCAAGGATGGTTCGGTGTCACAAACTTTTACACAAGGGCTTTGGACTGTCATATCTGTGGCATGTCTGGTGCTGTGTGACTTGTGTTTACACCCCTAGTGGGGATGATTTTGGTGTTATTGTCCACTGTTCAGCTTTTGCTAGATGGGGTGTTTCATGATTAATGTGTACATTAATTGCTATGCATTGTGTAGTATGTTTCTTATCTTTACTGTACACGTGCTTGTTGCAATTCATGCTGTAGATAGTGTTCCACACTTTGGATGTGAAAGACGGACTGATGGTGTGACTTTGAAGGATTAATCATGTGTTTCATGCCCTTTCTGCAGGGGGATGAGCCTCCAGAGCACCTTTGCCAGCAGACATGGCCCACATGTTTGTTGGTGCCAGCATGCACATGTGTGCACAAGCAGAGGCACAGGGATTGCAGACCTACATCCTAGAACTGCTGACGTGTTCCAAGGAACTCCAGGCAAGGTGAGCAGCACAGGGGGGCTACAACACAGCAAAGCTTGCACCAGGCGAGTTGCACATGCAGGCTTAGTCACAGCACTGAGGGTGAGCTTGGACGAATATTGGTGTTGAAGCACACAATGCAGCTCAGATGTGTTGGTGGACTGATGGCTGTTGATTGTAAGGTTCTCTGGGACACCTGCAGGGGAAGTGGCACATACCCTCCGGTACACCAAGGTCCATTGAGGCACTTGTATCAACCATGTAGCCTTCCGAGACATGGAAAGGGGCAGCTCACAGGGACATACAGCAAGGGACATACTCGGGTGCAGTGCATTTCATTTCCATGTACTTTATGATAAATGCACTGCCAACTTTGTTTCGGTCATGGTGGTACGCAACTTGCTCTGAAGTCATGGCTTGCTATATGGGTCTGTCTGCTTACCCAGGGAACATTGCATGTTGTGTGAATTGTGACACATTGGTGTTCCATTTGCCACGCACCCACCGGCGGCTGACTTACTGCATTGACTGTGTATGTCCCGTCACAGGGGTAATGTTATATATGAGTACGAAGCATCTACACCAGATTGTCTGTTTGTAGAGTAGTTTGTTGCTATGGGGCATGTTTGGTGGTGTGTTTTTGTGTAATTGGCACGTGCAGGTTGTTGACTGTGGCTCTCTTTGCAGCATTGCAGTGCTCCTGTAACCGGACCTGAGAGTGCACAGGCAGGAGGCCAGCACTCAAAACCAGAGCTAAGTGTCTTGTTGTTTTTCTTTCAAAACTGCTCTGCATAGGCTTGCTGGGGGGTGCACTAATGCATGGATGTATGTGTGATTCAATTTGGTATGTTTTTTTCCCCCTAATCACCCGGAATCCTATGCAATTTTGAACCCTGTACCCTCTACCCGGTGTTCCTGCTTCCCGTACCTATCCAAGCAACGTTCCCTAACCCTCTTTCCCCGCTGGGGTTGCGGATGCCTGTGTAAGCCCCGAACTTGCAGGCACCAAAACCCTACAGGGGGTGGTTGGTTCATACCACTCCTAAGCCTGGACTACAGAAGGCCATGACAATGATGTCCAAGTTTGTTTGGATTGTGTATGTGTTCATGCAGGTAGTACATTTTCGTGCATTCCCTACTTTCATGTGTCATTCCTCCTCCCCTCTCCTGCCACTCATTCCAGTTATCCAGTGTGCCAACATCTGTCCCGACTGCATATCCCTGAACCTCCTTCCCCACCAGGGTCTCAGGGGCCTGTGTGAGTTTGACCTTCCAGGCACCCGGGACACGGAGGGGGTGGTTGTTTCATGACACTCCCGCGCCTGTACACGGGACCTGTGACAGTACACATCCGTTCATGGTGCATCATCCTATGTTATGTACCACACATGGTTCACATCCTGTTGTGACATTGTTTTACTGTGCTACCTTGGTTGTTGCATCATTGTGGTAGTACTTGGCCTTTGTGAGGTACTGCTACGTCAAGTCATCTACTGGAGGGTGTTCTGGTTCGTTTTTATGCCTTGGATTTTGTGATTTTGGAAATGAGTGTGGATTCTGAGGGTGCAGGCACCTTTTTACACACAAGGTGGGAGATGGTGACGAAGGGTAAAGGTGATCCTGTGGCCAGGTGGAATTGAGGGTTGAAGTCTCCATGACCCAGGTGCAGTTGTTCAGTGGGTCATGGTCATTTGTGAGGGAGGGGGGGTTGTTGTTGATAGTTGCCTTGCCCTGCAGTGTGATGGGAACTCTGACATTGTAATGGTGGTATCCTATGTACATGTTGTGTTCTGCTGATCAATGCCTGTTCATGTGTTGTGTTTACCTTTCAGGTGCAAGGGGATAGTTGTGGTTTGACATGCTGGGGTGTACACATGGTGAATGTTCACTTGTGATGTGTAGAGAACACTGATGGTCACTTGAGTGCACATGCATATGTTGAGTGCTTGTCCTTGCAGACCCACACACTTGCACTCTGATGCACTACATGTACTCCCACCCTTGCATATCCACGTGTACACTATTTGCCTTCTGGTGGCCACTGTGTCCCTGCAGCACATGTTCTGTGACCAATAATGGATCCTGTACATGCCTAATTTGCTTTTTGATGTGGTCTGTCGCTTAGATGTGATGCTCAGGGTGTGCATCACACACAATGGCTGTTCACTGTGCTGTGCGCTGAGCAGTGTGTTGCAGGAGTAGGACACAGCATACAGAAGCTGCAGTGTTGATTTTGCAATGCACAATGTGCATGTAGACAGGCATTCATTGTTATGTTATGTCTACAACTCTTGTAATGCATTTGGAAATGACTTATTTTGGGTGGGAGGTTGTTGGTCTGTCATTTCATCTGATTCCAGGTCAGGCATCATTATCTGATGCCACTGTACATTTTGGACATGGCAATGTGTACCTTATTGTTACTGTGTTGGTGTATGGGTATTGCTTGCCATGTCATGTTGTGGTTTGGGAGGGTTTGAGTGACATAACAGTGATGGCCATGGCCTGTTTTGTGATGCACACCTTGCATGTCAGGGTCATCCGCTTCTCAGAGCAACTAACTGGGGGTAGATCTCTCTCCGCGGCAGGGCCCTCCCTCTGGAACAGCCTTCCTGCCTCACTTGAACTTGAGGGGAACCATCTCCGGTTCGGGAAGCACCTCAAGACCTTCCTCTGCTTCTGCTTTCTCTCTGCCTCTCCCTTGCGGAATTCTTCACTGGAACTGCACTGGATCTGCAACTGGGCCACTGTCACCGACCCCGGTCCCTGGCCCAGCCACTCTCCACTTGCACTGCCTCCCTGGCAACCCCTGCACTGCGGTACTGTCTCTCTATCCCTACAGCCCCCCCTTCCCAGCACTTGTCTGCACTTACCTTTGCAGTTGCCACCAGCTGACCTATGTATTTGTTTTTTGGTCTACTTCCCCTGTACTGCACTCCCCCCCCCTCACCTTCCCCTTGCACTTTTCCCTTCCTCCTACCCCTGCACTTGCACAATCTAAATGACACCTGGCCTAGTAGTACCGTTGTCTGTCTTCCCTTGTTCCCCCCTCCCTGCCTCATTGCACCTTGAAATAATTGTTTATAGGCCATATCATGTCATATGTGTGCCTTTTGGTCACACAGGATAGCTTGTGTTTAAGTAGCTAGGGATGCAGACGATGTGGCACTTCCATAGCAACTATCTCAGGGTGGTAGGGTTGTGACAGTTGACTGTCTCTTTGTCATCATCGATTGTCACCTGGTATGTGCCAGGCCTGTGTGCACTCCGCAGGGGTGGGAGTTTAGGTGAAAAATGTGGCCACAAGCTGGGTCCGGGCTTCCTCGCCACGTGCCCTGTCCCCTCCCATGGGCAGTGCCTGTGCCTGTGGTTGGGGATGTGGGGGCACCACCATGTCCACCGGGACGCCCTGCCGTGTTGCAACATTGTGCAGGACACATGCTGCCACAATGATCCTGCGCACTACTGGTGGTGCATAGAGTAGTTGCCCGCCAGAGCGGTCAAGGGAGCGGAAACGTGACTTGAGCACTCCGAATGTGCGCTCCACTATGGCCCTGGTTGCAATATGGGCGGCGTTGTATCTTACCTGGGGTGGTGTGGTGGGGTTCTGGATTGGCGTCATCATGTGGTTGCTCAGCGGGTAGGCACTGTCCCCTGGGGAGGTGATAATAGTTGAGATTATTAGGGTTTGGGTATTTGTCTGTGTGTGACTTGCATGCATGTGCAAGGGCATTTGTACTCACCTAGGAGCCATGTGTCGCCATGCTGCCCAGCTTCCAGGGCCCGGCTCAGGGTGGACATTCTGTATATGAAACTGTCATGGGTGGAGCCAGGGTAGTTTGCATAGACAGAGGTGATGATTCCCTTTGCATCGCATACCACCTGTACATTGATGGAATGCCAGTGCTTGCGGTTTCGGTAGATGTGCTCAGTGGCCCTAGGTGGACGTAGGGCCACATGGATGCAATCTATGGCACCGAGCACTTTGGGGAAGTGTGCCACCCTGAAAAAATCCAGGACAACGGCCTGCCTTTCTGCGGGTTTTCTGGGCATGTATATGTGCCTGAGGACTGAGGGGCACGCTGTCATGATTGCCAGTACCTGGTGTAGGCAGCGTGACTGCGTGGCCTGTGAGACCCCCCCCACTATGGCAGTAGTCCGCTGAAATGACCCTGTGGCCAAAAAATGCAGGACATTGAGCACCTTCTCCAAGGGGCTCAATGCTTGGGAGCAGGGTGGGGGATATAAGGTCATCTTCCCACTCCCTGACCAGGTCTAGGATGATGTGGGGTGGAAACCTATACCTGCCATAGACCTGGTCGTCAGGCATCCCAAAAAGGCTTGTCCGTGGTGCGGAAATGCGTGCCCTGGCTTTTCTCCTCCTCCTGCGGTGTCCCACGATCAGTGCTGCGACAAATGGGGCATTCATCGTAGCTGTATATACGTGTTTGTTGTTTGCGTGCACTTTTGTACTGTGCGCTGGGACTCTCCCGCCTGCCTTCGTGTGGCGGACGCGTTGACGCCTGTGTGTGTCTTTTGCCGTGCACGGGTTTCCCGTATTCGGATCCATGAATACGGGTTGTTCGCGTGCGTGTAGGCGTTCCGTGTAGTTCCCTGCAGTACTTCCCCAGTTACGCCTTCTTTTTCACACGTTGTTCCCCATTCCGCGTGTTCCGCCCACTGTTCCGCCCACTTTGGTTGTGTGCGCCGCGCTATGTGCGCTTTTGCTGTGCGCGTAGCGCACGCCGTGTATGCCTGCGTGCGCCATGGCTGGATTGGGCGCACGGACAGCGGGAAACACGTGCAGCGTCTTCCTTGAATCGCACACGTGCGCGAGCGTTGCGTTTCTCACGCTTGCGCTCCATTGTGCCTGCTTGCGCATGGATTTTCGGCGCACGTTTGTTCCATGAATCGGCCCCATAGTGTTTATGGAATAAGACAACAATTGGACTACTGTGCTGGAATGGTGAAATTCACTATAAACTCACAGGAAGAGCCACAAGAATGTATAATGTACTTACTACAAGTACTGGAAAACAAAATCATACCACTCTCTGCAACAATGTGACACAAGAACAAATCCCCAATGAACGCTTTGTATATATATCAATACCTAATTGTTAATCCATTCCATTTCAGCAACTTGTACAAAATGCAAACCAGATAAATGAATACCACTAAATTAGAGCAAAAAATAGACAATTAGAATACGCCAATTGGTATCTAACTGTCCCAAAATGTAACAATATCCAAACAGATAAATCAATAACACTAAAATATATTTAAAAAATAGACAGTTAGAATACACCAATTGGTATCTAACTGTCCCAAAATTTAACAATATCCAAACAGATAAATCAATACCACTAAAATATATCAAGAAATAGACAGTTAGAATACGCCTACTGGTATCTAATTGCTCCAAAATTTTATAATAGCCAAACAAATAAAAAATATGTTACTGCTCCAAAAAAATGCAACAAGACAATTTATAAAACATTAGCCAGAAACAACAAGTGAACACTGCAAACAAACAAACAAATAAAATGTAGCATAACAGAAAAAGGTTTTTTTTTATCCACAGACCCAATGATTTTAGCAACGAACACAGAAACCAAACAAATTGCACAGTACTCTGGTTTGTAATCTACTAAATATGAGGGTCTAAAAAAAAACAAATGTTGATTATACAATGTAATAAGTCATTACAAAATACTAATACCAGCATGCTAATTTCTTTAATCACAGAAATTAACAAGAAATACGTGTACTCCAGTTACTAAACCAAACAGTAAGTATATTATACACTCTATGCCCTGGCCACAACCATCGCAGCATATCACACCCATAGTATCTTATAACTTTGTTCCTTTTAAATTTGTTTTTGACCCAAAGTTATAAGCAACTATAAATGTGATATGCTGCTGTGGTTGTGGCCAGGGCATAGAGTGTTGGGTGCATGGCCAAATGGCCATGCACCAAACACTGTATGCCCTGGCCACAACCACCGCAGCATATCACACCCATAGAGTAAAACATTTCAACTATGGCCTATGGAAACTTTCAATGTCCGCGGACATTATGAGTGTTCTTAGAACACTTTCAACTTGCCAGCAAACAATACGGACAGCGTCTTCAGGACACCCCCTACGAACATTTCAGGACAACGCAAGAGTTCTTAGAACACTTCCAACTTGACCACAAACAATACGGACAGCGTCCTCAGAACACCTCCATTTTGTTTATTTACGAACATTTCAGGACACCGCAAGAGTTCTTAGAACACTTTCAACTTGACAAAAAATGCAGGACACCGTGAGAGTTCTTAGAACACTTTCAACTTGACAACAAACAATACGGATTGTGTCCTCAGAACATCCCCATTTTGTTTATTTACGAACATTTCAGGACACCGCAAGAGTTCTTAGAACATTTTCAACTTGACAACAAACAATACGGACAGCGTCTTCAGGACACCCCCTACAAACATTTCAGGACACCACGAGTGTTCTTAGAACACAATCAACTTGACAAAGAACACTACGGACAGCGTCCTCAGAACACCCCCATTTTGTTTATTTGCGAACATTTCAGGACACTGTGAGTGTTCTTAGAACACATTCAACTTGCTATCGAACAATACGGACAGCGTCTTCAGAACACCCCCTACGAACATTTCAGGACACTGCGAGTGTTCTTAGAACACATTCAACTTGCCATCGAACAATACGGACAGCGTCTTTAGGACACCCCCTACGAACATTTCAGGACAACGCAAGAGTTCTTAGAACATTTTGAACTTGACAACGAACAATACGGACAGCGTCCTCAGGACACCCCCATTTTGTTTATTTACGAGCATTTGAGGACACCGCAAGAGTTCTTAGAACATTTTCAACTTGACAACGAACAATACGGAGAGCGTCTTCAGGACACTCCCTACAAACATTTCAGGACACCAATGGTGTTCTTAGAACACATTCAATTTACCATCGAACAATACGGGCAGCGTCCTCAGAACACCCCCATTTTGTTTATTTGCAAACATTTCAGGACACCGCAAGTGTTCTTAGAACACAATCAACTTGACAAAGAACAATACGGACAGCATCCTCAGAACACCCCCATTTTGTTTATTTGCAAACATTTCAGGACACCGCAAGTGTTCTTAGAACACATTCAACTTGCCAGAAAACAATAGGGACAGCGTCCTCAGGACGGACAGCGTCATCAGAACACCCCCTATGAACATTTCAGAACACCACAAGTGTTCTTAGAACACATTCAACTTGCTATCGAACAATACGGACAGCGTCTTCAGAACACCCCCTATGAACATTTCAGGATACCGCAAGTGTTCTTAGAACACATTCAACTTGCCATCGAACAATATGGACAGCGTCTTCAGGACACCCCCTACGAACATTTCAGGACAACGCAAGAGTTCTTAGAACACTTTCAACTTCACAACGAACAATACGGACAGCGTCCTCAGGACACCCCATTTTGTTTATTTGCGAACATTTCAGGAGACTGCAAGTGTTCTTAGAACACATTCAACTTGCCAGAGAACAATACGGACAGCATCCTCAGGACGGACAGCGTCATCAGAACCCCCCCTATGAACATTTCAGGACACCACGAGTGTTCTTAGAACACATTCAACTTGCTATCGAACAATACGGAAGCGTCTTCAGAACAACCCCTACGAACATTTCAGGACACCCCGAGTGTTCTTAGAACACATTCAACTTGCCATCAAACAATACGGACAGCGTCTTCAGGACACCCCCTACGAACATTTCAGGACAACGCGAAAGTTCTTAGAACACTTTCAACTTCACAACGAACAATACGGACAGTGTCCTCAGGACACCCCCATTTTGTTTATTTGCGAACATTTCAGGACACCGCGAGTGTTCTTAGAACACATTCAACTTGCCATCGAACAATCCGGACAGCGTCTTCAGGACACCCCCATTTTGTTTATTTACGAACAGTTGAGGACACCGCGAGAGTTCTTAGAACATTTTCAACATCACAACGAACAATACGGACAGCGTCCTCAAGACACCCCCATTTTGTTTATTTGCGAACATTTCAGGACACCGCGAGTGTTCTTAGAACAGTTTCATCTTGCTTCCGAACAAAACAGACACATATTGAGTCCTCAGAACACCCCCCATTCAGTTTATTTAGAACATTTCAGAACACCCGTGATGTCCGCATACAAATCGAACACAACAAGAACGTCTACCACATGAAAAAACACAACTTTCAACCTATCTCATACTCTCCCACCCTCCCCAAACACTCCTACACACCAACACACTCTACTAAATACACATTTTGAACCAAGTTTCACTGCGCTGTCCGAGGACTTCCGCGAATCCAAGATGGCGGGTGCCACCGAAAATCTGACACGCATCATGCTCCAAACCGTCCAATCAGCGAACACGTCGCATGTCTGCAGACATGACGTAAGCCGATCGGCCAATCAGGACACTTTCCGTGGAGCGAACAGGGAAGTGTGTCTGCGGACTGAACACAGATATCACTAATTTTTTATGACCCACTTTTTGGTCATTTTTAAAAAAAACTACTGGACGGATTTTCACCAAATCTGCAAAAGCATGCTTTCGGGACCAAGCCGCTGCTCCTGGTCCAAATTTGGGGAAAATCCATCCAGCGGTTTGGGCTGTAGGCGCAAGCAAAGTTTTTTCCCCATTCAGTCTATGGGAAAAAAAGAAATGAAAGGACCCCCCCTATAACTTTTTCCCCCCTGGACGAATCCTCACCAACTTTGCAAAAGAATTCAGAGTGGGCCATATCCTTTTTTTGCAAAGTTTGGCGAGGATTCGTCCAGGGGGAGCAAAGTTATAAGCCTCCCAAAAAGTGCTCTTCCTATGGAAACACCAACTTAACCATAACTACATGGCCACTACTATATATATATATATATATTTTTTTTTTTTTCAGGGAATAAACTTTGTTAAAGGGACGTTATGGTTAAGTTGCACTAAAAAAAACCTGTCAAATTCAGTGAAAAATGTTGTTAAAGGGATGTTATGGTACAGTTGCCCTAAGAAAAACGTATCAAATTCAGTGCAAAAACTATTTTAAAAGGACATTATAGTTTCTTTGCACTAATAACAACCTATCCATATTCTGGTTACAGGTAAAACCGAAAACCCCAGGAATTCACCAGTTATGGTAAGCTAAGCAACCATAACTCGCGCCACCACTGTGCACTGCCACAACTAACACCCATGACATTAAAGAGGACATCACAATATGTGTAAATAAAGTTTTATATGTATACTGTTGCTGTGTGTGTGTGTTTCCCATATTTAAAAAGCCTGTTAAATGTCTGTGGAGCGTGTGACTGTCCGGCCTGTCCGTAATCAAAATGGAGGTGTCCTACGGACACCACGCCTGTCCAGCCTGTTCGCATTCAAAATGGAGGTGTGCGTAGGACACCACACCTTTCTGCATCTCCGCAAAGTTATGACACACCTTTAATTAGTTTGGGGAGCTCACGCCTGTCCAGCGGACACCTGGGCGCATGCGTGTATCATCCCCTGGATCCTGCGAACACCACCCTTGTCCGGCATGTCTGAAAAAAAGTATCCCACCTCCTGAGTTCTACGAACAGTGCGCCTGTTAAAAAATGTCCGCCACACGTGTGTTGCACTTTTCATTAGTTTGGGGAGCCCAACCCTATCTGTAGAACACCTATGCACATACGCACCACATATCCCGCGCAATAGGTGTCCACGACGTCACCATGTGACCGCACCTACGGTGAGCATCGGCCCTTATTACGGACTGGGTACAGGCCCCCCGGACATCTAAAAACCTGCTTTTTTTGGGCAATTCAAGGTGTTTTACTATGAAACTACACCCTTACAGGGGTCCCAGCCTATGCCACAGGCGATCTTGACACTTTTCTGAACTTTTTGGGCCCGCTTTGGGTTTTGAAGCACTCCCCAGCATTCTATAAAAGGCCACACCCCAGAGCTGCTCCTCATTCGGTTTTCGTGTGTCCAGAACAGAGCAGTGGTCCAGATTGCTTCTTGCCGCTCCAATTGCTTTTTCTCAATTCTGCTGTGCTGTACTACTTTTGGAGCTGTGCTTTAGTAATGGCAACCATGGCTGCTGCTACTGCCTCTGCCTCAGCACCACCCGCACCCTCACCACCTCCACCCCATTTCCAAGGACCTGGAGAGGGGAACAGGCATGGTAATGTAGAGAGGGATCAAGAAGAGTACGAAGATGAGTTAGAGGAAGTCCCCATTGCCTGCAGCCAGTGTCAGTCTTGGGTGTGAATGCTGTTTACCACCGTAGGAGACATGCCCAAAGCTTGTGCAAGCAAGGTGCAATGCACTGAGTGCGAGATGGAGCTCAGTCGCAGCAAACCAGACTTGTACAGCTACGGCACCACCTCAATGCGGCGACACCTGAGGTTGATCCAAAAGGCAGCAGTTTGGAGATTCATACCCTTCAAACAACGCAGTAGGTTGAGTTCCTCTGCAGCATCCTCCATATTTGCTCCTGCCACCACAAGGTACTCTCCTTTGGGGCAGCATATCCCTAAACCAGCCTCACAGGCCATACGCACCACACTGCAGCAGACCCTTACCTTTTGAAGGTCACTGTATTGTGCATGTACTGCGATGCACTACTCTGTCCTTAACTGTTCCCTCCACAATGAATAATAATAATATCTGGATGATGGAACGTCACCAAAGTGGCACAAAGAGGAACCAAATTCGGCCACTTCATTCCACACACTCCATACCAGTGGACATCCACATGATGGAATCCAAGATGTGCAGCCACTCCACAGTGCTCTGCACGCACTTCCAACCAATGTATCCAGGAGTCCCCAAAATCCATACGCTCTGCCTCCTGAATGACACAGCCATAGCCATAGCCGTCTGCCCTCCTCTCAGCAAACAGCCCTTCTGCCACAGTCTCTCCTTGCACACCATACCCAGGAAACCTTATTGACCAATCACCAGCCCTCCACACTCCAATTTCCATGCCTGCCATCCTCAAAAGTCCCAAATGTGGCATGTGCAATCCGTGACCTACCGCAGGGTTCGTGGATAAATCGGCTAATTGAAGGTGGTGGGGAGAGAAATGTTACCCAGGGTAGGAGATTTTTCCTATAGTGGTGGCTCTGAAAAGAGCCTTTTTTATTTTTATTTGTAGGTGCTACTGAAGAAACACCTTTAGTTTTCTATTTTATTTCAGTTTTTTTCTCTTCTTTTCCTCCTTACTGCCTTACATCAACCTCTGCTAAGCATCCCTTATATTCCCAAAGAAACAAGCACTTCCAAGGAAGGTCAGCGAAACGCCATCTCCAATAAAGTACTGCGCCCTAAAGGAATCAATTTCTCATTGGAGAAAACAGACATGTCCGCACTTCCCAAAACCTCATCCATGGCACTATTAACAAGGCACCTTGCAACTGTTTTCTGGGTATTGAAGACATTGGGATCCTTCCATCGTGCTCTTGGTATTATTTGAGAAAAAATTACCTTTGCATTAGGGAAAAGCACCATTGGGTCTTCCACAAACAACTTCAGTAAATGAACCAAACTTGGAGCACTGATGTAGCTCAAATGCTCTCCTCCACAGTACACCACCAAAACATCAGGACTACCAAAAGTAGCCACGTTTCTACAATCTGCAAATTGTGCCGGCTAATTGCGGCCAGGCACACTGCACAATAAAGCCTCAATGCCTGGAAAAGCAAGATCTGCAGAAAAACCTCTTGCCTTTGCATAGCTCTCCAGATCACATACAAATAAATAACCACTATCCATACAGTAACTCTAGCCAACCAAAACAGCAATGAAACAAAGTATTACTGTCCCTTCCTATTAAGCACACCCTGAACACACTCTCTGCACCACCTTTCAGTGCTATGCCGATGACACCAGCTCATTCTCAGGCTCCCCTCAGCCACCTCTTCTCCTTCTCTCATCTCTGACTGTCTGTCCGCCATCCAGGAGTGATGTGTCACCAATGATCTCTGCCTCAAACCAGCAAGACAGAGATTCTCTGCATCGGCACTCCTGCTCCCTCCTTCCCTGTCTCTCTCTGGCCAGCTGCTCTTGGCCCTCTTCCTGCTCCCACCTGTGAGGCCAAAACCTCAGGGTCATCTTTGACTCCACACTTTCCTTCTCTCCTCACAACTCTGATGTCTCTAAGAAGTCACACTACAAGCTGCACTTCCTCAGGGGTATTCTTCCTTTCCTCTCCTTCCCCCAGAAGCTCCCTGTCTCCAGAGCTCTGGTTCTCTCTAGGCTGGACTACTGCAACAGCCTCTTTCTAAATCTGCCTGACCAGCAAGACAGAGATTCTCTGCATCGGCACTCCTGCTCCCTCCTTCCCTGTCTCTCTCTGGCCAGCTGCTCTTGGCCCTCTTCCTGCTCCCACCTGTGAGGCCAAAACCTCAGGGTCATCTTTGACTCCACACTTTTCTTCTCTCCTCACAACTCTGATGTCTCTAAGAAGTCACACTACAAGCTGCACTTCCTCAGGGGTATTCTTCCTTTCCTCTCCTTCCCCCAGAAGCTCACTGTCTCCAGAGCTCTGGTTCTCTCTAGGCTGGACTACTGCAACAGCCCCTTTCTAAATCTGCCTGCCTCTACTCTCCACCCTCTACAACTCATCCAAAACAGGACTGCAAGACTTGTCCTTGGCCTCAAGCCCAGGGACTGCATCTCCCCAGGACTGAAATCTCTGCACTGGCTCCCAGTGGAGGTGAGGATTAAGTTCAAAACCCTCTGCATTGTCCACAATGTCTTCTGGGGCCTGGCACCGCAATACCTTCAACTCTCTCTCCCTAAATATCTTCCTTCTCGAGCACTTAACTCATCCACCTCCAACTCCCTCAGGGTTAGTCACTTCTCCAAGCAGCGAGCTGGTGGTAGATCTCTTTCCTCTGCTGGGACCTCCCTCTAGAACAGCCTCCCTGTCTCTTTGAAACTTGAGGAGAACCATCTCTGTTTCTGGAAGCACATCAAGACCTTCCTCTTTGTTTTTGCTTTCTCTCCCCCTCTCCCTTGCTGATCTCCTGGACGAATCTGAAACTGCATGGGTTTACCTGGCTACCCTCTGATCTCGGGCCCAGATTCCCCCCCTGCCAGTTGCACACCTGCACTGCCCCCATGGCAACTATTGAACTCGGGGACTGTTTCTGTATCCCTAAAGCCCCTATTAGCACTTGACACCTGCTGTCTGTACTTACTCTTGCACTTGCCACCATCTGGCTGCACTTCTTATCTTATTTATTCTATTTATTATCCTCATTAATTCACATTTCATCCCATGTTCTGCACTGCCCCCCTTGCACTTTTCCCCTTCCCCCTCCAACGCACGTGCGCAACCTCAATGTCACCTGGCCTGGCCTAGTAGGATCGCTGCCTCTGTCTTCCCTCTGTTTCCCCTCCCTTGCCTCGTCGCGCCTTGAAACACTTGTGTAAAGGCGTGTTATGAATGCCATATCATATCATATCATGATTGGATAATCCCCCATAGTACACTCCCATTTCCATGCCAACCATGCTAACAAGCCCCAGATGTAGCAAGTGCGCTCTGCAGACTACCACAGTGTCCGCGGATCTCTTAACACAGGGGCAGCTCTTCTTCCCTTTCCACTTACACTTTACAACACTACATCAGTGGCTACTGGTGAGCAGTCAAACAACGATCCACCAAACACATCCACAACCTCTACATCTAACTCTATCATCTCTGTTCAACACTCCAGATTTACTTTAAACACTCAGAGTACAGGTCTCCTGTGATTGCAAAGCGCCTCGAGCAAACAGTACTGTAATACTATCCAAGATTTCTGATTCCAGATTCATCCACATCTCCATCCATCAACACACACTACAGGTATGAATATTTTGTGTACAGTACATTTGCAACTCTATTATAAATGCCTGTAAAGAGACTATCTGCCACTTACCCTACAAAACCTACTCAAAAAGCATATTGTCATTTGTCCCATCACCTATCATCAAGTGGCACTTATAATGCTGTGTGCTTTACATATTTTCAGTAACCCATATCACCCATTGCAATGTGCAAACTGTTATTCTCTTCTTTCCTTCTGTCATTTTTACAACCACTTCCCCCACTAACACTCCTCCTATATAATTCCTAAAATGCACACTAAAAGGAAAAATGAATGTATCTTGCCAAACCATAGCATGTACATAGATTGCATGCATGTCAACAGGGTGACTGCCACTTACCTTGCACAGTTCACAGAATACACCAATACTTAAAAAGCAAATAAATGTATGTGCGCATTGAGTGCTATTTACAGATGTGGATAAATAAATCAAACAACTAAAATGATGCTCCACTCATGAAGCAAGTATCTATCTACAGAAAAGTTAATGGAATTCCACAAAAACATTCTCCTTTCCAATCTGTACATCTTTCCGAACCTTTTCTTCACCCTACTACAACTTGCACTAATCCATTCCAAACTGAATAGTCCTACAACAACACACACACTTTCTAAAGTGCACCTCATACGGCACACTTATAAACAAACCACTGCCCCCTTACCAAAAATGCTGATTCGCCCAAGTCCCCATTCATATACAAAGCTATCCAATTCCACACACACACACTAACTCTTCCTGCCAAGACATCCTCCTACAATTTCAAATAATGTATTCTCCAAAGGCAATCACTATGCCATTAACAAACATATGTTCTTACTTCCTTCTTTCGCAGTTGCAGTGAACACCTCTCTCCTGAAAGCCAGTGGTGTCTGAAGGGAAAATACAACCTTGAAAAAAACCTACTCTAAACATCAAACAAAGTAAGTGCAATACTATCGTAGTGATCTGCCTTTTACTCAGACAGTGCAGTATTCTTGTATTATAGGATGCACAATTCCAGCAACCAACAGTATTTGCTTCATTCTTACTCATTGCACCTCAACAGGTGCCCACTTCCTATTGTCATCTGACCACCATTATAGTGACACACAGATACCAATACAGCCTACCCAATCTAGAGTAGCAGCGCATTACACAATCACACACCTCTATGTGTATGCCTACCCTCATATTCAAACACTCATGCACAGTGCAAACATATACAATACACAACCTGCACATCCATGCTTTCCTTTTTTCTCCAACAGATACTACAGAATGCCTACCAAAAAGCAACTCTGTAGAAAACAACACAGAAATAGAGCAGATTAACCTAAAGGCATACAATATAGCCATCTGCTTCTAGCAGAATTTGTACAGAAAGTTCAAACAAAACAGCTTATACAGTCACTAACGAAAATGGAAGCACCTAACAGGAAACAAACTTTAACTCCTCTTTCAAAATGTAAAAATAAAAATAAATGTACTAAAAAAATTGCAACTACCACTACTTCTAACAGAGCACCTACAAATGGTAACGTAGCCACAAGTAAGCATTCCAAAAAATGTATTTTACAAAAAATGTTCCACCACAGAGTCCTTCAGAATCTTATAAATACAGGGGAAAATCACGCTCAACCCTTAAAACTTACCACAGAAAACTGATCCTGGAAGCTCTTGTAGACAGTCCAATGCTCCTCAAAAAGAAATTCTTTATATTAATTTTAAACAGAATGAAACCACTAACAAAATTCATTAGAAAACTACAACCAGTACTTCGTAACAAACACAATATCAACATAGATATCTTTGGCAACATCTGCACAGGTGAGTGGGGTCACACCACCAGCACAGAGCCATATTTCAATGAAGAATCATACAAACAAGAGCAAACAAACCAAATCACCATACATAGCAGTGGGGGAGAGGGTATGAAAAGGTAGACATATCATGATGGAAGAAGAAACTGCTTTCAAAAATATCCCCATCAAACTTAGAATCAACTCTCCATTCCGCCAAACCAATACGCCCCATATACAAATGGCCATGCACATCAATGTGTAACATACACCAAAACTCTATCAAATCTTTGCATCAGTTCCTCAATCACTATGTGAAAGCCAAAGACAAAGGAAAAATGAAAATACTACAAACTATGGACTCCTATCCAGTGTGCAAATACACAGGACTATGAGGACATTCATTAGCCTGCATTACTGGACCTGCTTGCAAAAGCACCTTCCACCATATCAAAATGTTAGCAACACACCATTCTACTGTAAGAAATCTCATTCACAAACTTTACTATGCTGAAATTCCTGCTTTAGCACTGGAACATTTAAATGACAATCTCCTACATGGTACAGCCAAACAACTGCTTGAACAAATAGACAACACCCAAAGCAAATATTTTGGAACTGAAGAGCACTTACAAAATCCAGTAACTTCAGAAAACAGTAGCGACAACCTTGCAGATGTCATCTTTCTATTACACAGATACAAAAAAGAAATAGCCAAGTTTAAAAGCACATCTGCTGAAGTACCAAACCAAGCATGTGTGTGTTGTCGCAGAACTTTTTATACAAAGAGCACGAAAACTACAGATATAATGTACAAAATTGAAGACAATGAGGAATCCCAATGGTTCCAATTAGCTCCCTACCTTAAAGCAGAAAGCAAATACAAAATGACCTTGCCCTCAATACTATGAACATACGGCACTGCAAAACCTGACAATAACCAAATGCCGTCACGGGCTATCAGTAATAATTTGGAAATATTCCCACTGACAAAACCACTCCGACAGCTTAATTTGTATGAGACCATTATAATCCAAACAGTACCCCCATTTCAAGCAATATTACGACTACAACCAAAAACTGCCAAATTGCGTCCTACTGAATTACTGAAAAGCATTTGTGGCAAAGTATTTTTCATTAGATCTCAAAGAAAATGTAGACACTGTAGGAGTGCAACGGCCAATAGAACACTCTTTGATTATCCTGGTGAATGGTGTAACTACAAAAGACAGAAAAATTGGCAGCAACTAGTGAACTTAAACAAAGTTATAGTAGCCCTGCAATATCTTAAAGACAACAATGAATACTACAAAGAAATAAACATTGATGACAACCTGAGAGAAATGACCGAAATAATTCAGGACTCCTTAACAACTGGCCAATTTGAACTTCTAGATCCTACTGCAGCCTCCAATATTTTAGACCACGATACAATTCACCCACTGCACTCTCAAGATGCCAAATACAATGCACTTGAAACATATCAAATGCGGCAAGCCAAAGGATCGGCAATCAGCATATTGGAAAAAAGTGTAGAAGCACAAGCCTTTCCTCTACTTTTTCCTACTGGAAAAGGTGGAAGTTACGATGAAAGATGCACGAAAATAACAGCATCAGAATACAACTCTTTGCAAAAGTATTCTGAAGACCCTAGATTCAGACAGAACATGGAATACATGTTCCACCTCCTCTTTGAAAGTGAACTAGAAACTCTATGTTATGGAGTTGCACACACATTGAAAACAGGTTCCAATTTTCAAAACATGTCTGCTACGCAGCTACTTCAAAAGATGCAAGAGAAAGACAAAGTTTTACAGTGAAGTATTACAAATCTCTTGGCAAACATACGTGGTACGAAAGAATACTGGTTCGGACGGCACACAGATGTACGGTGTATGCTACGCAACCTTGGCCCGCCCACATGGTTTGTCATTTTAAGTTGTGCAGAGTATGCATGGAAAGACTTGCACGATTTCCTACTCATAACAAAGGAAAACAAAGCAGGGATAGACGTGAAAACACCAGGAGAACTCTGCTCTCTTGATCCTGTAAATGTATTAAGGTACTTCCATCATCGCTTTATTGCCATGCTGCACTTCATTTGTAATAAAACACTTCCTCCCCTCGAAGAAGTGGAACACTTCTTTTGGAGAAAAGAATATCAAGCCAGAGGAGCACCACACATCCACATGCTTTGTGGATTAAACATGCTCCTAAATTTGTTACGCTCACCTTGTCTCTGTGGGGACGTTGGGGCATGGTTGGAGCTCACCCTCGACTCGGCTCCATTGGATCGACTCTCTTCCCTAGCTGCTGCGGAATCAACTGCTCTGGATGCTGATATTGCCCCTGAGAGAAGATGAGAGGCAATGAGAATGGCGTGGTGGTGTCGTTATCCCCCTCGACCCTTTCGTGCCAGAACAAAGTGCGCATGTGTTTACCCATGCAAGCTCACCTGTTTATTTGGAATGCTGAGGTCTCCGCCCTGCTTCTTGTAGCAGGGTTGCTTGGAGTGAGCCTAGTTGCTTCACTGGCCCGTGGAAGTGGCGATCCAGACCGACTGCGACCAACCACTTAGAAGGTGAGTCTTTTAGCAATGATTATTGTTAGTAAATTTTAATGTCTTTTGCCATGATTGTAGTTCATAATTTGTGCAATGTCTTTTGTTGTGATTATAGTTTGTAATTCTTGCAATGTCTTTTCTCTCCTCTATAGGTGTGAAGATGGCTGCCTGGAATCGCGGTGTTAGGAGCGAGTCCAGTGATTCCCCAGCGGATGATGAAGCCTTTGAACTAGATGGTAAATTGGCTTTTAATGTAGAACACTAGATTTAGGTATGGCGTGGCCGAGCGTTATTTATTTATATGACTCCTAACCTGTTGTGCTCTTTTCTGTTGCAGGAGAAGTGTAGCAGCGTCGAGCGGAGTCTGGCTGTTCCGAGGCCTGTCCACGGCTGCAGGATGGAGGTTCCGCGAAAATGAAGAATGGAAGATAAGCTCTCGCATAGCTGGACATCCGGATCAGGTGAAGAAGCACTCCAACTCTGATGGCGATGGGAGTCAGGTAAGATGCGATGCGCCGCAGACTATGGAGTGCAGGAGATAGGTGAGATGCGCGTGCAGTGATGGTGTAGCTGGAGACAGGTAAGGTGCGCCTTCCGCGATGGTGCAGCTGGAGTCAGGTATGATGCGCCTTCAGTGATGGAGTAGCCGGAATGAGGTAAGGTGCACCTTCAACGATGGAGTGGCCTGAATCATGTAAGTTGCGCCTTGAGCAATGGAGTAGCTGGAATCAGTTAAGATGTACGACGAGGAGAAGAGCAGGGAAAACAGGTAAGGATGGCAGTAGGCGTTAGTATGTGGGTGGGTTGGCCCTGCCTTGTGCCTTCACATTGCCACTCCCAGAGGTTCTTGCACGTGCTCCCCAATGATCCTCTATGGCCACGCCCGGCCCTGATGCATGTGCCTTAGGCACAAAGTGTGCAAAGAACACTTTTCTATGAGCCTGGTGCCAGAGGTGCCAGGACTGGGTCCATTTGGACCCTGTAGATGATGAAGACAAGGGCCCTTGCCCAGTGGCCATCACAGCACTCTCCCTCAAGGCCCCCCCACAGGCGTTCTTCTCTCTGGTTCTGGTTTGGCGGGGTTATCACGGTTGAACAGCCTAATTAGTCGAGTTGCAAGGACAAATTCAACAGGTTCCCAAGTGTGATCTTGAGGTCTATAACCCTCCTAGTCGATTAAGTAGTACAGTTTTGATCCTACTGTCTTGGAGTCCAGAATGACTTTAACCTCTTAATCAGGTTCCCCTTCGATAATTTCAGGCTCCGGTGGTTTTTTGATTCTAGTCTCTGGTTTCACAGGCTTCAGAAGGGAAAGGTGAAACAATGGGTGGATTCGCATATTGGTGGGAAGATCTAATTTTACAGTGGCAGGATTGATGATGGCCTTGATGGGGTCCGAGATATCTTGAACGGAAGACCTGAGATCCTTTTAAAGGTATATTTCTGGATACCAACCATACTTTATCGCCAATTTGGTAACGCGGAGCTTCCCTTCCATGCCTGTCAGCAAACTTCTTCTGTTGTTCCTTGGCCTTGGTTAGATTCTTGGTTACTTCCTTAAGAGTTTGAGTAATTGTTTTATGTAGAGAAGTGATCGCAGGCATTTCTAGTTCATCAAGCGGATCAAAGGAGGACATCCGAGGATGTCAACCATTCATGATGTAGAATGGGGTTTGCCCAGTACTAGTGTGGATAGAGTTATTGCAGGCAAATTCAGTCAACCAGAGAATGCCTTTCCAGGATCCTTCCGTCTGTTGCAGCATGCATCTCAGGTACTGCTCTAGTGTCTGATTTGGCCTCTCAGTTTGACCTTCGGTTTGGGGATGGAGACTGGTGGATAGGCGAAGATTGATTTGCGCTATCTTACAACAACTCCTGCAGAAGGCTGAGACAAATTGCGTTTTTCGATCTGAAATCAGTACCAAGGGGAAACCATGAAGTTTGATTACTTGTTCTAAGAATACAGTAGCCAGAGTACCACCAGTAGGAAGTCCTTTTAGTGGAATAAAGTGTGCCATCTTGGAGAATAAATCTACCACAACTAAAATTGTGTTGAAGCTGTCACAGGGTGGTAAATCTGTAATGAAGTCCATTGATAGCGTATGCCATGGTTCTGCCGCAATAATCCTGCAGGACTTGACTTTTGGGATTTTTGTTGCTTGCAAAACCCACAGGTTGCAATAAATTGGACCACATCCTTTCTCTAGTTGGCCACCAATAGTTCTTCCTGATTCTGGCCCGTGTCTTAGTAATTCCGGGATGTCCCTCCACTAAAGACTTGTGGTAATTTGCTATCATTTTGTTTTGTGTTCCTTTGTCTTTAAGGTATAATCTCCCCTAAAAATAGGGTAAACTATCCTTGATAGAGTACTGGTCCCCCTTATTTAACTATTCTTGTTGGGCTGTTTGGTCCATTTGAGACTGGAGGTTGACCTTCACGTCTTCCCAGCAGGCGGTTATTGAGATCTGGTTTTGAATTCGCCCTTCAGGAATGATGTGTACTGGTTCTGATGGTATAAATGTGTCCTTGTCCTCTCCCATTCGTGACAGAGCGTCTGCTTTTCCGTTACGCACTCCTGGTCTGTATGTAATCACAAAATCGTACTCTGCGAAGAAAAGAGCACAGCAAAGCTGAGGTGAAGATTGGGCCTTGGCAGTTTTTAAATATTGCAGATTACAGTTGTCCATGATAACTGTAACAGTATGTCTAGCTTCTAGAAGGTAGTGTGTCCAGGTTTTAAGAGCTCCTTTAATTGCTAGTCACTCTTTGTTGGTTATGGCATAGTTCATATCCGGTGCAGTAAACTTATGGGACCAAAATGCTATGGGGTGTAATTGCCCCGTGTCCGGGTCTTTTTGTGATAAAACAGCTCCCATGGCCACACTGGAGGCATTGGTTTCAACTACATAGGGCAGGTCGGGTTGAGGATGACGAACAACGGGTGCTGAGGTGAAAGCCAATTTTAATTCCTGGAAGGCTTTTTCGGCTTCAGGAGACCAGGAAAATGTTTTATTCTTTCTTAATAAAGAAGTGATAAAATGAACAATCTGAGAAAATCTCGGGATGAACCGCCGGTAGAAATTGGCAAATCAGAGTATGTTCTGCACTCCATTGGTCAATGTCGGAGATGGCCACTGAAGAATAGCTTCCACCTTGCAAGTGTCCATGTGAACCCCTTGTGGGGTAAGCAAGAAGCCCAAGAACTCGACTTCCGTGACATGTAGAGAACATTTTTCCAATTAGGCGAACAGCCGATGCTTACAAAGCTTTTCCAAAATGGCCCTTACATGGCCTACATGATCTTCTTTGGATGCTGTCTAGATGAGAATGTTGTTGATGTATACAAGGACACAGACGTTCAACAGTTTGTGAAGTACATCGTTCATAAAGAACTGGAATGCTGCTGGTGCGTTGCATAATCCAAAGGGCATAACCTGATACTCAAAAAGCCTGTATTTGGTTCAGAATGCTGTCTTCCATTCATCGCCCTTTTTCACTTTTACCAAATGGTAAGCTCCTCGTAGGTCCAATTTTGTATATATTTGCGCATTCTTCACTTGATCAAGTAACTCAGGAATGAGTGGCAAAGGGTATCTGTTCTTTGCGGTAATCTGGTTCAATGCCCTGTAATCTATACAAGTACTGAGGTCCCCTTCCTTCTTTCGTACGAAGAAGAGAGCTGAGGAGGCTGGGGACTTGGATGGGCGGATGAACCCATTGGCTAGGTACTGATCTAGGTATGTTCTCAGATGCTGAATCTCTTGCTCAGTCAGAGCGTAAATTATGCTGCAAGGGACTGGGATCAGATCGATTTGGCAGTCGTAAATTCTGTGTGGAGGCAGGGTGTTTGCTTGTTCCTTTTGGAACACATCCAAAAAGTATTGGTATTCAGAGGGTAACTGTCGTGATCCAGAAGTGGCAACACCAGCGCATAGGTAACAAGACCTGCCGTTTACCTTGGTGTCTGGGTCATCAACGCACACGCCACCAGAAAACTACAGGACCCAACCGACTTTGCGCTCAATTCAGGCATCAAGCATCATCTGCGAGCGTCTCAAGCCTCGATTTGAATCTGCTTCCTACTTAGGCCACGCCCCCCTAAACTCGCTGCTCCTAAACCGTCTTTCACAGTAGTAGCGTTTGTTCTCTTGTCCTTCTATTCCTGGTTTGTTTGGACTTCCCGGTGTTATCTGACCTTAGCTCGTCCTTTTTGACTCTGATTACGGATCACATCTCTGTGCCTTGACAGTGTTACCTTCTCGGTACCTGAACACGGACTGCTACTGTTTCTGCCTTGCACGCCGGCTTTTGATGTCTGTTCACCTAGTCCCGCTCCGTATTCAACCCCCCCTTATCCTGGAATGGTGGTGATCGCCGTTATTTTGTCTTTCCTGTCGCCGACAAAGTAATTAGACTGAATACCCATTCGCGGCTTCTAACCCCGGCGAGCCTCAAACAGCTGCAAACTGTATTCTATCCTCACCCACAATCACCCTTGAAGATCTGCTGTCTGCGCTTCAATTACAGGACGCTCTGCAGATTACTATTGAAGTGCTGGTTGTGCTCTTTCAATACTACTTGGGATACTACGCTGATGTAAAGGACGCTCTGCTGTTTCTTTGGTTTCTTCGGTGCCCCATGTGGAATCCCCTACCCATGCCCTCGTTCCGTTCACATCAGGGTCCTCTTTGTGGAACATTGCCCGCTGTAAGGACGCTCTGCTGATCCCTCTGTGTCTATTGTGGACTTACCTCCACTTGTGTCCTTGTTTTGTCCAGAACACCATTGACATTTCTTCTGGAACTCCTTTCGGACTCCCCTTGGGACAGAGCTTGTGTTACATCACAGTAGGTACAAACCTATCTGGGGACATACACAGGTAAGCCTGGGGAATTGCGGGGGTGGGAGATTGGCATTTCTGCCACATCAGTGTGTAAAAGTTGCCTTGTTTCTTCTCCCTTCTAGCTCGGCTGTTTTGTCCCGCCTTTTTGCCTGAGCCCTCAACCTCACAGGTTTTACTACCCTGCAGGTGGTGCTCTCAGGAAGAAAGTCTAATATCTTCAGTGGCAATACGTGGGAATTCTGACTCAGACCCTAGGTGGATTCTGTGGAGCACGACAGAAATGAACGAGAAATTCCTAGGATGGGTTTCACCTTGAGTTGTAGATTCCTCACGTCCCTGTGGTAGCAACTCTCTGCACATTCTTGAGAGAAGGTCAGCTTCCTTGTGCGCCAGTCAATCCTTGGGTTATGGGTTTCAAGCCACAGCATTCCTAGGATCATTTGGAACTGGGTGGCTTTCCCGATGACCATCCTGACATATCAGCGTCAGCTTATCGGTGTGCTGTGTTACTGGACCGGAACCCAACTGAAGGCCATCCACAGCAGTGATGTTTTCCGATTGTGGTTTTTGTTGAAGCGGAAGGCCTATCCATGTGGCCACATTCTGATCTATGTAATTTCCCACCGCTCCACTATCAATGTAGGATTCTAGAGCATGTACTTTTGATGGTTGTGGTGATGGGTTAATAACACCGGGATAACCAAGTGTGAGGTCTGTACAACTTTATTTATTCCGCTCGACAAGTGGACCCCTACACTTGTTGGGCGTCTGAGTTTTCCAACTTCTGTTCCTTTTCTTTGTTGCCATTGTCCGTGGCACCCATCATCTTCTTGGGGGGTTTTATAGGGCGATCTCGGAGGAAATGTCCAGCTTGACCGCAATATAAACAAAGATGTTGTTGGCTCCTTTTTTCCCTTTCAGCCTTAGAAATAGGGGCTCGTAATCGCCCAATTTGCATGGGTTCAGTGGACTCATGAGTTCTGGTTTGATTGTCCTGAGGTCGCATGTAAACTGACCTTCCTTCAGCCCTCATGCAGTCCATTTTTCGGTTCTGTAACCGATGGTCCAATTGCACCATCAGGTTAATATATTCCACACATCACTCGGGCGGGTTGACCACTTGAGCTAGTACATCTTTTAACTCACCACGTAGCCCTTGGTAAAAAAGTGTAGTCCTTTTCTCCACAGGCCAAATTAGTCTCTGCTATGAGATGGTTGAAGGTGGCAATGTAAGTTAACAAGTCGTGGCTTCCTTGTCTGAGAGACAATAATTTGTTATCTAAAGCTTGTCCTTGGGTGTGTCTGGCAAACAATTTTTCCAATTCCCATTGGAATTCCCCAAAATTCTGAAGTATTGGATCATCATGGGTTACTAATGGTATGGACCAGTCAGCTGCACAGCCTCACAAATATGAAAGTATGAAGGCAACTCTTGCGCTGTCGTTAGGAAAGGCCCCAGGTCGACACAAAAAGTGGAGACGGCACTGGTTCCTGAATATGGCATATTTGTTTGGGTCGCTGGTGAAACGCTCTGGTGGAGCTAGTGGGACTGCCCCTAGAAGTACCACGTTCACTGGTGGTGATGGTTGTGGCAAAGGAGTTGGTGCAATCCCAGGTAACAAAACCTGTCCTGCGTGTGTCGGGAGCATTTGCTTTGCCAAATTACCCATCCGTTCCCAGGCTACAATAAGGTCTCTCCTCAAGGCATTGGTCTCTTGCCTAGAGGCATGCCCTTCAGCCCGCAGCTCCCCCAGTAATTGGGCCAACTGGTCAATTTCAGAGGTTTCCATAATGCCCAGGCAGAGATTCAGAGAGACTTTGTGTTCTGTTACGCTCGCCTGGTCTCTGCAGAGATGTTGGGGCACGGTTGGAGCCCTCCCTCGACTTGGCTCCCCTGGATCGACTCTCTCCCCCAGCTGCTGCGGAATCAACTGCTCTGTATGCTGATATTGCCCCTGAGACCTGAGAGAAGATGAGAGGCAATGAGAATGGCGTGGTGGTGGTGTGATTCCCCTCAGCCCTTTCGTGCCAGGACGAAGCGCGCAAGAGTTTAACCATGCAAGCTCACCTGTTTATTTGTAATGCTGAGCTCTCCATCCTGCTTCTTGTAGCAGGGGCGCTTGGAGTGGACCTAGTTGCTTCACTGGCCCGTGGAAGTGGCTTTCCAGACCGGCTGCGACCAACCACTTAGAAGGTGAGCCTTTTAACAATGATTATTTTTCGTTTATTATAATGTATTTTGCTGTGATTGTAGTTCGTAATTTGTGCAATGTCTTTTGTTGTGATTATAGTTCGTAATTCTTTCAATGTCTTTTCTCTCCTCTGTAGGTGTGAAGATGGATGCCCGGAGTTGCAGTGTTAGAAGCGAGTCCAGTGATTCCCCAGAGGATGATGAAGCCTTTGAACTAGATGGTAAGTTGGCTTTTAATTTAGAACGCTAGGCTTAGGAATGGCACGGCCGAGCGTTAGTTATTTATATGACTCCTAACCTGTTGTGCTCGCTTCTCTTGCAGGAGAAGTCTGGCAGCATCGAGCGAAGGCTGGCTGTTCAGAGGCCGGTCCGCGGCTGCAGGATGGAGGTTCCGTGAAGATGAAGAATGGAAGATAAGCTCCTGCATAGCAGGACGTCCGGATCAGGTGAAGAAGCACTCCAACTCCGATGGCGATGGGAGTCAGATAAGATGCGATGCGCCGCAGACTGTGGAGTGCAGGAGACAGGTGAGATGCGCATGCAGCAATGGTGTAGCTGGAGACAGGTAAGGTGCGCTTCTGCTATGGTGCAGCTGGAGTCAGGTAAGATGCGCCTTCAGCGATGGAGTAGCCGGAATCAGGTAAGATACACCTTCAGCAATGGAGTGGCTGGAATCAGGTAAGATGCGCCTTCAGCGCAGGAGTAGCTGGAATCAGGTAAGATGCACGACGAGGAGGAGAGCAGGGAAAAGAGGTAAGGACGGTGGTAAGCATTACGCTGCAGAAAACAGACTAACATGAAGTGCCAGTATGTGGGCAGGTTGGCCTTAAATAGACTGGCCCCGGCCCCTCCCTTTGGCCCCATCTTGTGGCTCCACCTTGCCACTCCCAGAGGCTCTTGCACGTGCTCCCCAATGATCCTCTATGGCCAAAACCATCCCTGATGCATGTGCCTTAGGCACAAAGTGTGCAAAGCACACTTTTCTATGAGCCTGGTGCCAGAGGCGCCAGGATTGTGTCCATTTGGACCCTGTAGGTGATGAAGACATGGGCCCTTGCCCAGTGGCCATGACAAAATTTGGTGAAGACTGTTTTGCAGTTCATTCACAAATATGTCACTTATGAAATCCCTTTAGAAAGTACAATTAGTGACCTACATGCCCAAATTTTGCAGTTTCAGAGACACAAGTGTGGCAAGTATTGTCGGTGCAAATATAAAAAAAAAGGCAAGGAGACCACCAGGGGGCGCGGACATGCAGGCAGCTTAAGCCTGTGTCTCCCTCTCCAGCGATATCCCACAGAGCAAAATAACACTTATTTTGGACCAATTCAGATATGCAGCAGGCACGACATCGTGAGCAAAGGTACCGAGGCGCCTCGTACGAGGTTTAAAGGAAAACCGCGGACGGTTTACAAGAAAACGCAGCCTGAGAAGTGGAACGTCCGGAGTCGTCACAGTGCCTCCAAAGATGGCGGACGAGTAACCGGAGCCGTGGATCGCCGCCCTTCCGAAGCGGACGAGAGCGGTATCCCCCGCGGCCCCGACCCGCACCCCTGCCGCAGCCAGATGGAGGAAAAGAACATACGGTAAGGAGTGCGGAGGGGTGCGACGGCAGGCGGGTTAAGGGGAAAGGCTCAGCCGGCCCCTCTTGCCCCTCCCCCTACTATAAGGCCTGAGATTTAGTACGTGCATCACCGTAGACTGACCGGGGGTACCCGGTTCCACGCGTACACAATACGCGCAGGCAATACACCCACTGCTCTGAGAGCCCCAGCAGTACCTGCCCAACGGCGGCCCCCGTGGCAGCAGACACACAAGCACAAGGCTGGGAGATGCGCGCCGGTGGAGGACGCTATAGGTGCACGGCCCCGCGGACCCCCTGCTGAAAGAGAAGAGGGGAAACAAAAAAAAAAAAAAAAAGAAAGGCAAGCACAACAAAAGACACGAAATAAGAGAAAGAAGAAAAAGGAAAGGTGAACCTACGCGATCCCCATACACTTAGGCCAGTAACACATGGCAATGTTACTATCGCCTTGCCGCAAAGCCATCGCCACCTGTCACTGGACCACACTCTAAGAGCACAAACAGAGAGGAGCAATAGCGGAAACAAGCCAGCCTCCGGAGGATAAAGCGCCGAGAGGCAGTCCCCGCCATAGGGATCCTGCAGGACCTGGGGGCCCGCAACTATACACTGTTAGCAGGAACATTATCCGACCCGGGGAAATATCACGCGCTTGCCACAACCATCGTGCAAACTGGATCCAGGCACCCTGGCAACTTTACGCGGGTTTAGTCGCCCACACGAAGCGATGGAGCAAATTGTAGTGCAGAGTACCTCTGAGATACCAGGTAACGACCTTGACAGTGCCACAAAATCGGACATTCGCCTCCTTCTCGGAGAAATCAGGTCGATAAAAACAAGTCTCATGGAAACCGTCACCGATCTCCAGTCAAAGATGGCCAAGGTGGAAGATAGGTTGGACGCTGTGGAGAATAACGAGCAATCAGGAGTCATTACCACTATGCAGTACGAGGCTCGGCTTCAAGACCTGGAGCAGAAGGAAAGAGACATGGAGTCAAAGATGGATGACTTGGAAAACCGAGAGCGAAGATCCAACATAAGAATTATGGGCCTGGAGGAAACGCAGGGGGAAACCCCGTCTAGCCTGGAATGCAAAATAAAATCCCTCATTCTCTCACTCTATACCGGCGAAAGCCCTCCCGCGCTGCAATTCGACAGGGTCCATAGAGCAGGGGGCCCACCACGCGGACCCCGTTCAGTCCTTGTTAAATGCCACCATTACACGCAGAGGCAAGATATTTTATTAAAGGCAAGGAACAAGGACAGCATAGACTTCGAGGGCTCAAAGGTTAAACTCTTTCAAGACCTATCAGCAATGACCCTGGCCAAGAGAAGAGGATGCCGGCCCCTAACGGGTTGGCTGCAGGAAAAGGAAGTTCGCTACCGCTGGGGGTACCCGTTTTCGCTTTCCTTCGAGTACGATGGCGAGGAGTTCAGGCTTATCTCTACCGAGGAGGCAGAACGAGCACTGAAGCACCTACAGAACACGGGAGCAGATATGAACTCTGATTCCAGGAGAGAACCAACTGGCCCAATGCGCGATCCAGCACCAAGACCACCACGCCGCGGACGAGCACAATCCAAATGGAAATTCAAGAAACTCAACACTCCTTGAGCGACACTTACGGAACATATAAGCACTGCTTCCTCTAAGGCCTCACGAGGGAGCACCAGCCTCTAACCTTTTTCACCCAAGTACTCTGCACCAATGACTGATTGGGAGTTTGTAATGTTAAAATTTGGCCCAGGAACTAACATAATGCATAACCTGCACTAAGCAGGCCGCGCCAGTTGTTTATTTTCTAAATAACCAAAGTGCAATGTCGCTGGAGAGGGGTCTCTTTAGTGTGGCCCTTCCATAAAAAGGGCGTCTCATTTTCTGAAGTACGAGATGCTCCCGGTAGCATCTTGTAGGGGGTGGGGGGGAGGGGGGAGGGGAAACAAGCAAACCTACAGAACAGAAAAGCCGAAACACAGTACTACTTCACAAATAAGAGAAACACTACAACAGGATAACAGCCTAAAACAAAATCAAGAAGTTACACCACTTCGTGAGTTACGTATGAGTAAGGCAGGGTTCAAGATTCAATTTGAACACAATGGCTAGAACTTATGGTGTTGTCTTCGGTTCCCTG
This sequence comes from Ambystoma mexicanum, assembly GCF_040938575.1. Lineage (NCBI taxonomy): Eukaryota > Metazoa > Chordata > Amphibia > Caudata > Ambystomatidae > Ambystoma > Ambystoma mexicanum. The sequence goes on along the minus strand of NC_090931.1, from coordinate 950,038,555 downwards.
AATGTGAAGGGCCTCAACTCCCCTCAAAAAAGATCAATGCTGGGTCGTCAATTCAAACAATCCGGAGTTGATGTCTTGTTTATTCAGGAGACGAAATACACCCAAGGGGAAGAACGTAAAATTGTGGGCAGGGACATAGAAAATGCAGTATGGGCATCAGGCCCGCATAAGAAAGGGGGGGTAGGAATCCTGTACAGGAAATCCCTAGGCCTCCACATAGAGCACGTACATAGAGATAAAGGGGGCAGATTCGTAGCTTTGAAATGCAGGGTGAGAACACGCAAGCTGACTCTCTGCTCCGTATACGCTCCAAACCAAGCCCAATCCACTTTCTATGAGCCACTGTTCGACTTCCTGGGGGACTGGCGGGAGGGAACCCTGATTTGTGGAGGTGATTTCAATGTTGTAGCGGAAAGAGAAAAAGATTGGCTCTCAGTGGCGCGCAATGTCCATCCCCCCAGCCACCTACAGGGGGACAGATTCCGGAGCTTGCTAAAAGAACACCACCTAATAGACTCATGGCGAACAACACACCCAGAGGAAAGGGCGTACACCTTCTATTCTCCCCCGCATCAGACCTACTCGAGAATAGATTACTTACTGCTGGGGGCCGAGGAGGAAAGTGCCATCTTAAAATCCTCTATAGAAATCGTGGCCTGGTCCGACCACGACTTATGTACAGTAGACTTAGACCTAGGCCCTCTCCCTAGACCCGAGCGTAGATGGATGTGTAATGACTTCCTGTGTAGAGACCCGCTATTTAAGGAAACTCTTACAGATGCTATCGCTGATTATTTCGAAACAAATGACGTAGATGATATGCCGCTTAATACAGTCTGGGAAGCGGGCAAAGCGACAATCAGAGGGATCCTCATGGTAGAGGGTGCAGCCAAGAAAAGGCTCAGGCAGCTCAGGGAGAAGGAACTGAGAATAGAGATAACAACTCTAGAGAAAAAACTGAGGCAGCACCCATCACACAATGCAAACCTAACAAGTCAAATCAAAGGCCTCAGGGGAGAACTGAGAGATATATGGCAAGGCAAAGCACTCACACAGCTTAAGTACCTTAAGCAGAAGTTTTTTGAGAAGGGGGATAAGGCCCACACAATGCTAGCTAATCGACTAAGAAAACAAAGAGCTGAGAGGGCAGTCCACAAAATCAACGACGAATCGGGCTCCCCTCTTACCGAACCACAAGATATAGTCAACCGTTTTGCCAGGTTTTATTCAGACTTGTACACAACAGAAGGAAACGAGCATACCCCGGCTATAGATCTATATCTACACATGCTCCCCCGACCACCAATATCAGAGGATCACCTTGGAGCACTGAACAATCCGATCACCACCCTTGAAGTTAGTAGAGCAATTTCCAACTTGAAAGCGGGCTCAGCACCGGGACAAGATGGCTACACACCTGCCTTTTATAAAACCAATAGCGCCTCCTTGACCCCCTTCCTCACCAAATTATTTAACTCGATCCTGGAAACGGGCCAAGCACCTAAATCATTCACTGAATCCACAATTATTGTCATTCCCAAAGAAAGTAAAGATCCACTAGAATGCTCATTTTACCGCCCTATCTCGCTCATAAATGTAGACGCAAAGATCTACGCTGGCATTCTAGCAGCACGGCTAGCAATAGTTCTGCCCCAACAGATTCACACCGATCAGGTCGGGTACATAAGGGGGAGACAGGGGGCAGATAACATAAGGAAAACCCTGGATCTCATGGCTACACTTAGAGAAGCAGGAGAAGGCCCTCTCCTCTTATCAATCGATGCCGAAAAGGCATTTGACCGCGTGGAGTGGCCCTTCCTGAGGGCAGTACTACAGTGGGCCGGGCTGGGAAGCACATGGATCCAGGGGGCCAAAGCACTCTATCATTCTGCCCAAGCTAAAGTATCCGTCAATGGTATCACCTCGGCATCATTCACGCCCACGCGAGGCACAAGACAGGGCTGCCCGATGTCCCCCCTGATATACGCCCTAGTCATTGAACCACTCGCCCAATCCATAAGATTAAGCCCCCTGATACATGGAATCCCGCGGGGAGGAGAGGAATATAAACTAGCTATGTTTGCAGATGACATTCTGTTATACCTAACCAGACCTACAGAGTCCATTCCAGCCCTCTTTCAAGAATTATTTCGATATGGAGCCCTCTCAGGGTTCCGAGCCAACTTGCAGAAAACCATAGCGGTCCCTCTAAAACCCAATAGCGAATCGCTAGAACACCTAAAGGAGGACTGGGGGTTCCTGGTGCAACCTCACTCTGTGAAATATCTGGGCGTCAATATAACAGTTCCCATAACTGACCTCTTCAAAGCTAATTATGTCCCTCTGTGGAAAGCTATTCAAGCGGACGTACGGAGATGGACAAAGCTACCACTGTCTTGGGCTGCCCGTTTCACCTCTATAAAAATGAATGTCCTACCCCGTTTGTTGTTTCTATTCCAATCCCTACCGGTAATTGTCCCGCAACCGTTCATGGCTGAAGTAAAACGCACACTCCTAAGGTATCTGTGGGCCGATAAGAAACCCAGAATCCCTTATTCGACACTAATTCAATCTAAAGAGTCAGGCGGCATGGGGTACCCAGACTTAGAGGAATATTATAATGCATCCCAGCTCCGAGTCCTATCAGACCACCTTTGGGAAAACCCCAAAAAACAGTGGGTAGCCATAGAGAATGATATTTTTGCGCCGGTCACATTGGGAGATTGGATGTGGGTCCCGCCATCAGCAATGACCCGCAGAATAAAAGAACATCCAGTACTTAAAGTCTTGTGGTCCCTGTGGCGTCCCTCCCGGGTAATGAAAGGAGTCACCACGTGGCCATCTCCCCTCAGTTTTATCTGGGCCCCTCCCATTCGCGACCTCATAGCAGAGGTGCGGCACTTTCAACCATGGCTCGACGCAGGATTGACAAGAGTGGGTCAGATGTGGAAGGAGGGCAATTTTATCTCTTATGAAGAAGCACGAGAGCCGATGCGAGGTAACAAGGTGACCCCCATGTTATATTTACAACTGCGAAGCGCCCTGAACGATGTCAGATGGGGTACAAAGTTAAAACGCTCCCTCACCCCATTCGAGCAGATACTAAGTGTACCCCAAACAATGAAGGGCTTGATCTCACGTATGTACAAAGCCCTGCTCACGAGAAGATGTCCGAAACGTCCCCAATCTGAGACCAAGTGGGAACTAGAGTTGGGCCTTACAGATCAACCAAAAGTCTGGGACACCATTCATAGAGCAGTGTGGTCATCATCTATATCAGTGCAATATAAAATGCGCAATGCACGCTTGTTGGTAAGGTGGCACTATACCCCCCAAAGATTGTCGAAAATGTTTCATAGCACCTCTCCCCTTTGTTGGAGAGGTTGTGGAGAAACTAGCGATTATTGGCACCAATGGTGGGGCTGCCGGGAGGTGCAAACATACTGGAAGGAGGTCCTGGGCTGGATACATGACATAGAGGGAATACCTAGAAATTTAACTCCAATGCTGGTCCTGTTTGGAATAGAACCAAATGAAGAAGACTCTAATGTAATACTCACACATATGCCCCGCAATCTACTCCTAGCAGCAAGGGTCTGTTTGACGATTAAGTGGAAATCCCCATCCCTGCCCACAAAAAATGAATGGGTTACCAAAGCACATGCTATTTATGAAATGGAAAACCTTACGGCAGCCATCCAGGAGTCTAAGAAAAATATTCACATGATATGGCTGCCCTTCTTAGAATTTTACTCGAAGCATCGGGACACCGTGAGACAGAGTAACATGAACACGCCACTGTGACCAACAAAACTTACACAGAAAACTGCCTCCGCCGGCTAGCTTGCCTACGCAAGATAGCTAATAAAGTAAAACTCAGGGCATTAAGCCCAATACGCAAACTCTACTACTGAAGTAGGAAGAAGTACTACACTTACTGTTAGTTAGGACATAAATACATTGTTATTGGAGCGCTACTCAGGGGAGGGTGGGGGGAGGAAGGGGAGGGGGTGGGGGAAGGGGGACAAGTATCAATTGTTTAGTTATATGCTTGTCAACTCCAAGTTACCCGTTTTCTTCGTTTTCATGTTCACTGATTCTAGGAACACTTGGAGAGGCATGCAAGAATGAAAAGTGTTGTGTATTACTTGGTACTTGTTGAAGATGAAAAAAAAAAAAAAACAATAAAGTAAATTTATAAAAAAAAAAAAAGGCAAATACTACACCAAATGCTGCTTTGGTTTCCCTAGACCAGTTTCAGCAACAGGACAAGTAAACAGCTTCATGCCCTCGGTTAGACACAGTGTGAAGGGCAAATCTCCTAAGAACACATACTGCATAAAAAGAACCGAAGCATCAAAGTACCTCAATGATTACAATGCAATCATTGCCCTCCTATGGAATGCAAATATAGATGTGCATTACATTGCAGACAATTCCACAGCAGTTGCACGATATGTCACAGCCTACTTAACCAAAGCAGAGAAAACAGAGCTGAAAGACCTCTGGGATGACATATCATCAGACAAAACACTGTCACAGAAATTGTACAGCTTTGGCATAAAGATGCTTTCCTATAGAGAATTTGGCTGCTACAAAGCCACAGGCCATTTAACTGGCACTGCCTTATATGGGAAATCTAAAAACATAGTGTGGCTAAGCCTTGGTCCTGCTGCATCCAGAAAAAGAGTTCTCAAATCATACCAAGACATAGAAACAATAGCCACAAACGATCCCAACACCTAGGGCATTTTAGAAAACAACGTATTGGACACATACTACCCAAACAGGAGTACTGCTTTAGAAAAAATGTGCCTATACCACAAACCTCTCATACAAAAATAACATTAAACCAGATGAGAAAAAAGGTAAATACATAGTCGAAAGTTGTGAGGGCAGCCTGGTGAAACTTACAAAATGCAGCCTGATTAATCATATGAAGCTGTCATTAAAAACTCCTCAACTCAAAGAACTGTACTACATGGCCCTACTGCAACTTATTAAACCACAAAGAAAAGAATAAGATGTATTAGACACCCATGCATCCTGTGAGGATGCTTTCAATGTGAGTGAAAGCACCATAACAGATATAAACCTTATGGAGTACAAAAACATGTTGGACAATGAATGCCAAAAAGAAGAAGAACTTCAAGCACAACTAAATATAAACACTCTTGAGTGCAGTCGAACCTTCTCTGACAGGATGCTCAGAACCACTTCGACAGCCACTCATAGCAAATGAGGCAGAATTAACCGTGACTGAAGTAGAGAACACCTGTGTCAGTATGAGCAATCTGCAGAAGACTTTGCTCTACTCTAACCACAACTGAACAATGAGCATCGTACCATTTTTCCAGAAGTAGCTAAAGAAATTGAACATGGTATGCAACACGAAACTAAAACTTTTGCCTGTCCACACTATACACCTGTACTGCTGTGTGTAAATGGTCAAGCTGGTTCAGGAAAAACATTCTAAAAATAAAATCATCAGTAAATTCCTCCAACAATTACAAACAACAAGCTTTCAGCTGTTGTAACTGCCCGCACAGGTTTAGCTGCCTACAACATTGGTGGTGTCACTTTACACTGATTGCTACTCCTTCCAGTAGAACACCAAAACAAGTGGAGCTACGCAGAGTTTTGAAACAAATGAAAATGCTCCAATAGATGAGGTAAGCATGGTCTCCAACCTAATGTTGACTTTGATTCACCTCAGATTGCAAAAGGTCCTCAAAGCAGACTAGGAAGACCTCTTTGGAGGAAAACATGTTATTGTTTTCAGAGATCTCCTTCAATGAACACCAGTGAAAGGTGAACCTATTTTTAAAATTTTAGGATACAAACTATGCCATAAAAATCTTGGAAACATATGGAATGTAAATCTCTGGCAACATTTCCAATACAGAGAACTCACTGAAAACATGCGTCAGTCTGCAGACCTCACCTACGCCAATATTTTAAAAAGCATTCAGATTGGTGTACTAGCTCGGTCTATCCTAAATACCAGACACATCCATGAGCTATACAGGCATAACACATTTGCTACTAATGTCATGGAACAATTAGCACACAAAAATGTCAACTGTATGTCCTTAATGCCAACTCTAGTAAGCTGTGAATAATTCAATGAAACAATGCTGAAAAAAGAAATGCAACCACTAGTGAAAATTTACTCCACAGACAAAATGGGCGTACGCGGTATAACAATACCAATGTGTCAACAAGCCATAGCACGACGGAATACCTTAGAAAAATCTATCTCTAAAACAGCTGGTTTAGAGAGAATATTAACATTGTGTTTAAACTGTAGAGTAATGCTAAAGCGTAACCTTGACGTGGAGCAAGGTTTAGTTAATGGAGCACTTGGTACAGTGGTTGGCTTCCAGACATATCCACGTGACAACACCATTCAGTTGGTCAACATCCACTTTGACAAACTTTTAGAAGCTAAAAGGATAGAATGCTCAACAGCCCGATTCCTTCTTTTCAAAGACATGTATGTACGCTGAGAACAGTTTTCTCTGTCTCCAGCATATGCAGACACTATTCATAAATCGTAAGGTCTAACCTTAGATCAAGCATTGATTGATATTGGCAGCACAGTGTTTAAAGAAGGCATGCATTACGTAGCAATGACACGCCAAGGTACACTTGAAGGGCTATTTCTAGTCAATTTTGATGCAAGTAAAGTCAACACTGACATTCCTTGCATCATAGAGTACAATAAACTACGTGCACTCTACACACCCCATCTGAAAATGTACCCTGTTCCTCAAAAACACAAACTTTGTAAAAGAAAACTAATGCAATCTGAATTTATACATGATCTCCCAACAGTATCACCAAAGAAATTGAGTCAGCTCATACTCCATCAACTACCAAAACCACAGACAAATAGACTAAAAAGGAAAATTGCTGTTATCTATCCGTACTGCTGTGTCACAACAATTGCAGAAGAAAATACATACCGAACTGCACAAAGAGAACTACCTCTTCAAACAAACCACGTGGCCTTCCATCACATGACTCAGACACAGAACTATCTGGTCCCTTCAAATTTTCCAGTGCAACTGGTGTAAATTGCTATGCAAAGGTAGCAATCAACGTTCTATTCCAATTGCCACCAATTGTTGAAAACATTTACTTAAACGGCTCAGACCAGTTGTGTTTCCAAATGCTACTCCTTCACAGAAATGCTACTCCTTCACAGAAATGCAACAAGCAATCCTGAGAACACTTACAATGTCTCAGGAATAAGCCAGGAATTGGACAGGGCTGGAATGGTGAGATTCACTATGAACACACAAGAAGATCCACAGGAATTTCGAATGTACTTACTACAACTACTGGAAAGCAAAAACATACCTATAAATGAAATCTTCCAGATTTCATATATGTGGAAACATATATCTACACTCTGCAACCATGTGATGCAGGAACAAGTCCCTAACGAGCGCTTCGTCTATGTATCTAAACCTAACTGTGAATCCATTCCATTTCAGCAACTCGTACAAAATGCAAACCATAGCATATTATGTATTACTTGCAATTCCGAAAATCGTTCCACCTTACAGATACAATCACATAGCCAATACATAATAGTAATGCTTTTAAGACACAATGCAGATGGAACCAAAAACAACTGCAAGCTTACTAGCTTCACACACGGACAAGTATCACTTGGCAAGAAAACCGTCACAGCAGTAGCCATAATGTACCACACAGGTACCACAACCAGTGCAGGTCACTATACTGCATACATTAAAAAGCAATGAGCATGGTTTGAGTGCAATGACACTTCCATTACTCTAAAGCAGAGATGACCAGCAAATCTTGCAAATGTCTGCTTAATATTATTGAATCAATATGTACTCATTGATCTACAAAATTAGAATAACCTACTCCCCAACACCCACCAGTACATACATAATTACAGAAAGAAATTACCTTCTACTCTGTGGAACTGGAACTACTTAGCATACAGCAACTATCCAACAAATACATCAGTTTGCCTGCTATACAATTTTTTCCCCAATGACCCAATGATTACAGTCACAAAAACAATAAGTGAGGGTTTAAAACTGTCCTCAGTAACCTCTGAAACCACCAACTACAAGAATAAGGCAACAACTGTCTAACAATGCCCATACCAATGCAAGAAATACACACATATTATTAAGTAACCCATAGTGCTGCAATAGCACTTCACAATATTGAAAAATGTAAATGTATCAACAAGAATGCATGAGCTTCTAAACATAGCCTGCAAAAATGAGAAACTGTAGACAGAGTTATAATACGCCAACTGGTATCTAACTGCAACCATGCTACCACCACTTCCAAAAGACAAATTATATACCATTTCAATTCCTCCTTATGCAACAGTGCACCTTAAACATTGCTGTAACTAGTGCACACGTCACTAAAACAGACTGTGCAACATAACAACAAATGAATGTAGACTTTTTTTTAAAAATCCTGCATGGATTTTTTTTCCCCACAGACCCAATGATTATGCAAAGAAACACAGGAACTGTGCATATTGCACAGTTCACTTGTTTAAAGCATGGTACTTATAGCATGGTAATTATTCAGTACTAATTATGGGGGTCCACAAAGTATACAAATGTCTGCAATGCAATGAACTACAAAATGACGAACTAACTACCCTTACATGTTATGTTTTCTTTTATCACAGAGAATGAAACAACAATGACTCCCACATTTCCACATACCATGCACACAAAGTGCATAGGCCATCAATAATACAAACCGTAAGTATAAAATGATTGATGTCATATTTCTCTATAATCTCCAAATTGCAATTTGTGCACATAGTTCTGCAATCCACATACCAGTATCACAATGTTGAATGCATAGGTATATTATACTGTGGTGCTTGTACCCATGGCCTACACTCTTGAGTGCATACTCTACAGTCTATGGCCTCCAGCCATGCACTCAATACTGTAGACCCTGGTCACAACCACCACAACCTAATACAGCCATGCATGCAAACATCTACCCACTTACCACAAACCACAAACATAACACAGCCACCTAACTCCTATCCACTTCAGTTCACATAGTATTGCAGTATTTCCAGCCAATGAACAAACTCTTTGATGCATGGCCCCTGCACCCAAGGCTCTAATAACTGCCCATGACCAATACATCATAATACAGTAAGCTACTGAATAATCTGTCAAGTGGCCACAACTCAAACACAGAATGCATCCTTATCTCATACATAACTGTACTGTGTTCTGTAAGATTTGCCTCCTTGCATGCCGGTTGCATCGTTTTGCCCATTACTTGATCTTTCTTCTTATGTATGCCATTTGAGTGGAATGGGTAGGAGACAGAATGGACTGGACCAGATGGTGCAGGACTCGGGCAAACATATTTTAAAGTCGGTTCTACTCTTTAAAGTTTTAAACTTCTGCTTTACTCTTTTAATATCTAATGGAAACACTATTTGAAAACCATGTCCCACTTATAATCTTCCTTTGGTTTGGTGGAGGGGTGCCCCAAAAATGTCTGCGCCCAGGGCCCAAAAAGTGCTTAATACGGCCCTGCCTCCCACATATGCTCAGCCGTCTGACACACACAGTCTGTCGCACACAGTGTCTAAATATCCAGCGTTGATTCGTAAAACACTGTACATAACAGTATTACATAGGGCGTGTAATTCTACAATTGTTTTTTTGCTCATCCATCTATTCATTGCACCGTGTGTAAGGTAGGATCATCTCTCCATGTAGGTAATGCTAAGGTCTATGTAACTACACTAATTACATTGTGAAATACACGATAATATCCTAACAGTGTCCCGCTTCAATGTCTTTTTTTCCCCGCATTCTTTCCGGAAATCGAAATGTAAACGTGTCTGCCTTTGAACAGGACAAGTGCGTATTGTAATTTGGCCTTCAACACTACGCATCAATTGCTCGAAGGACATACATTCTGCGAAATAGAAAAAAAAAGAAAAGATAACTTTAACTATATTAAGAGCAGACATGTAACGTCAAGGTAGTCTGAAAGTGTGAGATGCGTCGTACAGAGCAATTGCCCGTGGAAACAATCTAACCATGGAATTTCCAGAAATTATGTAAATTGAAGTTTACATAAAAATTTTATTGGGATTAAAAATTAGTAGGATAGAGTGCTGTATGCATAATTATTAATCGACGGTGGCGTAAATGTCCATGTGCACTGTGCTCGGTTTTCTAACAGTAATCATGCACGCTTTGTTACAATGACATCTCTCTGGGGTTCAAGCTGAATGATTGCTATGCTTGTTCTTCGTTTTCTCCATGTGGATCTCCATCCCATTCAGAGCTATACCTAATTCACAGCACTCAAATTGTACGCCACCTGTGGTCTCAAACAGTACATTTTGTTTTCATTTGTGTATTAAAGATTGGCTGTGTTGTGCTTATGATTAGGTTTCGAACAGTTATGAGTTATACGCTAACATATTATATTAAAATAAAGAGCGGCTACTTAAATGTATTGTTATTGTGTTTCGTTCGCAGTAACCTTCTACCGTACTGCCCGTGTCACAGCTTCCAAGTGCCAACAGACAGATTCTAAAACCAACATTGGAGGATTACCATAAGCAGTGTTTTTTGCTCACCATTATCTGGGACGATCGATGTCGTCCTATATGTCCATTTGCAGTTCCGACAATAAGGAGCAACTTGTCAGCATTCACGATGTAAGAAGTCGCAGAAACAAGAACTTTCACCTTTCATAATGCAAAAAAGACTTGTGTTCTCCCACACGGACCACCAAGGACCATCATTGAATTGTTTTGCTGATGTGACATATGGCAAGACATGGAGACAAAAGGACAAAAAACATTGTCAGCCCCAAGTTACCCGCAAAGTTCAAAAATCGTTAGTTTCATGGAGCTTACAATTTCTTGTGAACATTCTTTGAAAAATAAAAGTACTTGCAACATTGCACACTATTGTTGATGTATTATTGAAATATTCACTTACAAAATACTATTTATGGCAAGACAGAGAAGGTACGCTCTGTGTGAGCAGGTCTGTTTTATCGTGTGTTTATCTTCCTGTATGAGTGGGCGTTGGTGATGACGTGGCACGTTGGGCTACGAACGTAATGAAAATAGCTGGAGCAGATCGTTGGGACAACTGATGTCATCATCGAGGGCGGGTGTTTTGATTTATTGCCACACCCTCACTTAAACGTAGGGCGATCTATTCACACATAAGATTAGCACAAGATGGCCGCGCCCAACATGTTCTTTTCGCATCTTTAAAAGTGAGGGAAACTAAGGTAAGATGCATAGGAAAAATGTTTACGATTGTTCAAAATATGATTATAACGGCCCAAACGATTGGTACAATAATATTTTTGAGCACACTATTCCTTTTACTCCAATAAGCCAGCCACCTGATACCCTACCACTTTTCTACACATACCATAACAGTATTGCAACCAGTGCACACACTTGGACTATTATGTGCATCACCTCCAACCATAGACCTAAAACTATAGTAGCTAGCACAATTACATCCCACTGCATACAATCTAGTACAAGCAAGATTCTCAAAACAGTCCAACAAACCACCTGATAGACACCCTATCCACTTTTGTACACATACTATTACACTACTTACAGGCAATACACACACCCTTGAGTGCATGTCCTCCAGCCATACACCCAGTAGTCTAATAGCTGCTCACAATCACCACAGCATAATATAGCCATGCACCCAACAATCTAAACACTGCCATAACCCGCACACATAACCCAACCACTTGAGGCCCTGTCCACTTCTGTACACATAGTATTCCAGTACATACAACCAGTCAGCACACTCTTCAAACCAATAACCTAGCCACCCAAGGCCCTGTACAAGTTTCTATACATACTACATCAAAACTGCATAGACCCTCACCAATACAAATAACAAGTATATAATTATTGCTTTCTGCACATTGCACTCTATACAAATATTTGTCAAATCCATATACCAGTATCACAATGTTTGAATGCATGGCTGTGTTATGTTACCATGCACCCAAGAGTCTAGGTCCTGGCCACAACCATTGCAACATAATATAGTCATGCATGCAAACATCTGCCCAGTTACCACAACCCACAAACATATTACAGCCACATGTGACCCTACCCACTTCAGTTCACATACTATTATAGTACTTCCAACCAATGCACAAACTCTTCGATACATGGCCTCTGCACCCAGGATTCGATTAACTGCCCACAACTAATACATCATAATACAGTAAACTACCCAAGAATCTGCCCAGTGGCCACAACCCAAACACATAAACCATCCACCTAAAGCCCTGTCCACTTCTGTACACATAGTATTCTAACACTTTACCCAGAGGGCACACTCCTGGACTGTTGACTCCATCACCTCCAGCCATGCACCCAACACTGTAGTAGCTGGTCACTATCACCACAACATAACACACCCATGCACCCAACAATCTGTACACTGGTCACAAACCACACACATAAGCCAACAACCTGAAACCCTGTTGATTTGTAAACACATAGCATTCCAATACGTACAACCAGTCACCACACTCTTCACTCCAATAAACCAGCCACCTAAGCCCCTGTACACTTTTCTAGACATACTATAGACCCTCAACAATACAAACAGTAAGTATACCATTATTGGTATCTTACTTCTTTGTAATCTGCACATTGTAGTCTGTGGACATATTTGTGCTTTTCATACACCACTATCACAATGTTGACAACATTGCTATATTATGTTGCAGTGGTTGTGGCCAGGGCCTAGACTCTTGGTTGCATGGCCTACAGCCTCAAGCCATGCACCCAACAATCTGCGCACTGCCCACAACCCACACACATAAACCAGCCACCAAAGGCCCTATCCACTTCTGTACACATACTATTGCAGTACTTGCAAACAATTGCCAAACTCTTGGGTTCAATAAGCCAGCCGCCTGAAGCCCTGTCCACTTCCGTACACATACTATTACAGTGCTTGAAACCAATGGGTAGACTCTTGGGTGCATGGCTGGAGGCCATAGGCCATGCACCCAAGAGTCTAGGGGCTTGCCACACACAACACAGCATGATACACCCTATAGAATTATCCTCATATCATCTACAATCCACTCCCCTTCCCTAATTAACACTGCCTGCAGTTACCACATAAAGTGCTCGCCTCAGGACCTATCCTACCCTAATAAACACTGCCTGCAGTCAACACAGACGCTGCTTGCCTGAGGAGCTACCTGCGAACTGCCAAAGTATTTGCGGACACCGCGCACACACCACCATCTTCTTCCACCTAAACAAATATATCATTTGAACCACTTTTCACTCCCCCACCCTTTCCAGCCCCTCTTCCCACCACCAGATGTCTCAAATCATGTTTTTGAGCCCCTTTCAGTGCCGCACTATCCTCGAATACAACATAGTGGGTGTTTCCGGAAATTATGACGCACATCACGCTGCCCTCCAGCCAATCAGCGGGCCCGTCGTATGTCCGCGGACATCACGGGCCCTCCCGGCTAATCAGAGTTCTGGCCGTGGAGCGAACAGGGAAATGGGACTGTGGAGCGGAACCAGATATCATCACACATTTTTTGGGACCTACATTTTATGCTGTTTTATCTGGACGGATTTTCATCAAATTTACAAAAACACGCTTTTTGGAACAAGCCGTTGCTCCTGCCCCAAATTTAGTGAAAATCCGTCCAGCGGTTTGGGCTGTACGGATGCGCAAAGTTTTTCTCCATTCAGTCTGTGAAAAAAAAAAAAAATTGGGACCACCCTATAACTTTGCCCCCCCTTGACGAAACCTCACCAAACTTGCCAAAAAATTTCCGAGCGGGCCATATTCTATTTTTGCAAAGCCAGGTGAGGATTCATCTGGGGGGAGCGAAGTTAAAAGCCGCCCAAAAAGTGGTCTTCCTATGGGTTTAGCAACTTAACCATAACTACACGGCCTATACCATGGGCCGTGGACTATATATATATATCTCCTACATATCAGGAAAATCAGGAGTTCCAAAAAATAAAACAAAGCAACGGCACAAGGACCACTTTCTACTCCCCCCCATTTCTTCACTTACAATTTTAACCTTCTTCCATCTCCCGCATATGCCCCTTGGAACATCTTCATTGCAACAGGTTAGTGTTCATTATTTATAAATCTGTGATTTGATCACTCGTGGGTGTTTCGAATGAAATTCATGTATAGGAGACCAAACATGGAGGAATAAAGAAAAGTGATTCTGAAGGATGTCTGAACACCTGGTGAGGGGTACCCTAGCCACAGTCAGATGTTTAGTGATAAGTGAAGTTGATGTTCCCCTAGCACCATAAAACAACTCTACCTCATTCCCCATTGACCACCATCAGTGGGTTGAGTGATCCCTGTGATCTCTTTGATTTGTACTAGCACCTTCTTCCAAAAATCTTGTTATTTTCCGTAAAGTTGGAAAACCTGGCAAAGGCCTCCCTCCAGCCATGCAAAGAAGATCCTTCTGCAGAAGCCTGGTGTAAAGCTTGGGTTGCCTCATATTGGAGAGGAGGGGCCCGGCCTGCTCTGTACTCCGCATTGTCATATGGAATACTTCAAATAAAACAGGGATGTGAGAATGGAATGGAGGAATGTGCCTTGTTAAGCCTCACCTGCCAAATCTAAGCATGGTAGATTCTCCAAGGCTAGACTGGTGACAAACTGCTCAATATCAGTCCATAAGACCCTACGGTCCGCCACGTCCCAATCAAACATGTGGGATAGTTGGGGGGTCATTATGTATCTACCTGGATGGGGCTAACCTAGGCCCCCCTCTATATCTGTTGGTCATTAATATTGACCAATATACCCTTGTTTGCGACCTGCCGAAGGAAATGAAAGCATTTTATTAAGCAAGTCTGCTATCAATGTGGATGGGTCTTTAACTGGGGGAGTGAGCATGGTATATAACAACCTAGGGATTATATTCATTTTTAAAGTTAAGATCTGGCTTGCATGAATGTTTCCTGGTTTTCACATATGCTCTTCCAAGGCTTTAAATAAAGCGGTAAATTTGCCTGATAAATCAAAGCAAAACAGAGTGTCGACTTAATGCCCAGATAACCGAAAGGAAAGGAAAATCATGTTGTAAAGAGGCCATGGCACACAGGTTCTCCAAGTTGTTCAAGCCATGCGATTTAGTAAAATTCACTGAAAAACCAGAGGCTACCTCAAAGGCCTCAAGCTCACTGATTGGAGCAGGTCGAGACTTTGCAGTGTCAGACATCATGAAGGGTTATTTTATGCATCTCTTGAATCAAAATACCTTTGATTATTTTCGTAGAGTGGATCCTCCTAGCCATAGCCTCCATCAGCAGGGCAAACAGTAATGGAGATAAGTCACACACCTGAAGGATCCCTCTGGAGTTTGGGATGTAGGGAGAGTACTCCCCATTATGCAAAATCTGGTTCTCTGGGAATGAAAATTCGTGAGGCTGTACCTGATTAATGTAGGGCCAAAACCGAATGGCCACATGGTTAGGTGGAGGAAATGCTAATTCACCCTTTCAAAGGTTTTATTAGCATCTAATAACAGGAGGAACATAGAGACAGAATTGCATCTCCCAAATCAGTTAGATTAATGGCTGATTGACAATGGAGCCTGTTTGGTCTCATCTTATCAAAGTTGATAACACCCCCATTAATCTATTTGCTAAGATTTTAGAACAGATTTTGGTGTCCACATTGAGAAGAGCAATAGGACAGTATAAGTCACATTGGATGGCCAATCTCCCAGGGTTCAGAAATATGGTCATCACAGACTCTCCAATCAACTTAGTGACTGCACCTGTATTCAGAAAGGATTTGTGAAGGGTAGACAAGGGAGGGGAGCATTTGTGAAAATAATATTTTGTAAAACAGAGGCGGGTAACCATCCGGACAAGGGGATTTCTGGTTGAGTAGTGACTTCATTGCCTATTCTATACCTTCATTTGAAATGGGGAGTTCTAGTTGCTCCCGTTCAGTATTGGACAATTGTGGGAGGTGGTCTAATTTATGATATTATGACTGCAAGTCACTCTCTTTCTAGAGAGTCTCCTGTGAACAGCTGTTGATAATTAATCATAAGAATCTGTATTTTTGTACTATGTGTATATTGAAAGATGCTGTGGTCGTCCCTGAGGTAAGCAATGTTGTTCCTAGTTTTTTTTAAAAGGTGCAACTTGTAGGCTAAGATCTTGTTTGCCTCGTTATTTTGGGTGTAGTAGCATATTTTAGTTCTTAACAATGTGTTTGCTCTGTCAGCGGCCAGCACGGATTCTAGGCTTGTCTTGGCTAATTAAAGCTGCTTTTAATCTTTATGTGAACCCTTCCGCATGAGTTCAATTTATTTTTCCCACAGTGATCTCGCTAGATGCAGTGAAACCACTCTTTATGTACTGTATTTATTTATTACATTTTTGTTACATCCAAATCCGAAGGTATCACATCTTTTTCACCACAGAAATTAGTAGCATAATAAAGCAGGACAGTATATGGTGGGCAGACACATCCGGTGCAGATAAGAGAAGTACGTGGAGCACATTTTGACAGGGAGGAATGTTAGCCATGTTTTCCAAACAACAATGTTTTTAGTAGTCTCTTCAAGGCATGGCTTGTTTCTAATATGGGGAGGAAGACAGTTTCAGAAGGTCGGGGCAGTGACTTAGAAACTCACGGCACCTGCCCTGACACGTGTGAAACGGGCAGTGGTCAGAGTGACATGGTCCGCGGAGCGAATCTGGTGTTTCCTCGTAATGCAATTGTTCAGGTAAATGGGAGCTTCTTTGTAGATGCATCAGTGCACAATGGACAAGGTTTTAAAGTCAATCTGGGCTTTGATGGGAAGCCAGTGGACATCACAACGAGTCGTATTGATGGGCCAGAACGTCGAAGCCCCAAAGCAGCGCGAAGTTGGTATAACTGCAGATCGACTGATTAATTCCTCCTGATCACTACCTTCAGCATGTCCCAATTGATGCCCGGGAGAGCATCTTCCCTGACTTAATCTTCAAGATAGTTGTCTATTGCTTATGATAATGCGAGGGAACGATTGGATTCTTAAGCAAAGGTTCATATAGTTTCCACTTGGAAAAAGGTTGCAGTCTCAATCTAGCTTTTCTCAGGCAGACTGATATTGTGGAGTAATCCAAGAAGATCCTAGCACCTATATTGGAGTCTGCTATCCATGGGATCAGTGAAGTGGAGATTAGGAAGACATCTATACATGGAAAACCTTTCTGGATGTGTGACAAATGAGCATACCCCCTCTGCTCACCATGTTGGAATCTCCATACTTTAACAAAGCCCACCTCTTGGAAAACACTTGTTAAAGTCAAAGCATTTCTAAAGTCTAAATTGAATTGGAGAGCATTTTATCAGTCTTTATTATCTGGGAACAAATTACAACTTCCCCTTCAATAAAGGCTATGAATGTCAGGAGGAAATGTGCAAGGTAATCATGTTGTCACTTGAGAGATAAATTAATATGAGTGCAATGAGGTGCCAAAAAGAGTGTACTTCAGGAGAAGGTATCTTACGTTGGGGTTCTCCAAGATTCTAGATTTAGTGAAAGGAGTTCCTTCTGAGAACAATATAGCCATGCCTCTCTTTTTAGAATCTGCCGAGGAAACAAATTGCAACACAGATCTACTACAATACAGCCTTTGTAAATCCTGAGGGACAAGATGGATTTATTGAAGCATGGCTCTAGTGCATGTAGTCTCTGCAGGACCTATTTTCTTTTTATGAGGGCGTTTAATCCCAGGACATTAAAAGTTAGAAATGTAATACATATGTGGTCTCTGTTATCATAATATATACAAACAACAATGAAAATCCAAGTGAGTTCTGCATCACAAGATGCATAAAGATCAGTCAACCTCAAACATCTGATAACCCATAACTTGATTCTTCTATCCCTAGTTTGTAGCAAAATTCCCTGTCCTAAGTATTCCTCACCCTCACGTCCCCCACATACACTCATGGTTTAGAGCACTTGAACAATATTGCAGACTGGGTTCTTGCCTCATTTATGATGTTTTCCTTTACCCTGCGGTATTGCACTCTTGTTAGAACATCTGTCAGTAGTTTGTTGTCTTGCTGAAGCAGAGAATACATCTGATATGTGTGGGCTAATTCAATCTCAACATCATCTGGGGATTTGAGGGTCTGTCTGATCTGAGTAGGTCTGCTACATAGGTTTTCAACTCAGGGTCTTGTACCTGAAGAAGGGGGCCCCATAAGCGAATTTTGTTTCTCTGTGACCTATTCTCTGCATTCTCTTGCTTCAATTGCATTGTGTAATAAGGTTCCAATACTTGCACTTGATCAGCAATTTCAGAGATCTCATACCCTTGGTCACGAGTCAAATTCTCTAGCTCGTCAATGCAGAACTTGGCTGCCTTGATTTGTGTGTCTACTGATGAGATGTTTTTTAGCTATGCCTGCAGTGCTGGCTTGGATTTATTTCAGCTAATATTTGAAGTAGGTCCTGTAGCAAGTGTGGTTAAGTCATTAAGTTCAGTGGTGTCGGCTGGAGTTCCTTGAACCTGGGCTATTGTAATGACCTCTGGCTTCTTTGTTTTGTCTTGAGCTTGTATACGAGATAGAATACCACTGCCCTTCATGGGTTTAACTGATTTTTTCACCATTTTGCAAAATGCCAGAGGTCCCCGGTTGGAGAATGTAGCAGTATACACTTTGGGTCTCTGCCTGCAAACTGTTATGAGTCTGAATCTGGAGCTCTCAAGTCTGAGATTCTCTTGCCTGGTGTTGGAAGGAGATCTTGTGCATCAAGTAAGAACATGCAGAGCAAAAAAGTCCGGTGGCTCGAAATGACCCTGGTCATCCCTCCAGCTTCATTCCCAGCCAGCACATGCTAATTCCCCTGTGACTTCCCCATGAATGAGAGGGGCCCAGGTTGCTTCCTCTGTTTGATGCTCCTTGGAAATGCCAAAGTCTCTGTGGCCTTACAATGCTCTTGATCGGTCTGCCCCCCTTTAGGCACCATCAGGCGAGAAAAAGAACCCAAGAGTTCCCCGTGCGCACCGATCCACAAACGAGAGTTCTCCACACTCAGCCCCACCCCACAGGAGCTAGGAGATGTGGCCACAACCCCTGCTCCACTGAGCGGGTAGGCGGAGCCTCCCACCATGACCCGGCAACCCACCTGCACTGTCTCAGCGCTCTGTGTGTTATAACAATAAGTGGAGATCTCTGACACTGTTTGGAGCGGGCATTTCGTTGCTCAGTTTCAGCAAATCCTACTTATGAGGGCACCAAACAACCAAATAGGCACTTCTGCATGCTAAGAGAAGCTACATTGAGCACATATTAACAGCCCTACCATGTCCAAGAGAAACATGTCCTATAGGGCCAATAATTGTGCCCTTTGAAAATACAAGTTCCTTTACTTAGCTGCCTGTCAGTGTGTGCAGTAAACATCCCAGGCAGCCTCTCCACATCGTTATGTGGGATGGCTGCCGTTGCAGCCACCTCTACGGGAAGTGACGTTGGGGCTAGAGATGAGGACGTGGGGAAAAGGGCAATTCCTGTTAGGGTGTTAATAAAGTAAGACGTATGTATAGTATGCTGGTGTCCTGCGCCTTATTGCGTGACAGCCTGAGTCCCTTGTTGGTGAGCCTGACTGCGAGGCACCTGAAGATAATTTACAAGGCAACTACAAAAATAAAGAAGCACAACAATAAGAGACCAGATCAAACTGTCTAACACGAGAGCTCATTAATTAGAAACGCCTCGAACAATACCGTCCTGATGAAGGCCGCAGCATTTCAAGGCAGCATGTCGCAATTTGCTCCACAAGGCAGAAACACAAAATGTCGACATCCCTTGTTTCTTAATAGTGTAGATAAATGCTCCAAAACAGGGTATTTAATGAAATAACACAACCATTTGTGTGTATGGTGGTTGTGATGCAAAATTAACTAACACCTTACTTGATCCAATTATTCAGTGGTATTTACCCTAAGAGATATAGGGCCCGATTCATGGAATATTTGCCCGGTTCAAAGGGAATTTGCACTGCTGAAAAGTGACTTTGCTCTGCTGACACAAAACCTGATTCATGGAACCGTGCAAAAATGTACTGCAAAAATGGCTATGCGCTGACTTTGCCCGCACCTTGCCCAACAAAAATACTCTTTCCATGAATCAGGGTTTGTGTCAGCAGTGCAAAGTCACTTTTCAGCAGTTCAAATTCACCTTGAACCGGGAAAATATTCCATGAAAAGGGCCCACAGCATCTTATTCTTGAGATTTTTATGAATTACTTTTTATGACTGTTTTGTATGAAAATGTTTTTGTAAGTGATGTTAGTGTAAATACAATTTGCTGTGATTTTTGCAAAAATTATAACCCTCTATAAAGTCAGATCATAAAATCTAAAACATTTTCTTTTTTTTAAACATATTTTTATTAAGAGAGCAGGTTTACAGCATAACAGAGCAAATAAACATCATACCACAGTTGAATTACTTACAGCATATATAGAAATAAGTACTGGGTTGGGGAGCAGAAAGTGCAAAGAAAGAACAAGGCAATGTTCATCACGGTGAGGATGTGGGCGTAGTGTCCGCCTCGGAACTCAAGTCACATAAGTAAAGGCGTAACAGGGTCCAAATGTCTTTAGGGCGGCAGGAAGACAGGACCGACAATACGAAGAGTTCTTCATTGTCATTTACTGTACATAGATCCTTCAGAAAATTGGCCCTGGTTGGGGCGGCTGCAGATTTCCAACATTTAAGAATACAACGCTTGGCAACAATACATGAAATATTAAACAACCGTCGTGTTGTCTCCTTCAATTTACCAATGTCTCCAAATAAGTATTTCAGAGGGGAAAGAGTTTCTGGGATATCCGTTATGTCTTCAAGCAGTTCCGTGACCTCCCTCCAAAACTCTACAACCCTCGGCATGACCAATACATATGGTAAGGCCGTGCATCAGGGGCATCACATTTGGGGCAGTGACACGTGCAATTGTCCACGAATTTAGCCACTCTGGCCGGGGAGTTATGGAGTTGGTTTAGGACTTTAAACTGGATCAATCGGAGCCCAGAATTCACAGAGACAGATCTGGTAAGCTGACAGTAGCGGATCCAGCTGGTATCACTTATCTGGGTACCCACATCCCGCTCCCAAATCTCTTTCATCATGTTACGTGAGGGGGAGTGGGTTTGCACCAGAGAATACAGCATCGAGACCCCCTTGCCGTGACTGCTCGTGGACACTATCGCTCTAATGCATTCATGCGTTTGGGGTTCTAACGGAAATGTTGACCATCTTGCCGCAAACGCAGTTCTCATTCGATGGTATTGGAAGCGTTTAAACTGGCCACTCCCCACCTCCTCAATGAAATCCGCAAGGTCACAGAATTTGCCCTCTGGGAACATGTCCCCCAGCGTGAAAAGCCTGTTGGGGTCCCAGGACCGCGGAAGGGCCTGATCAAATGTGGGGGAAATACCAGAGATAAACATTTTCTATATATTTTCTCCAACTACAAAATTTGCTCACAATAGCAATTTGTCTATACCTGATAAGATCCCGACCAAGTGTGTATAAGTATAGTATACCAGGGGGGGCGCTAGAGAGCCTGAAGCCAAGATGGCTGCATTCTTGTGAGCTCCCTTGTGGCCAGAGGTGAGGGGAGGGCTTATCTGCACCCATCGGACTATACTACGGCTGTGTACCCAGCATTATACGTGTGGAGGGTTGGTGAAGCAGTACCCCAAGTTTGGGAAGAAACTGAGCCCTAAAACCCGGCTAACGAGCAGCTGTGCATAGGGCAATAGGAGGCCGAAAGTACGGCCCAGAGTATATAGTATCCGGGTGCCTGTGCGTCTCTCGCGCCCGAGCCAGAGCGAGGCAGCACGAGCGAACTGTCAGTGCCGGCGCTGGACTGGCACACTGTAGGGTCTGTCCAAGATTCCGGAGTGGAGTGCCCCAGGCCGCACCCTGAGGAGGAGCTCCAGCAAGGAAGAATGGAGTTGGTCGCGGTGAGGGGAGACCCCGATCCTGCCTGGTGCCGCAGGGAGTGAACACGCAGCAACGTGAACTGTTCCAGGCCCCAAGAAGGAGGAGGAGCACAACGGCAGCAACATCATTGGATGGGGAGAACCGTCAGTCCAGGGCATAGGACCGGAGGTGGGCCCCTGAATAGTGGCGTCTCGTACTGAACTCTGAGGGGCTCCACAAGTAAGTGGATCACCAGGCGTGCTTGCTGGGAACCAGGATCGCTGTGAGCCCCACGCGGGGGTGTCCCACATCCCCCTGCAACAAATGCAGCAGGGGGCCAACGCGGAAAGCTGCACACACAGAGACGAGCCACAACCAGCGTCTGCGTAGCGAGTGCCTCCTTGCCTCAGGGGTAGACAACAGCAAAAATACCCCATGCCATCCAGTAGAGGAGAGACAGCGGGACAGGCGGGGCGGTAGCCTGTGCTGCAACCGATATGCATGCGGCTGCCCCAACGAGGCTAGTACCCGTGGCCCTCAATCCATCAACAAGGAGGTGTGAAGCTCGGCGGGGGCACTGCAGGGCACACTGGAAGGTAACCCCGGCCGAGGACACAAGACGGGGTGCCCGCCAAGGGTCCCCCATCCCAGGTCAAATACATTCTTGTACTGCAAAGAAGCAACAGGCAACACTGCGGGGGGCGCTAAGAGACAATAAAGTGGAGTGCGAACCGCGGAGGCTGTGACAGAGTGAGCAGAGGGAACCCTGGTTACCCCACAGAAAAGGCGGCAAGCACAGCAAGGGCCGGAATCCAAGCACCATACCCCCCGCTTCCATAGGGGAGCTGGGACAAGGGGACCACTGTGGTGAGTGCACAGAGAAGCGAGCCACATCAGAGGCTGAGAGGAAGGATAGTCCCACCACCCACACAGGGCACATCAGCGCAGAGGGCACGGGGGGGTCAGTTATGCTAGGCTCACATCATGGGGATTGGGACGAAGAATGACGGTGACTGCCCTATTTTGAATTGAGGCAGCTACCACACCCTGCAGCAGAATGTAAACTAGCAGGCAACTGTGAATTGTCTATCATAGAGTACCCACCTGGCAATGGGCAACAAGAGACAAGCCTGCCTCCCGTACACTCAGAAAGAAGAATGACAGAAGCAAAGCAAACCGCCCCCTTGGTGCCCACAGCAATGGTGAAAGCACCAGCATTGGGGGGAGCAACGGCTGGTAATAGTGCGGATGCCCCCGTGTCCGAGCTGAGTATGGTCCTTGTTGAAATGCTCAATGGTTTTGCTGCTATCCATACCAAATTGGATGGCTTGACATTTAAGTCGACAGGATGCAGGAAAGAATTGACAAAGAGAACAGCAGAACCTCAGAGGTGGAAACCAGGGCTAGCACACTAGAGGACACCAGTAATGAAATTGTACAGGCGGTACAGGAATTGCAGAGAGAGGTGAAGGCAATAAAAGACAGGAATGAGGACTTGGAGGCTAGGTCAAGAAGAAACAACATCAGGGTGGTGGGTATCCCAGAGACGGTCCCGCAACAGAACATGGAGGTCTTCATGGAAACCTTTATTAGGGAAGTGCTGCAAGGGCCAACTGTATCATCTCAGTTCCTGCTTGAGAGGGCTCATAGAATATCGCAACATTCCCCGGGTCCGGGCAGAACCCCAGACCGGTGATAGCAAAGCTACTTAATTATCGAGACCGGGACGCTGTCCAGAGAAGAGCACGGGAACTTGGGGACCTCAAATTTGAAAACTGCAAAGTGTCCTTCTACCTGGACTTCACCCCCGCTGTTCAGAAGGCCTATATGTCATTTGCCGCAGCCAAAAGGGCGCGCCCCGATCGGGCGCTTCAATATTCGATGCAATACCCATCCAAGCTGTGGGTGCAACACAATGGAAGGGCACACTCTTCATGAGTTCATAGAATCGCTTCCACAATGACCTACTGCACAGAACTTCCAATGCGATCTGAGAACTTGTCTCAGGGAGAATCAGAGGAGCAGTAATACTTTAACTACCCACGACAGCAACGGTACGACTGGACATAGCAGGGTACTTTTGGCCCAATGGACATAGTAGCACCAGCAATGGACATGTAATGAGACAGCCCAGCGGCGAATCAGTAAGAGAAATGAATAACTTGTCCTCCCTTCGACATTGGGGAGTGAAGGGTCACTTCAGTGTCCCCGGGATGTTGCTCATGCAGGCACCAAGTTTGGGCGGTTGTAAGGGAGGGGAAGGGGGTACTGCTAGTTGGGGGAGGGCATTGTGGGTGCGGGGAGAGATCTGGGGAAAGGTTGGGGTAAGGTGGGAATTGAGGGGTTACGCCACCACTAGGGCAGATTTGGGTTATTGCAAAATGATTCACATTGTCTCAGTTGGATCATGAGCCCATCAGTAGAAGGTATAGGCAAAAGGAGCAGCCCAGCTTTCCTATTCTGCCCTCACCCAAGTAATGCCATATAAGGTGATAAATTGGAATGTGAGGGGGCTGAATAACCCACGCAATGCACGGAAAGTGATGCAATATTGTGAGCGACATGGGGCAAGGATAGTCATGCTTCAGGAGACCCACCTTAAAGGTAAAGGGAATGAAGGAGTGGCTAGGAACTGGGGATATGGTAATTTCTACATGCCATATTCAGCATACGCTGGTGCACAGGTCGCTGGGTGTCTGGGTGAGTGACACCATCATAGACCAAGGGGGGAGGTATGTCATAGTGTCCGGATCAATATGTAACACATCACTAACTTTAGTTAATATATATGGGCCAAATGTGGATGACCCAGAATTCTTCAACACGTTTCTTGTGATCTACCACAGATTTGCACACACCAACCTGTTGTCGGCAGGAGACCGGAATGTGGTGCTGGACCCTCGAATAGACAGGACGGTAGGCGAGAGAAGGAGGTCAAAGGTGGCTGGGGTGGTATTGAACTCTATGGAAATACTTGAATTGCAGGATATCTGGAGGCTGCTGCACCTGGGGGTGGAGGGCTTCACTGACCACACGATGGCTCACAACACCTCATCCAGATTGGATTACATTTTCGACATGCCCGCACCTGGTGCACTGCACGGAGGAATGCAAGCTACTCCCTAGGACGCTCTTGGACCATTCAACAGTGTTATGGTCCATACGCCTGGAGGGAACATCGCCCGGCACGTTGGAGGTTTAAACCAGCTGCGCCTCTAGACATAGCCTTCAAAAACGACATACACAGCTTAATTAAAAAATATTTTGAGGAGAACCTGGGCATGGTGACTGGGAAGGGAACGCTTTGGGAGGCCTTTAAGGTGGTGCTACGGGGAGGGTGCCTGTCCACGGAAATGGGGGTACTAAGGCTGATCCGTAGGAAGCTAACTGAAACTAAGCTTTAAATTAAACATTGGGAGGAAGAGGCAGGGAGACTGAACGCGCCGAGCATGCTCGCTAAATTAAAGGAGGCCTTAGACCGCTTTCATGAGCTAGCTGAACAGGAGGTGAAGTGCTTTGCGCAAGCAGCAATGGGGAGGAGATACGGGGAGGAGGGAAGGCCTGGCAGACACCTAGCAACACTGGTAAGGCATGAGCGGGGGCCACAATGAAATCACTGCTGTGAGCTCAACAGGGGGGGGTATAGTGGTGAGGCCCTGCGAAATAGCAGAAGTCTTCTATGGGTACTATGAATCCCTGTATTCAACATTAGACTCCCTCCCGAAAACGGCACTTGCAGAATATATTGAGGCGGCAGCTCTCCCCAGGATCAATGCAAATGTAGCGGAAGCCCTGGCGGTCCCTTTCATGCTAGAGGACATATTGAAGGCAGTGCGGGATCTCTCATCATCCAAAGCTCCTTGGACCAATGGTATAACAGCCGAATTCTATAAAGAATGGGGCTCAGAAGTGGCACTCCACATGCTAGGAGCATAGGAGGAGGGCATGGAGTCGGGACAGCTCCCGGCCACTATGAGTGAAGCAGTGGTAACGCTAATCCTTAAGCAGGGAAAGGACCCGTTGGACTGCTCGTTTTACCGTCCGATATCACTGCTTAACCTAGACACGAAAATCTTTGCCAAAATACTAGCAGACCACCTACTCCTGTATTTCACTCAGATAGTCCATAGTGACCAATCAGGGTTCATACCTGATAGGTCGACCTCGCTGAACCGGAGAAGGCTCTTCCCGATTATTGCTCAGATTGACCCCTCTAGGCAGGCGCCTGCGCTGCTGGTGGGCATGGAAAAAGCATTTGATTTGGTCGAGTGGGACTACCTGTTTGAGGTCTTATCCCAGGTGGGGATTCCAGCGTACTTCTTGAGGGCGGTAAAGCTACTGTATGCAGGCTCGGGTGCTCTGATAAGTATCAGGAGCTCGCTATGAGACCATTTCAAACTGGGTAGGGGAACCAGACAGAGATGCCGCCTTTTCCTCCCTAATCTTCTCTATAGCAATCGAGGTGCTAGCATGCAGGTTGCAGAAGTTCCATGGGCACAGAGGCTTGCCTATGGGGGGTTGAATTAACTCATTTATTTCGTTGTACGCTGATGATGCTATCATGTACCACAAAAATCCAGAGGTTTTCCTAGCCCCCCTGACACATGAAGTAGCAGAATTCGGAGTAGCCTGCGGACTCAGATTGAATCGTTTCCCCTTAATAGAACCACCACATGCCCGTCAAACACTGAAGGGTTCGGGTGGGAACAGTCAGTCGTCACATACCTGGGAATCAAGGTCAGCAGAGAGGCCCATTCACTATTCGGAAACAACCTTTTGGAATATCTGCATACTCTAACGAAAAACGTAGACAGATGGTGTAGACTCCCCCTCACGCTTATTAGCAGGATTGCCGTGGCCAAAATGATAGTAGTACCCAAGCTCCTCTAAATGTTTCAAAACATACCGGTATTGCCTGGGGTGGAATTCTTTTGCAAGGTGCGCTCCCAACTGATCAAGCTGGCATGGCACCCAAAAGCTCCACACATCAGTTGAGAAGGGCTGACACAACCATCGGAGGAAGGAGGGATTTGCTCACCGGACATTGAAGCCTATTTCCTGGTGGCCCAACTGTTGTTCACCCAATACTGGATGCGGGGCGTGCAGTGCGTTCCTCATGTGCGCATAGAGCGGAGATCAGTGACACCGCACTCCCTACAGGGAGTACTGATCTCGGGCAATGTAGCGGATAAGTGAGGGATCGATCCGGTGGCATGCACAGTGCATGCATGGAAGAGGGCTCTGAAAAGACTTGGGGTGGGACACCCATTTCAACCTGGCATTTCACTATGGCACATAGAAATCCTGAAGCCAACCTGTGACATGAACTGGTACGGGATTGGGAGGGTGCGGGCATTGAACGGATGGAGGATTGATACCCAGCTAGGGTGTTCATCTCACAAGAGACCTTGATTGATAAGGTGGGGTTGGGGCTCCAGTGAAGATTCCAGCACCTAAGGATGAAAACTGTGTTCAGAGAATGGTATCCAGCCTTTCTCGCGATGCCACCCATCATGCCACTACTACATTATATCAGGAACTCCTCAGCTTGCAAAGGGGTGCTCTCATCCATATGCAAAATTATTCCGGCAGAAACATCCCGCGAAACCCCCCACTGCAAAATCAGGTGTGAGGAGAACACTGAGGAGTCATTTAGTGCTAAACAATGGAAGGTGCTGTGCAGAGTTACCAACACGGGAGCCCTCAGCTCCAGGTTGCAGCTAATACAACTTAAAACACTACATAGGGCATACATGTCCCCTACCCAGATTCACAAATATGACACTTCCAGGTCAGCCTGGTGCCCAAGATGCCCCACAGAACCTGCACACATCACACACAGTTTGTGGGTGTGCATAAAGTTGAGATCCTTTTGGGGAAAGGTGATGAAGATAATGTCAGAAATTCTGGGGCATGCAATCCCGTGCACACTAGTGTGCGCAATGTTTGGGTGGTCCTCTGGGGTACCGAGGCATTACCGTAAACTGTTGGCAACCTGCATGATAGTGGCTAGAAGGTGTATATTGATGAAATGGACCAATGCGTCAACGGCAGAGATGTCCAGATGGTTTAGAGACTCAATTTGGATGAGCAACACTGACAGGGATTATGCCGCCCTCTGTGGGACCCTGAACAAACCAAAGAATATATGGGAACCTCTCACGGCCTACTTGCTGGCTCACGATACAGTTGTAGACTGAGGGGCCCAACTCACAAGAAAGAAAAAAAAAACCCTCAACCATCAGGACTCCCCGAAACTGTACTATCCAGAACACTGGGGGTTGACAATAGGTATCTTAATTGCTCAAGTATAGAATGTATAAGACTCTTGGGCAAGTGAATGCATGTCTCAATGTTTGTAATACTGTGGTCTGATATTGTGGTGATGTGAACCGGTTGATAAAAACTTGTTTAAAAAAAGTATAGTATACCAGCTCTTTGGGTGCCATCTTGCGACCACCTCACTTTAGGATCGTGGGCCGGGGGTTGGGGGCCCGCTCCTTGGCATCTAGACATTGTCATTGGATATCTGGACTGCCTCTCGTCTCAGGGCACTCCACTGCACACTGGCTTACTGCATGGGGTACAAGTGAGGCTTGAGGCTTTTGTTTCAGTGTAGCTCTCATGGAGGGCCTCTACCTCCATGCTATGCCAAACCATGCCCCACAGATGAGTTTTATTTTAAGGATAGGTTTGATCAAGGCTGTTTTAAAGGTGAGAAGGTTAGCCCCTTGCTCGATGGTGGCATTAAGGAGGACTAGGAAGGCAGGTGCAAGTCCTGGTTGCCTAGTTATTATTTTGTAGATGTAGGGGAACATGTCATATGCCTTTCACTCACGGCCAAACATGAAGGGGTAGTACGGGTCCCAATGGATCAATGAGCTGTACAGTGCAAAAGCTCTTTCATGGTGTCCAACCTATGATACACTGGGACAAGACCATCAGTAAGTGTGCAGTACAGTGAGTTGCCATGGTAACCTTTTCTACTCTGCAGAGTGCAGTGCTCCTCTGCCCGTAAGTCCTGCTTGACCTGTTCCTCATAATCACTTACTTTTTCTTCTACTGGCCCTGTAAAGTGTGATGGACCAAGAGCATCACGTCCTGTATGTAATGTGACAGGTGTAGACTGATAATAAAATATGCATATTGTGGGTGTAAAATCTTCAGTGTAATGAGTGGTAGACAGATGTCAGCCTCTTACAGTCACCACTTAGGGATGTGCATAGTGCCTAGGCAACTGTGCTGCAGTCCTATCATGCATACGAGCATAGTATGGTGTCTACTAGGCATGCAATACATTTATGGCACTCTGCAACAGAGGCAACTTTCCCTCTGTACAGAAACAAGGCAGGGCATAACCAGTATGTTTTTGATATTGCCTATCTTTTCTGGGCAATTTCTTCCCTAAATTCTCAATAGGGCCTGTGTTGTTCAGTCCTTATCTACCCTTTGACCTCCATTGACAGTGTGGCACATCTCTCAAACTCGACATGTCCCTCAGATAATTTATTCATGGGTTCAACATCACCCTCTGTGCCTCCTACCCCAATGACTAGGATGTCACTGCAGCTGTGCATTAACCTCCCTGGCCCACAAAGCTCTCTGGCATATTAAAGGGGGTTATATGAAAGCAATTTTGGCAGCATCTGCATAAAGAAAACAATCTGTGGGGATGCACAACATGACCCATGATGAAACAGCACTCTGATGGATTATTTTCCTAATTCCGAAATGACCCAATACCCAAAGGATCAGGAGACCATTTGTCGCTGTTCAACCTTGTCAAGGGTTTTGACCCATGTTGAATCCTTAGACTGGGTAGATGTGGGGATGAGCTGTCGCCGCCCATTATTCTATCCCAGAACAAACTAAATCAATAGAATGGGTGGATGTGGGGATGAGCTATCGCCGCCCACATTCACGCCAGAATCCAGGAGAACTGCGCAGTTGGCACAAGACCACTCCAAAGATACAACCTTCTTGTGGGGGGTTCCACATCACCACTCTGCTGTAAGGATGCCATCAAAACAATGTTAAGCAAGGGTCCTATACTATCAAGCAAAAGACCACTCTATTAAAATGCTGTAATTCAAGACAGATCCCAAAAATGGATGCAATAACGGTACTCACCACTATCAGAAAGCCGGCATTTTAAAACCACCAGACTTTTGTGTAAAACTGAACAGAGGAACCCAAACCAGGCCAAGGAAAGACTTGCTAAGAGGTGGACACAATGTAAAACTATATTCTGAAATGACTTGAAGGAACTAATTATTTAATGTATATGTAAAAATTGTAAGTTTGATTTAAACTGGGAACTAAAGTGACATTTAGCTGAATTCTGCCTGACAACTACCCCCGACTGGAGAAACCTGCTCAGCCACTCTTCCCAGGCCTAGCTGCATCCTGCTTCCCCACCAAAAGGAGTTGACACCTCTCTGATTAGATTAGGGGAGGGGCACCTGCAGGAGGTTGAACAAAGCCTTGTCCTGGACTCAGGCAAATGTTATATTGGGGGGGCCGTAAAGTGGCTTCCTCTTGGGAGAAGTGGGAGGAGAAGTGCCTCTGGGAGCCACCCGAGCTGGAGGCGGGGGCAGACAGAAGCTTCCCCCATGTGCTTTGGAACCTAAACCACACCCATCTGGGCCAGAGCATAATTTTAAAAAAGTTGGATAATTCATAGTACGGACTTGTCAGAATTATATAAGTAATATCATTATTCTTGTGATTTTTCTGTGCACGTTTTAAGAGGTGTTAGGACCCTGTGGTGTATGCTGGGGGGTTGCTAGCGGAAAATAGGGTCTTACTCCAAATGTCTGCATGTTAAAAATCTGACACTTCATCAATTAATGTCCATACTAATTGCGCACATGTGTGTCATTTTTGGTAAGTGTCCGATATTGGTAAACCAGTCAAAAAGCACAAAATGTTGTCATTTTTTAATGCAAGCCCCCAGGAAGATCAGAGGCGGACAAGCATGGACCATAAGGAATATATAATGTGTACATGTAATTTCAACAAATTGTGTATCTGGGAAATATGTATTTGAATCAAATATAGATTTGTGGGAAAATTGACCAGGGGAGGATCCTCTGACCCATAAACAGACCTCATCATGATGACAATCCATTTCCTTCCCCCAATCATGGGAGAGGGGAGAATTGGGCCAATGACAAGTAGAGAGGGGCAGGCTCAGTTATGCCACGCACACACCCACTTCCAAAACACATAAAAAGAGACTGCTGGGACAGGTAGAGAGATTCAATTCCATTTGCTGCGGAGCGTGCTGACTGACGACTTCACATCCAGAGATCCAACGCTTAGACTTCCAAGCTAAACAGAGACTACAGAACTTTGAACCAAGAAGGCCCACTGCAAGCAAAGGTATTCTCAGCAGGCCTTAAGAATCCAGCAAACCTCACCAAACTACCTAACCAAACTATTCAACAGGCGGGCGAGCTGTTTGAATTCTTTGCCAAGAACTTTTTCCGGAACCACAGACCAGACCCAGACCGCTGTGAGCAGAACCAAAGATCCGGATCGCTGTGAGCAGAACCGGTGCCTGATTGACCCGCCGACCAGAGAGAACCGCCGCTGGACTTGTTGACCAGATCCGTGACGAGGCCCATTCATTTCAAAATTAGGAGTGAGTATCCGCCAGAACTGTGCAGAACCCAATCTCTTAGTTAAAATAATCTAATCCAAACTATTTTAAGCTAATTAGAACAGCCTCATAGAAATCGTGTCATCTGTCATTTTTAAAGCTGCACAACTTTCACCTGTCAATTCTGCAGCTGCAAGCTGTCACCTGTCATTTTGAGTTTACTTTAAATCCGAAAAACTACCGTTATTATATCGTCCGTATCTCTTGAACCGTTTGGGCTAGGAACAAAATGTAACTTTCATTTTAAAGCTGTGATTCTAGGCTTTCCAACAAACCTAAAACTGACTTCCCTCCTGGCTCATTTTCTCCGCTTGTCAAAATAGCAGCTCCATTCTTTCCTTTGTTAAAGTCCGTTTGCAACCTGGTAATAACTCATAGAGCATTGCTAAAGTGAGCCTGAACTAATACCAACAAGCATCTCTCACTCACCCTGAATCTCTAGAGGGAATTAAAATCAGTTAGCACATTTTCCCATCCATTGCCACCACATTTAAAAGCATTTTGGGCCTGTGTTTTAAAAAGCATACCTGTTGTCTAAGCTTGCTGGGGGGGGGGGAACTGAATTCCGTATTGTATTTGAATGTATTCCTGAAGACTGTGTGTTACTTCCATCTCCTTGCATTGCATATAGGGGGGGTGAATTGCCACCAGGGGAAAAGTGAACATATTATCTCTTGTGAAACCATATCAGTTTATTTTCTGTACTCCATTTATTCCACCTTGCATTTCCTTGAAACCATAAAGCATTTCAGCTACCTAATCCTCTATACTACTTCTAAGTAACCAAATCAGTTTACCAGTAGAACATTATCCATTGTTGATCACTGTCATATTTTAAGTGTGATATCCAATATTAATTTATTATAAAAGGGTGATATATATCTTGTTAATTTTTCAAATAAACCTTTTAATTTGCACAACAAACCTACTTCTTGGCTCAGTGGGTCAAGGGGATTCTAAGAGGGGGGTGTTATACAAGGGTTGTCATCCAGAGTACTGAACTGGACATAAAAATACATCAATAAGGATTTTCCTCAGCATCCCAGACTAGGCATTGACTTAGCTGTAGTGTTGATTGAATATCGCTTACAAAGTGGGGGCTCGTAGACGGAGATTCTGGGTTAGATCTATCACTTGTGCAGATTAATAAAGTGTGCTAACTGACAGGAGACATACATCCGGTCGGATCACCACGCTGTGTTACGCTGTAAAGCACTCCTCAAAGGAACGCTCTAAGGAAACAGTCTATTTTGCAAAAATAAAATACAAACTTCTGTAATTCAGGAAGGAACTCAAATTCTAGAATGACAACACTGGTAGACATCAAAATAGCCAGAGTGAACGTCTTACATAAGCTATTTGTGAGAGGTGAGTGGACTCATCAGGACCAAACTGTTTGGTTGCAGGCAATCGCGCAACAGGTCACTGAAACAGGGTCAGATACATCGAGAGATCAGGGTCCCCTACATGTGGCCCTGAGTGAACTATATATGGCCCCTAAAGCCAAAGATGAACATAATAAGATTGCCAGGATAGCGGCATATTTGTACCTATATATGGGAGCCATACAGAATAAATGTGCTGAAGGCCAAGTTCTGGCAAATAGGCAACAGATGGCGTTAGAGAAGGCCCAATCTTATCTGGACTCTTCTGAGCAGAGGCTGCTCAGGAGCCAGGAGTCAGAAAATGACAGCAGACAGTACATCACTAAAATAAAGGAGGATATGGATGTGCTGCAACAGGAAAAGGCTGACCAGGATACCAGACTTCCGGCCTTTTAGAAGGAGTACCAAGAAGGTTTGGACTCCCTACTGCAGAGCCAGAAAGAGCAGCTGGAGCAACAGTTAGACTTCAATAGGGCATGTGCTGAGCAGGTAGTCACCCTGCAAAGACACCTAGATAGGGAGAAGGCAGAGAGCAATAAACTGATTTTGAAAGACCTGGATACCCAGGCAGAGTTTGACCAGGAGCGTCAGAAAGCTGGTGCCTTCCAAAGGCAAAGGGACGACCTGGCAGCACAGAAGCAGGCTCATAGTCAGGAAAGGGATACCTTAGGCCAGGAAGTCTGCCACTTAAAAAGGAAAATGGAAGAAAATCACTT
Source organism: Ambystoma mexicanum (assembly GCF_040938575.1). Classification (NCBI taxonomy): domain Eukaryota; kingdom Metazoa; phylum Chordata; class Amphibia; order Caudata; family Ambystomatidae; genus Ambystoma; species Ambystoma mexicanum. The sequence goes on along the minus strand of NC_090931.1, from coordinate 950,004,769 downwards.
GGCCCTCCAGGGACTGGGTGACCTCCAAAAAGAACACCAGAACGTGTTAGAGCACACCAGGAGGGTGGAGGATGCTCTGGCAAGAAAGGAGCAGGCCAATAGGGACACAGCTCAGGAGGTAACCCTCCTGCAGCAAAGACTGGCCCAGTACTCCAGGACCAATCAGGAGGCACAGAGAGAGAATGAGGCTCTCTGCCAGCACAATGATAGGCTCCAGAAACAGGTAGCGATGCAGGAGAGACTGATAGAGTCTAGTAAGGCCTTAACTGAGGAACTGAAAGCGCAAACTCTTGCATTGCAACAGGGAGCAGGGGCGGATAGAGATGAGGTTCGCTAGGAAAGAGAAACTCCTGAGCATAACCTAAGGAGCCCTAGTACCAGAGGCCTTCATCTCTCCCAGTCCCTGGACTCTGCCACCCCCATGTCCCCTCGCACACATAAGCCCAGGGCCACAGGGATGGCAGATTACTATCCAGCTAGAAGTATGGGACTCTTGGCCAGTACCTCCCAGGAATGGATGGGCGGGCATCCGGGTATGGGCACCTAAGCACAGTGCAATTTAGTGGGGAACCCCAGGAGGGTAGGACCACTAAGGGCATCCTGAAAACCTCTGCCCAGTTAGGTCAGTGGGGGGATACCCATCAAATCCTGGCAGCAAGAAGGGATCTGAAGACTCCTCTGAGCATTACAGGACGAAGGAGACCAGGTCCCCACATTCTGCCAGCCATTCCCAGGCTCGCAGAATCCGGGAAAACCTGGAAGATCAGACGGGCACCTCTTGGAGCAGTGCTTCGGAGTCAGAGGATGAATGGACCAGGGTGACCCGAACCAAAAAGGCCAATAAGGCAAAAAGGGCCTTGCTTAAGGACACATTGAAACAAATAAAGGCAGTAAGGAGTGTCATCACACCTTATCATAAGAACGCCAAGTATTCTGTTTGGGAACACTTGGAGCTCTATGAGCAAATGATGGAGACTTTCCATTTGAAGGACAGCAGTAGCTGCATCCAGTACGTCAAATGGACCTTCTCACCAGAAAACTCCAGTTTCTTTGCAGGGCTGGCGGATCAAAACCATTCAAGGTGGTCCACATACAGGGCGGCCATCTTGAAACATTTTTCTGTGCACAGAAATCCTCAAGAGGCTCGCAAGGCAGCCTACAATTTGCAATGTGGGGAGGATCAGGCCCACAAGAGTTTGTGCAAGAATTAAAGCATGCTTTTGCGCAGACCACCAGAAGGGTGCGCACGGATAGCAGAGAATTTATCAATACGTTTTTCCATGCCTTACCCAAATACATAATGACCCAGCTCATGAGAGATTTTCATGAGAAAAGATCTTTAGACTGGGTCATTGAACAGGCTACCCGGATCTATGAGGTGCAGAAGCCCATCGTAAATAAAAAATAATGCGCAGAAAAACCCCAAAACCAACAGCACCCCTGCTGCTGCCAAGGTGGCGGAGGTAAAGGTTGCCCCCGTTTTAGATTTGGAGATGGGGGGGGCCTAAAAGCCTGCCTGCACCAAATAATTCACAGCCCAGAAGGCCCTCGGGCCAGTCACAGACAGGGAGTCGAGGAGGTAGTCCCACAAATGGGGTCCCCGCTCCCTGACTATGTAAGTCCCCGCTACAAGGGAAACCGACCAATCCTGGGTTATGTGTGGACTCCTCCAGCCCAAGGGGGGGGATCCAGCCAAGCAACTGACCCGGGGAACTTCCCTCCTAACTTCCCCCAGGAGGGCAGAAATTTACCAAATCCTGGGCAGAACATTTTCCCCAGGTATCCACCCAATTTACAGCCCCAAAATCATCCATCCTTATTTCCCCAATTCCCTGAGCCCAGACAACCTAATCCGGGAGAGGGGAGGCCAAGGTTTGAGGGGTACCCAAACCTTCCAAATCCGGGGTATTACCAGAGAAGAGATAGCTACCCTTCCCGGGATCAGCCCAGGGGAGAAAATAAAGCCCGTTATCAGCCTGAGCGGGTTTCACAACTTGAGCGCCAGGTCCAAAATATGGCACGGGATCTGGGTCACATACTGAGGGCTCAACAGAACCCTCAGATGAGCATGTCACCACAGAATGCCCCGAACTCTGGACCTGGTGCTCCAGAACAATGACGGGGGCAGCACCCCGATAACCCACCGGTTCCCAGGGAGGAGGCACAAGGGGAAGGGGGGTGTAAAGCCTTGGAGGAAGCTTCCTTCCCAACTTGTAAACAGCCCCTGGAAAACCAGGAACCGGAAACAAAATCTCCTGCCCCTGAAAGCCTGCCTCCCAAGGAGCAGAGGGGGGGTAGGAGAAACAAAGGACCCAAACAGACCCACCTTGTGGAGGAGGTACAGGTCTTCCAATTTGAGGGAGAGGGATCCTCAGAAGATCCTGGGAAAAGGATCTTCTCCTTCAGAGATGGGGGAACTCCTCCCAAGGAAAAATGGGTCCCAAGGGATGCCAATTCAGACTGGGGAGATGTGGAGACTGAGCTACCGCCGCCCATCATCTCATCCCAGAACCGACAATACCAAAATCCCATGGGTCAAACCCATCCTGATGACTGCCTCCAAAAAGGGGGGCCCAGAACCTGAAACCAGTTCCAGTTGCCAACTTTTTCTTTCAGATTCCCCAGGCTCTCCACAGAATTCTGCCCAAATCTCTTCGCTAGCAATGTCCAAAACCAGAAAGTTAGCCCACCAGTTGACCAAAAATGTGCATTATCTGTGCCCCCTTGAGGAGAAGGAGGGAAGATATTATGCCCTGGTACAAGTACAGGGGCGGGGTACAATTTCGGCACTGGTGGACACTGGATCCCAAGCTACCCTTCTGTCCAAAAGGGCCTTTGATGAACTAAATGCAGGAAGTGGGGAGAATTACCGTATTCCTCTCACCTCTCTTCCTGGACAACTGCAGAACTTTGACGGGAAGGAAATTCCCGTTGAAGGGACTGCAGACTTGGACATTAAAATTGGGCGACACAAGGTGAAACACCCGGTCATAGTAGTGACTCCAGAGGGCACCCCTTGTTTACTAGGGAACGACCTCATGAGAAGGTTGTCACCCCTAATAGATTGTGTAAACAAGATCCTCTGGACCCAGACTAGCCGACCAATAAATTTAAAACAGAGTGTCAACCATGTTAGTTTAAACGGCACCTGCCACATGGTTGAACAAAAATCTGACCAAGTAGAATTTCACTTCCAGAACAACCAAATTCCAGATGTGATAGTAATAGCAGTAGGACAACAGACTGGTGATGGGGGGTCCTCTCTATTTCTGAAAATCAGCCTTCCTTCCAGTTTAAAGTGGTATTCCACACTGGAAGGAAACACTCTGAAATTTTATACTAATTCACAATCAGACATTCCTACTCCTATAGCCCAGAAAGATGTGAAATCAGCTCAGAGCCTGGCTGATGTTCAGCAAATTGTAGAGCAGTTGTTCATCCCTGTTAAGTTAAATGATGGGAAGGACTCTGTTCTCGCTCGAGTGTGTGTGAACAACGGTAAGAGCTTCATTAGCGAAGCCATGTTCCGCCAACTCCCAAAAGATCTAGCCATTCCCACATTCAAACTGATAGACAAATGTGAAATGGACCTGGAAGCACCTCATTGCTAACATCTCCTGCCAAGCAGGTGTATGCTCAAAATCTCCATTGGCAACAAGAGCATAGTCCATAATTGTTGGGTCGTGCGAGACGTCACTGCCGCCTTTTACTTAGGCAGTGACATTCTCAATCGCTTTGCCATTAGTTTGGACCTAATAAACTTCAAAGCGTGGTCCCGATTAGCGGATAATCCCATGGATTTTGATGATCCAGAAAAGCATTTAGGTCAGCTCAATTGCTACCTTATGCAGTTGAAATTCAGATTAAAGAGGAAGTCACCATCCCAGAAAGGACCTGACAATTCTCCCTTTAAGTGAAAGTTAAAAGAGGACAAAAATTGAAAAACCCTGATGCTTATATACATCTAAATGCTTCTCTCCAACGGCAAGGGTTGGGGGTAAACCCAACACCATTGGTCAACATAGAACATGACACCATTCCAATAGAGGTGGATAACACTGACTTACAGAGTATTACTCTAGCCGCAGGCACCATCATTGGGATGGCGGTTGATGACCGACATTTCTCCATTGATTTAGGAAATGAACTGATAGGACAAATCCCCAAGGACTGTTTTGACAGTGACAGTGATGACAATACAACACCAGACAGGATTTTCACCCGGCATGGGGGGAACTTCCTGGTGTACACTTCTTGCCCTTATGGTAAGGTTGATGTGACTTGTGACTTCAGGAGGGATGAGGTGATTTTCCATGTCCATGAGGGCTGTCTTTCCCACCTGAAGCCTCCAGTCCAAATCAGCACTCTGACCAGGGCCTTCTCCACCCAGCTGGATGAGGCCGCTGAGATAGCCAAACCAGAAGTCTTTCCCGGCTTCAGGCAGATGGTGGAAGAGAGGGTCAACCTAGCTGATGCCTGCGTGACTCTGGAACAGAAGCAAAAGTTGAAACAAGTTTTCTTGGATTTCCAAGATCTCTTTGCGGTAGACTCATATGACTGTGGTCGCACCGACATCCACACCACAACAATTCCCACAGACCCTGGAATGACTCCAGTGTTTGTGAAGCAATATCGTTTGCCTCTCGCATCCATGGAGTCCCTTACTGAAATAATTAAGAACCTTGAGTCCCGGGGAATAATCCGTCCAGTACACAGCACCTTCAATAATCCGGTGCTGGGAATATTGAAGCCAAACGGCCAGTGGAGACTCTGCAACAACCTTAGGGAGCTCAACAAACGGGTCCATACTTCCCGATGCCTCTGCCCTACATTGACCAAGGGTCGGCCCAGATTCAAGGGTCACAAGTATTCACTGCAATAGACCTGACCAATGGATACTGGACCGTGCCTGTCAGTAGGGAGGACCAATACAAACTGACTTTTACCTTTGGGGGCCAGCAGTACACCTGGACCCGGACTCCCTTCGGATACCTCAACTCCGGTAATGAATTCAACATTTTCCTACATAAGGCCATGCCCGTCCTGGGTGCGAGGGGTAACCTGGCTTATATAGATGATGTCCTCATCAAAAGTTCATCTGTGGAGGAACACATACCGGAGATTCATTATGTTCTGACGCAGTTGAGGGCCGCCAGAGCAAAACTTTCCTTTCAGTAAGCACAGTGGTGTAGAACCTGTGTTAATTTCTTGGGGCATGAGATTACTCTTCAGGGTCTCTGTCCCCAGGAAAAGAAAGTGGAAGCACTCCAGAAACTGAAGGATCCCACAAGTCTGCGGGAACTAAGGAGCCTCCGTGGACTGACTAATTACAGCAGAAATTTCATTGAAGGCTACGCAGAGATCACTAGACCCCTGATTCATCTCTTGAAGGGGGGGGTCAAGTGGGAATGGGGTCCAGAACAATCCGAGGCAGTAAGACAACTCAAAAGAAGCCTCTCACAAGCGCCTTGCCTAGCTTACCCTGTCAGAAACAAGGAGTTCTTCCTGGCGACAGGGTTCTCTAATACGTGCTTGACGGAAGTATTATACAAAAAGCATGACAAGGTCAATAAAGTAATCTCCTATGCGAGCAAAACTTTATCCTCTGTGGAGGAAAAATTCAACGATTGTGAGAAGGCACTCCTGGCAACGTTGTGGGCGTTGAAGAATTACCGCCCATTTATCCAGGGGAACACATCATAGTGGAGACTCCACACCAGCCTCTGCAATATCTCCAGAGTGACAGAATCCGGGCCGGAAATGTGAGTAATTCCCCAATTACTTCCTGGATTCTGTCAATGCAAGGCTTTCCTGTGGAGGTCAGATATGGCCAAAACAAGAAGAGTTCCCTCGCGCAAGGTCTGGCTGACTTGCATGATTGTGCCAGAGAAAACTGTCTCGAGGACGAAAGTCTAAAAATCAAGGACAACATGGAGGCATACCTTAATTCCCCACACAAAGTCTTTGAAGAAGACAAGTGTGAGGGAATACCAACTGTCTATGTGGATGGATGCTCTTACCATGTTGACAACAACGGGGAGAAAGAACTGGTGGCCGGCGTAGGGAATGCATGGGGGAAGGAGTTTCCAGAACCCTCCGCTGGATACAAAATTGGTCCCCGAAATAGTCAGGTGGCAGAATTGATGGCTGTGCATCAGGCCATCCTCACTGCTGTCTAACATCAACTCCACGAACTGGTCATAATCACAGATTCGGATTATGTACGGAACGGGTTCGTGGAACACCTGGTTAACTGGAAAACCAGAGGCATGTTATGTGCTAATAACAAACCCCTGAAACATGGGAAGTTAATCCAAAATATTGATGATCTGGTCACATCAAATGGGATGACCATCTACTGGAAAAAGATCAAGGGGCATTCCAAAGTAGAGGGACCAGACAAAACTGGAAATGACTTAGCTGATCAGCTGGCCAAAACCGGGGCCATCCAAGGGGATCTAATCGAAATAGAGTCCCTGTTGGGGGAAATCCAGGTCACTGCTATCACTAGGTCCCAGACCAATGCTCACAATGATCTTTCAACTGCACAATGGAGTAAGGAGACCCCTGATGCTGATTTGATTACAGCTCAGAAGGGGGATCCAATAATTGGTAAGTCTTACCAACACATTGAGGACCCTGAGAACATTCCCCTGATGGATACCGATTACATTGGGAAGGAGGACCTTAGAGTGTTGATGAAATGTCCAAAAATGTTCTGAATCCAAGACGGTTTGTTGGTAAGGAAATCCCAAGCTGGCCATGATCAGTGGGTGGTTCCTACCTCATTCCGAAGCCTGATGTTAAGTCACGCCCATGATGTGGCCACCGCCGGTCATGGGGGGTTTCACACAACACTGGAAATCTTAAGAGAGGTTGCTACTGGCCACACATGGGGCAGGACCTCGACCAATACTTGAAGGGGTGTCTTGTGTGTGCACAGTTTCAGCCATCATCCATCACACACCGTGCGCCTCTCCAAAAGAGGGGGATGACACTGCCATGGTCAGATTTGCAAATCGATTTTGTAGGCCCTGTAATTCGCTCGTCTAGAGGAAACAAGTACATGTTGACCGTTACATGCTTGTTTACCAAGTGGGTGGAATGTCTCCCGGTCCCAAACTGCAAGGCAGAAACAGCAGCTGCCCTGATGATTAACCACATCTTTTCCCGTTTTGGTCTACCTCAAAGGATTGAGTCAGACAGAGGTAGCCATTTCACCAGCGAGGTAATGACAAGGATGTGGGAGATTCTGGAGGTCAAAAGGACGCTACATATTGCTTACAGGCCAGCTTCTTCTGGAGCAGTAGAGAGATACAACCAAACCATTGTGAGCATATTAAAAAAGTTTGTGGCAGATTCTGGGCCAAGTTGGGATATCCGATTACCTCTGGTCCTAATGGCCATCAGATCTACCCCTTCATCTGCAACCAAAATGTCACCATTTGAGTTGATGATTGGACGCAAGATGGTGCTTCCTCAACATTTGCTCTACAGGACCTAAGAGCAGACATTGATAAATGCCTCCACAACTCATGAGTATGTGGAGAATTTGAGGAAACACCTCCAACATGCTTTTGCGTATGCTCAGCGGAATCTAGAAAGATCAGCTGATAGCATGAAAACCCACTACAACCTGAAAACCACCAGGAAAGTATACGAGGTGGGGGACCGGGTCTATCTATACAATTTCCAAAGGAACCAGGCCAAACAGCGAAAATGTTTGCTTACATGGAAGGGACCGTTTGAAATTATAGACAAGATCTCCCCTGTAGCGCATAAGATCCGCATCCCCAAAGGTAGTTTGGCAGAAGGGGAAGACAAGTGGGTACATATAAATCAGCTAAAGTGTTGCCATCCCAGGCACACTCTGCAGCAACTGAAGGAGTCCTCTGCAATACCAGAGGGGACCGCTCCAGATTAATTCAGTTCCAACCCTAAAATATCCCACATATAGTCTCTAAAATATTATGACGCTTGTAAGCCACTGTCTCTGAATTATATCTTGCTTTTCAAAATTGGAATGCTATGTCTATTAAAGTATAAAATGTATATGTCGCCCCACTATATCAATATTGGGGGAGAAATGTCTATGAATAGGTATTGCCGCTTTCCTTTGTCATCCTAGGAGAAAGAAAACCTGGAGACTGACCAAGGAGGACGACCGGGGACCGGGAGCAGAGACCCGAGGGGCCCGGGGTACCGCCCAATATTCCCATCAGGGCCGGCAAGGAGAACCGATCGATCCAACTGGGTGGAGGAAAAGATGCTGAACTGTGCCATCTACAGAATTGGAAGAAGATAATGCGGACATACCAGCACAGGGCTCAAAACATCCTTGGCACCCGACTTCCCCTCGACTCGAATCAAAGCGCAGTCGGGCGGGGGGGTTTGTCAAGGGTTTTGACCCATGTTGAATCCTTAGACTGGGTAGATGTGGGGATGAGCTGTTGCCGCCCATTAATCTATCCCAGAACAAACTAAATCAATACACTGGGTGGATGTGGGGATGAGCTATCGCTGCCCACATTCACGCCAGAATCCAGGACAACTGCGCAGTTGGCACAAGACCACTCCAAAGATACAACCTTCTTGTGGGGGGTTGCACATCACCACTCTACTGTAAGGATGCCATCAAAACAATGTTAAGCAAGGGTCCTATACTATCAAGCAAAAGACCACTCTATTAATGTAATTCAAGACAGATCCCAAAAATGGATGCAATAACGGTACTCACCACTATCAGAAAGCCGGCATTTTAAAACCACCAGACTTTTGTGTAAAACTGAACAGAGGAACCCAAACCAGGCCAAGGAAAGACTTGCTAAGAGGTTGACACAATGTAAAACTATATTCTGAAATGACTTGAAGGAAGTAATTATTTAATGTATATGTAAAAATTGTAAGTTTGATTTAAACTGGGAACTAAAGTGACATTTAGCTGAATTCTGCCTGACAACTACCCCCGACAGGAGAAACCTGCTCAGCCACTCTTCCCAGGCCTAGCTGCATCCTGCTTCCCCACCAAAAGGAGTTGTCACCTCTCTGATTAGATTAGGGGAGGGGCACCTGCAGGAGGTTGAACAAAGCCTTGTCCTGGACTCAGGCAAATGTTATATTGGGGGGGCCGTAAAGTGGCTTCTTGGGAGAAGTGGGAGGAGAAGTGCCTCTGGGAGCCACCCGAGCTGGAGGCGGGGGCAGACAGAAGTTTCCCCCATGTGCTTTGGAACCTAATCCACACCCATCTGGGCCAGAGCATAATTTTAAAAAAGATGGATAATTCATAGTACTTACTTGTCAGAAATATATAAGTAATATCATTATTCTTGTGATTTTTCTGTGCACGTTTTAAGAGGTGTTAGGACCCTGTGGTGTATGCTGGGGGGTTGCTAGCGGAAAATAGGGTCTTACTCCAAATGTCTGTATGTTAAAAATCTGACACTTCATCAATTAATGTCCATACTCCTTGCGCACATGTGTGTAATTTTTGGTAAATGTCCGATATTGGTAAACCAGTCAAAAAGCGCAAAATGTTGTCATTTTTTAATGCAAGCCCCCAGGAAGATCAGAGGCGGACAAGCATGGACCATAAGGAATATATAATGTGTACATGTAATTTCAACAAATTGTGTATCTGGGAAATATGTATTTGAATCAAATATAGATTTGTGGGCAAATTGACCAGGGGAGGATCCTCTGACCTATAAGCAGACCTCATCATGATGACAATCCATTTCCTTCCCCCAATCGTGGGAGAGGGGAGAATTGGGCCAATGACAAGTAGAGAGGGTCAGGCTCAGTTATGCCACACACACACCCACTTCCAAAACACATAAAAAGAGACTGCTGGGACAGGTAGAGAGATTCAATTCCATTTGCTGCGGAGCGTGCTGACCGACGACTTCACATCCAGAAATCCAACACCTAGAGTTCCAAGCTAAACAGAGAGTACAGAACTTTGAACCAAGAAGGCCCACTGCAAGCAAAAGTATTCTCAGCAGGCCTTCAGAATCCAGCAAACCTAACCAAACTATTCAACAGGCGGGCGAGCTGTTTGAATTCTTTGCCAAGAATTTTTGCCAGAACCGCAGACCAGACCCAGACCGCTGTGAGCAGAACCAGAGATCCGGATCGCTGTGAGCAGAACCGGTGCCTGATTGACCCGCCGAGCAGAGAGAACCGCCGCTGGACGTGTTGACCAGATCCGTGACGAGGCCCATTCCTTTCAAAATTAGGAGTAAGTATCGCCAGAACTGTGCAGAACCCAATCTCTTAGTTAAAATAATCTAATACAAACTATTTTAACCTAATTAGAACAGCCTCCTAGAAATCGTGTCATCTGTCATTTTTAAAGCTACACAACTGTCACCTGTCAATTCTGCAGCTGCAAGCTGTCACCTGTCATTTTGAGTTTACTTAGTGGATTATTATCCATAAAAATGTCACTTCATGGTTATTAGAGTATGATTATTCTAGTTGTTCTCTAACAATTTTTAATTACATTGTTTTGAATAGAATATCTAGGTAAGACAATTCAATCCGCCAGTGGCCTATAGAGTGTTGTGGACCAGGCAGAATGTCTCCAAGTGTTGAGTGACTAAATTAATATGTCGTACTATTCTGAAAGTAGTTAGATATCCCTATGCTCTAATGAGGAGATGGTTAGTGGCACAAATAAGATGTTATGGACAGGACCTCTTGATCTGTACCCTTTATACCCATGATGTAGATACCTTTGACGATGTGGTACAGAAGGTTAAGGTGCTAGCCTTCTCCGTACTTCATCTGTAGTGATTTTAATTGGGATCCAAATGCATGCAAAATATGTTATCAATTAAGAATAGAAGGAGGACCTTAAAATATAGGGATATTTTGGGGCGCTCTCCTTTTCATTTGTGTGCCATCAATTCTGATGCATAAGAGTACCAATATCCTACCCTCTTTTTGCCAATAATCCCTGTGGATTTCATTCTCAGCGCAATCTCTTTAGCTAAGGAAGATGGTGTGGCAGGGTACGTATAACAAAGCTTGATCATGGTATTTTGATCGGAAACATTTGTCACACAGAATATTTTAATATGATATGGATGTAAATAAGGGTGCTTTGAGAGTGTAACAAAGGGCCAGGCAAGCATAGAACTGTCTATGATACAATGAAGGCTGTCTTTAGGGGGTTAACTACTTCATGTTTTATTGATTGATGCATAATAGGAAACGGGCAGAACATGATCTACTACATCTTTGCCTCTATACATACGATTTGGTCAGTGGTGAATTACTGTGTAATTGGGAAGTAGGTGAATATATAGGTAAGGCATTAGGTGTTTGGAGAAGCAGAAAACAAGGAAGCAGTCAAATTACACGGATTATGAATTCCACTTGATTTGAAGTCATTGATCAAATGGGTATGGTGGAGCAATCTCTGAGTTATTATATCATTAGGACCCTCTCATAGATTAAGGAAATATGGTTGTTAATCTTAGCTGTTAGTAAGGCATAGTAATTTTTCAGATAATGATTTATTATTATTGCATGCCTGCATACATTTAAGAAAATCTTATTTTTCTATGTGTCTAATTCTTTGATAATCAATACAATCTTTCAATGTAAGAAAGATAACCCTCTAATTCTTTTTTCAAATGTATTTTCGTGTTTGGCACATTACGTGACTTTCACTGACATGTAACAACCATAGAAAAATCACATTAAAATATTACGTCTAAAATTACATACACCAGCATAATCATTGTTCTATCAAAATCTATCAATACATTCTCCTAAGAATGTCATAGTGGCCAAATTAATTGGTACATAATTACCTTCCTGTATATGTTTCCACAGTTCATTAGTAACCAGTTTAAATTGTTCACAGATTTTCCCAAATATTTAATTCTCAAGTCCATTAGTCCTGGTCACGTTAGACTTTACATCTGCACTGGATCTTCATTCACAACTTCAAACATTTCAGGTCACGCTCACTAATCACGTGACATCCTTCAACTGAGGTGAGCACACACCCCATCACACACTCCCCTGCGAGAGTGCCCTGTAGAGTGCTGACTGCTGTCCTGCTCGTCGTACTCCTCGACGCGCCTTGGATTTCAACTTTCTTCTGTGTACTTTACATCTGCACTGGATCTTCATTCACAACTTCAAACATTGCAGGGTACTTTGTACACCTACCCTGCATCTATTTGGACCTTTTTTACTGTGTTTGTACACTCATTTTCTCCTTACTTTTTTCTCCCCGTGTAGTCATGCCCACTAATCACGTGACATCCTTAAATTGAGGCAAGCACATGCCCAAGAGCGCGCACCCCTGCAAGGTTGCTCTGTGGAGTGCTGACTGCTGACCTTTGGAGCACTGTGTCGCTTGCCCTCTCTCTCTCTTCCTTGAAGCTCCTGCGTGGCAACTATCATTTTCACCTCTCCTTTATTCGTTTGTTCAATTCCCCCGCCCTGCACTTTTCAATGGTGACATATCGCCTCACAACAGACATGCCGCTGCCTCCATTGACTCTGCAGACAAACACCCTAGACTTATGCCACAACCTGCAGCACAAAGCCCTCACCCCGCGGCTCCAGATTCAATTTCGAGCACGCTCTGGTAATGCAGATATCAGAGATTATTTGGGCTCTAAAGATGATTTGGCAATGCCCTTAAGTTTGCCTCCCATTATTCCTGCGCAGCACGGTTTTTGGCAGTATCCTTTGCCCCGAATTGCCTAAGCTCCTGCCCTGCTCCCCCTGCTAACATCACTTCCACTTTATCTGACTTGACGCAGCAAGCATGCGTGACTCTGGTTGCACTTGATTATGATAATTAACTTTACCTCACACCGAACTCTATTGTTGACTCTGTACTGAATCCTGACATGTGTGCAAACATCCATGTGCTAGACTCTTCACTAATCCCCACCTCTACTCGCAAGTGGTTACAGGGGTTACAATCCTGACAACAGCTTTCCCTCTTAACCACTCTACTCAAATTACCTGCACCAATCCTCAGCTGTCTCATGACAATTGCCCTTCCCAAAGCTGCAGTGGTCAAACAACCAGACTATCCACTTCGCCAAACCTTTATACCAATGAGGAGACCGCTGCAAATATTACCCTGTCAGCCTCCGCATCTTCACTAGTTGCTTCCTTCTCAAAACCTACCCCTCAACCCTCGTTTGGATTCCCATCGACTTCTACGCTTGCTATTACTACAGCACTCAATGCTGTCAACTCAAGCATTTTTTCTCTGACAAAACTTTATGAGTCTTTAGATCATAAGGCTGCCCTTCAGTCTACACATCTTCAATACCTGGGGGCTAGAATCGACTGGATTGCTTGCCAACTAATGACTGATTTCAAGGTCCCTGTTCTGGAGACTAGGCCAGATTGTGCCTCATCAACCTGCTTCATCAATGCCGGTGACTGGGGCAGAGAGCTATACAGATAATACCCAACCTCCATCCAGCATTCCATCAAATTTTCCCCTGATTCCATCTTTGGACCTACCTTATTCTCGTCCCACATCGCCAGAGATTGTAGAAAACTCTATTTCTGAGACCCCCTTGTTTGATGTATTTCAATCAAATCAACAAGGAAGAAATAAAAGAAACAAAAAAAAGAAATGCAATGCTTCACTTACAAACGTACCTAGAAAAAAAAAACACATCAGTCTGCTAACACCACAAAGAATATCAACCAAAAAATAAAGAAATTTTTAGATAACCTAAATATTCTGAGGAACTTCCATCTTCCCACAGCCTCCGATCCTGTTGTCCAAGTCATCGAATCTGGCAAGCACCTCTCCCCATTGCCTTCTACTACTCTCCCTCCTCCGGGTCACTTGGCAACATCCCAAGGTAAGGGTGATGATTGTGTTCTGATTATAAATGACAAACATGTGTGCTTGCCACCTGTAAATCAAAATACATCTGATTTACATTCTATTAATGCCGAACTGATGGATCTTTCTGTTTATTCCACCCATTCGCCACCTACGATTGACATTGTCCATCAGAGTCTTCATGGCTCGCAAATAGTGGCGAATAAACAGAAGCAAGTTTTCTGTGTCAATATGGATATTGAGCTTCCAGTCTTCAAGACTCTTTCACAAAAGCATGGAACCTTAATAAGAACCTCCTCAAGTTCTGTCAATGCCTCTTCTCATGCACATCACAATGTAACTCTTGAGGCACCTCCCCCTCCTACCAGTATGAATCAAGCACCGGGTGTAACTGAAGGACTTATCTCAAATGATCCTGTCCCTCTTCTCAGTACGCCATTCATGCTCGACACAGATATCCTGATCATAACAATGTTGGATAGGCTGCGCTCTGATCCATACCCCAACAGATCAACTCTGCTAACAATTTTCATAGACACCATCAGATACATTAGACACTAACTTTGATACAGTGGAATTGCACATCCCCTCTAAAATTGTATAAAAAACATTGTGTGGCAGACTAGAGCCGATAAAAGTGACAAGGTCTTCTAATTGAAGTTCAACACCACTCACCATCAATAGACCAATTAGAGAACCACCAAACTCGACAACAGTGGTGACTCTCTGTGGATAGCAGACAAGCATTGCAACTACCCCAGCAAAGATGTTGCCAATGCAAGGGAGAAACCCCCCTCGTCCCACAACAAGCTACCCACCTGGCTCCATCCCTACCTAATTCAAGGTGAATGTGGATATCAGAAGCCGCCCAAGCTGCTTCCGGGTCCATTCCGCACTGGTGTAGTGTTCTGTTGCATTCACACTCCTGCTCACTAGCAGTATGGAACACAAGAGGATTCTCCAATCTCATGTGATCTAAAGCAGCTTTTCTCAACCTCTGCGACATTGTTATGTTACAAGAAACTTTGCTTACCTCTGAACCATTGTGGCCTGACCATCATGTAGCCTTGGTCCCCGCAATCAAGGCTCTGCAAGGGCACACAGCTGCTGGCTTACTCGTTGCAGTCAAAATTAGCTCTGGCAGTCCCCCTTCCTGGCATTCAGTTAACCAAAATAACACCTGCAAATATTCTTCATCCCTTGCAGCCTTAAAGAGCACTTTTAAACATCTATTGGAATCCCTTATCCACCGACAAATCTGACTTCTTTAGTAAAATAGAAATGATGCTTGATCTGATCCTGCTAATCTCCCACATTCATACTACCATTATAGCAGGGGATTTAAACATTAATTGTCTGGCAGCAAATTCTCCACATTGAAAAACCTGCACAACCAAATGATCCTCAGTCATGCAAATTAGAGCTTTCACCATGCTAAATGGTCATCTAGTGAGGACACTCCACCAGTGCCCACCTGGTCGAGAGGCTCTATCTCCTCCACGCTTGAATATGTTTTTATATTCTCTAGCGCGAACATGCTGTTTGCAACCTTTAAAGTCACCCCGAACTCTGCGAGTGATCATCAGATCTTAGAGGTACATTGGATCTGTCACAATTCCCTGACACCTTCCTACTATAATCAACCGATAAGGCTAATCATGGCAGAAATCGCCTCTTGTGGTGACCGTCCCAAGTAATAGCTCTAACACATCAGTTGACTGAAGCACTTGCAAATAAAGAAACCATTAAGAGTACTAACTATAAGATTATTTATAAGTAATCATGCAGACAACCCAGGATTGGAAATCGTCCGTTATTTAAACACAAATATACTTATCTCCCAGATATCAATGACCTTAAAAAGGAATTGCGACAACGTCTGAGATCCCTCTCTCCCATCACTCAGGTAGTCCAGAGAGCCAACCTAAAAGTTAAAAACTGGAATATAATTAAACAAATATTAGCAAACAAGAAGCAATTAGATGCTGAAAAAATGCTGAAAGCAGTCATCAAGAAATCTGCTTCAGAGATTTGGAAATTATTAAATCATTCTGCACCGAATGCCAGGCAATCCCTAGCATTAAACACTATAGACGAAAAACAGTGGATCAAGCATTTTAATGAGCTCCTCAACCAACCTATGCCGCAATCACCAATTCATCTCATTCACCTATCTGAACTTTTAAAAATGGGCTTTGACTATCTAGATATAATTCTCCTTATCAAGAAGTTGAGTTCATCAAGAGCCCGAGGGCCTGATAATTTGGCCAACGTGACACTCAAGGCTCAACCATCTGAATGGGCAACTATCCTAGAGATCATATTTGGTGAAATTATCCACACTGGGCAGATTCCTCCTTCATGGCAAGAATCTATTATTATACCGATTTTAAAAAAAGGCAACAGCAACAACCCGAGTAATTACAGGCCCATAGCACTCCTTGACGTACCAGGCAAAATCTTTGCTAGGCTTGTCCTACGAGACCTATCAGATTTATCAAAGGAGTAGGTACTGTTTTAAATCTATTGATTCTCTCAGCATTTAAAAAGCAAGCTCTCTCCACCAAGCAACCTGTTCGATTTTAAACAAGCATTCAACTCAATCTCTCAGTAACCTTTATGGACAAAACTATTAAATGAAAAATGCCTGCTGCATATTATTCAAAATCCATCAATTTTACTCCCACACGTCCATCAAACTTAAACTTACCACAAATGGCCTGCTGTCAGCATCCATTCTGACTTCTGTAGGCTTGAAACAAGACTGTATTTTTGCTTTGATTTGATTTAATTTCTACATCAATGACATAAATACAGCCCTCCAAGCAGTTCGCTCCTTTTCACCGAAACTGGGTTCAGCAGAGGTAGCATGGCTTCTTTATGCTGTTGATTTAGTTACCCTCGACAGAATACCACTAGGCCTCCAGTGAAAACTAACTGCTCTAGGTAACTATGCAAACGTCAATCATTTGTCCATCAATACCTCCAAATAGAACATTTTGATCTTTCATCACCACTTGCCAAACCCAGTTACAAGTTTAACTGGACACTGTGTAATGTTTCAGTAGCTCACATAGCTCAGTACAAATACCTTAGCATGAACTTTAACACTCATCCTTCTGATCAACCATACAAAACAGAATTTAAAACCAGAATAACATTTCCTACAATCCAAGGTAAAGCCCTCCGGTGGAAATACGGAAAATGTTCATACACGCTAGCAATAACATTTTCCAAGCTCAAAGTGCTACTGATAGTTACTTATGGAGCATAATCTAAACTGCCTTTCTCTTCACAGAGGTGGGACTTGCTGGAAGGAGTATATTGGAAGACCATCCTATGCCTCCCTCTGAGCACTACAATCCCCATAATCAGGAATGAATTAGGATTAATCTCTCTATCAGCCATTGTCTCCTGGCCAACATTAGCTGTAGATAGGAAATGTCTTGTGTCCTCGCCTACTGGCCATAATCTCTTTCCAATATTAAGATCACTTCTCTCCTTGCCTACGCCCTGTCCCTTTCACTTATGGAAAGCGCAATGCCAGTCCCTTCTGGATGACGCTGGCATAACACTGGAGCTATTATTAGAGTCGCTTGACAAAGCAAAATTAAAGCTCTGGTGGTGGGATTGGCGATGCACATGGGAAACATGCACTATGTATACTATTTCTAAGGCTGGTACCTTCCTTCTTAAACCAATGCACCAGTTACCTGCGTACCTTTCCAAATTCCTCAACCAAGCATATGCTAGTGCCCTTCTTCCACTACGTTTGAATCGGTGTCCAGTCAATTGGTCGACAGCAAACTGGTCGACTGCAATTTGGTCGACACCATTTGGTCGAATGCCAAATGGTCGAATTTTTTTTTTTTTTATATATATGTGTTTTGTGGGTTTTCGTGTGGGGAAAAAAAAAGAAAAAAAAGGGGGTTGGGTGGGGGACCTCCCCAAAAAAAACCAAAAAAAGGGTAAAAAAAAAAAAAAAAAAAAATTCGACCATTTGGCATTCGACCAAATGGTGTCGACCAGTTGTCCTGTCGACCAAATGTTTTCGACCAATTGACTGGTAACCGTTTGAATCTATGGTAGACTAAAATGAGACTTGCGATTTATAACAAAAATACACCATTGGACACCTTGTGTAGGTTCTGTAAAATGCCAGAACACCACAAAACCCTCCAGCACTTCATCACAGAATGTTCCTCTCTCAAAGCAGCCAGAAATCAAGCCTTCTTCAAACACCTCAAGGAATTTAAACTGCTAACCAAAGAACAAATGTGGGTCCAAATTTTCTACGCGACTAATGCCTCTTTGAACATTGCAACAATTACATTTCTCCTATCCTTAAAGCTACTTGAAGATCATGAGTTTTGTTAATGCTCTATCAAGACTCAAGCCCAGGCATAAGCCAGCTATAAAATCACTACTGCACCATTCCTACTTAAGATATTAGACAAAGCAGCCTACATCAAGATACAGGAGTATCTAGAGACTAACCATCTCTTGGGAGTCCGCCAATCTGGCTTTAGGCCACAACACAGTACTGAAATGGCGCTGATAGATTTAAAGACCCAGATCGATGAACTCAAAGATAAAGGGAAATGGCCTTCTTACTTCTCCTCGGTCCATCCTCCGCCTTCGATTTCGTGGATCATAAAGTACTATGTTAACACCTCGCCTGAGCTGCTCACTTTTAACAGGATGCCATGAAATCCTTCTTGAACAATAGGACCATGAGAGTTTTCTCTCCCTCAGATGCTGCTGACCCTATTCCAATAACCTGTGGTGAGCCACAAGGCTCCTGTGTCTCACCAACAATGTATAATATATTCACGAAGCCATTGTTCGATGACTTGGACCATCTGCGTGTCACCTACACTAATTATGCAGATGACACTCAGATCTGCATACCTCTTACCGGGGATTACAACAAGGACATGGCCCTAGTGAATATAATTTACCTAATCATTCAGGCATGGACGGCCGCCCACGGCCTATGCCTGAATGACCATAAAACTGAGCTCCTGATACTCGGAACTGTAGCCAACTTGAGCAAACTTAGCACAAAATACACTTCTTTCAATATTGATGAGAACAATATTAAAGGGATAAAAGAGGTAAAAACCCTAGGCTTTTACCTCGATTCAGCCCTCACACTAAGCAAACAAGTCAATGCCATGGCCTCCTCTACAGCATATACTTGTAAACAGATCAGGGCCTGCAGCCCTTTCTTTCCAAACAAAGCTGTACTATCCTAGCCAGAGCCCTCATCCTCTCCAAGTTGGATTATTGCAATGCACTGTACCTGGGTGCGTGCAAGTACATTGTTAATAAAATCCAAATCCTCCAAAACAATGCGGTCAGAACAGCTCTTGGCATAACTAGGAGAGAGCACATATCGGAGCTGAGGAGACAGAAGTAATGGCAAAATTATGCTTAAAACTGTCTCGCTGACCCACAAATGTCTCAATGAAGCTGCCCCACTTTACCACTCTGAGAGAATTGTCAAAAAATCTACCTCACGCCCTACTAGGACAGTTAACTCTTTCTGTCGGTCGTTCCTAGATTCAAACAAAAAAAGCGGGGGGAGCAGTCTCCCTGTTATGACGGCACAACTCTGGAATGCCCTCTCTCTTTGAGAGAGGACGAACCCTTCCCTAACTTTAGGCGAAATACCATAAATTGGCTCGTAGCCAAGGACCTTTGACACACCTGGATAGTCTAAACCGGCTCAACTGTTGTTATATGACTCTCTGGCACTGTAACCACTGCCACTGACTGTTATTATATTTTCTTCCAAACCTGCATTGCATTATCCTGTGTATTACCATGTATATACTCTCTGTTTTTACTATTCATAAATTAATTGTAACTATTGTAACTCATGCTGAAAGTATACCTGCAACGCTGTGCAAATGCACCCAGATACCTTCCGGTTTGGCACGCAATACAAATCGATATGTGTTATGTATCTATCCCCAAATCTTACGTTTTTAAAGGATCATGCAAACATTTTGTTACTTATATACATCTTAGACAGAATCTGATTGTATATGGTACTTGCCTTTTATCTGGTTGTATCCTTCTTTCTACTGTGCTCTCATGTTTGTAATCCCACAATGTGTGAGAAGAAGGTCCAACTGGTCTTCTAATGTTTTAATTCAGTTTACCACTACTTGAAAATATGATTCTGTGTTTCAAAGTAGAATTCCATGACAAAAGATTCTTTAGTTATCATTTGCAAATCAATCATCTTGTAAACATTCTACACAATGGTGAATACGATGTACAGTTCTTAAGTTCATTAATTTATGTTTTTACACACCTGTTAATTATCATCTAATTGTTTATGCCAACACTTCATCAATGTACTGTAATAATTTATTGAAAAAGTAGAAATGTTTCAACTAAAACAATTTTATCAATAAAAAAAGAAATTAAAAAAAATTCTTTTAAAAAGAAGCAAATCCTGGTATTCAAGGGAAGAAATGACCGGTAGGATATTATTGTTGGATAAATGTTGCTTCCGCCAAAGGTTTCTCAAGAAGTCTGACTTTGCATGGTGACTCTGATTGGATTCACTATTTAGGTTTTTTTTTTGCTGTGCTAAGAGCTTTCTGTCTGTTTGATGACATGCTATTGTACATTTAGTCTGAAATTTGGAGCTGACCGTTGGCAGTTTTTGGGTAAAGTCCTGAATACCTGTTATCCTCCTGGTGGAGTTGAACATGCTTTTACACATTATTCAATGATCAAGTGACTTGCTCAAGTGCAACACCACCTTCTTGGAATCAGGACTATGCACATCAACATGAGTTCAATACCCCAGTTGGGTCGACAGCCTTTCAAACTCCTAAGATGTGTAACTTGAGTACTAAAAGTGGGTAATAATGGTGGCAGTGATTATTACAGCACTGAGAAACGGAAATAATCTGGTATAAAGTGCTATATAAATCAACACATTATTATTATTATTATTATTATTATTATTATTATTATTATTATTATTATTATTATTATTAATAATAATAATAATATCATAATTATTATTATTATTATTATTAATATGATTATTATTATCAGGGCTTGACATATATGCATGCCTTTATCTTGGGTCACCTTTGAGCCTTGTATCCTTTGTAGTCAGAACCTTTTTGTGGTCTCTTGTTGTGTGACCATGCGAGCTGGTGTAGATTTCTTTGTTGGAGCTAGCCACAGCACCTTTGCATATCCATGTTTATGCACATCTGTGCATCCCAAGGGCATTTGGGATCTTTCTTTTGTACAGTAGTTTCCTAGTCCCTGCCACACATTTTCATAGCCAGGAGAAGTATGCATTTTTATGTTTTAAAGAACACCTTTCACAAGTCTTCTCTTTGTTGTATTTCCATATTCATACTTTGTTTTTATTGAATGTTTCAATTTTTTTCTTGTTTATTTGGCACCTGATTTGTGTGAAATGGTGGTGGTTCAAGATTTCTGGACCATGATAATGCAGAGGTACCATTTGGGTTTATTGGGGTAGCAGCTCTTGTGTGACTGTTGATTGTGGACTGTTCTGTTAGTCACTTTGCCTGCCTGTGATTTATGCTGTAACCTGCTTCCATTATAAGTCATAGTTGTTGCCTGACTTATGTCACTAGGTCTTTATCGAAGGCTGGGCACCGTGTAGTGGTGCACATCTGGGGTAATGAAGAGATGGTACAAAGCTTCATGGAAACAGTATAATCTGTGGCATCCCGCAGCCCATTTCTCCAGGAATCTGCAGAGCGATGGCCACTTCACAACAAATACAATGTTCCAAAGAACCTGACAGGCAAGCAAATGTAAACACCAAAGAAGGCTAATACAAGAACCAATGAACCAGAACCCCCAATAAAATCAAAAGCAAAGGAAATTAAAGCTTAATCCCAAACATAATAATTAAACTTCTTGGGTATAACTTCCTTCTTGCTCCAAAATCTTGCACCGCCTTATCCGCTTCCACCCCCACCATCTCTGTTGATATCTGACACCTCCATACCACACAGTACACTAGTGGCAGCATCCGATAACTCCATATAACAAGGTGCAACCCCCACGATCATTGGTGGCACCCAACACCCCACTGTCCTCCCCTTCAACAACCTTTTTCCCAGAACTCTCTACTTCAACCCTGGAACGTGATCTCTTGCTGACACTCAAATCCTTATCCACCCACCAAGCACCCAACGAACCCTGCACTGCAATCCTCCTCTTTCACCACACTGTGCCGTCACACAACTTAACATGTCCTTGCCTCACACCCACCACCGTCAGAGGTGCAAGATACACCGTCAACCACCACTTCACAAAACAAGGACTCTTCACTCTTACCACATCCCGACCTTAACCCAACACTCCTTCCCACACTTCTTATTGTGTTCCCCCACTCAAACTTTCTGTTTCTCCCTCACTTTCCTCAAAACCAAATCCAAATCCACAGTGTACTTCGTGCCTACACCTAACAACACTGCTCTCAATCTGCTCCTGGGCTTTCTGGCCCTCATCAACTCGAAAGGTGGTTACCTCGTAAGGGTGTTGAACATGTCCCTATGAGCCCTCATGGCATTCGCCTATACCAGTCTCCAATCCAAATTGCTAACCAAATCCAACTGTATCACCTTCTTGACAAACCTATTTGTCTGCTCCACTAACCCATTAGCACTGGGATTGTAGAGTGCCATCTTGTGGTGCTAAAAACCCCTTTGTGTTCGAAAACACGAATTTCTTGTGATACAAAGTGGACACCAGTATCAGTAACAATGCTTCTTGGCAGACTCTTCCTGTCAGTGAAACACAACCTTCAAAAACTCAGAAACCAACTTTGTGGTCACTGATTGCACCGATTTAGCTTCTATCCTCCTTGACGTATAGTCCACCAATACAAGAATATACCTGGCATCCTCCCCCAAAATCTCAAATGGCCCATGATGTCCAATGCCACCTCACACCACACCTTCTCTGGCACCACGACAGGATGCGCTGGTTGCTTCCAAACTACTTGACTCTTATCGCTTAACACGCATTGGAACGCAATTGCTGACTGTGGACTCAACGTCACTGTCCATTGCTGGCTACGTATAGGGCTCCCTCAACCTTTTCTTTGTGAGTGTCTTTCCTAGGTGCTCTTCATGAGCAAGAGCCACCGACTTGCTCTGCACTGTTACAGGGGGAATCAACCAATCACCTCTTGTCACACCCCAAGGCCCTTCTTCCCACTCATTCAGCACCATTGAATACTTTTCATCCTCCTCACTATCAGCTCACTCTGTAAAACCCATTCTAAAACCCTTGGGTATGTATCCATGATAACTCCTGTTTCTTTTCACTCTCTTCACACCATACCCTTCTATCCACAGTCTGTATCACTCATGCCACATGCACCCCAGCTCCTTCATACTGTGCCTCCCCATCTGGCTCAGGCAGTCTGAACAAACACTCTGCTTCAGCGTTCCTTTGACATGGAACATACTCCACCACGAAATTGTAGTCTTGCAAATCCACCATCCATCTCGCAATCCTGCATGACACTGAACTCAAACCCTGTGTAGTTAAAACATGCACCAAAGGCTTGTGATCAGTCCTTAATACATAAGGTAGGCCCACAACAATGTGCGAACATGCCCAACACACTGCCAAAGCCTCCTTTTCAATAACCAAATACCTCATCTCCTGATCTCTCAAATTTCTCAGCGCAAAAGCTGTGGGCCTATATACCCTGCCTGCCATTGGGCTAAAACAGCCCCCAACCGCACATCACTAGTGCCAACTTTAAGCACCATCTTGGCCCACACATCAAATATCACAAGGGATGGCACCTCATCCACATTCTTCTTCAGCATGTCAAACTCTTGCAGACACTCTACCGACCACACAACTCACATTCTTCTTGAGCAATCCCCTCATGAGATTCACATATTCTGATATGTGAATCAATGTCACATACTTCTCTGCCATGCCAAGGAACTGTCTCAACTGCTCCTTGGACATTGGTGCAGGCATTCCCCTCATAACACTTACCAAATCCTCTCTTGGCCTTATACCTCTACTATCAGTAGTATGATCAAAATACGCAACACTATGTACATTCACCACACCTCTCAAATGTCAAACCCTTCCCCTTTTATATTGCCAACAGCCGATACATTCATCATGCTCCATTTCTGTCCTTCCCCACATCAAAATATTATCCTGGAAACAACTAATCCCTTTGGATTTACCAAACAACCCCTGGATGAGTCATTGAAACTGCAGATGCCAAACCAAAAGGCATTCTGCTAAACATGTATGCCATAAACATTGTGATGAAAGATGTAAGATGACAAGAAGAATCGTGCATTTCTATTTGGTGGTACTCTGATGAAAGATCAAACATCGAAGACCATGACACCTGCCCCATAATGGTCAAAAACACATTCATGTTCGAAAGTGGATGCCTGTCCACCCAAATGTTGGCATTCAGATCCCCGAGGTCCACACACATCCTCAATCTGCTGACTTGCTTCTTGGCCAAGACAACAGCCAATAACCAACTCTGATGCCTCAATTGGCACAATCACCTCTTCTGCTACCAACCTGTCTACCTCTGACTTGAGTCCTTCCCTAGCTAGGTCTGGAACATTTCTCACCTTGCTTGCCTTTGGCATTGCTCCCCTCTTGAGTAATATTTTATGAGCAAAACCCTTAAACTTCCCCAATTTGTCATTAAAAACAGTAGGATATGCCACCTTGAGACTTTCACCATACATCTGGGCACCAGACTCCACACACAAAATGGGTACCTACCTCTCCGGACTTATCTGTATGTCCAATGCTGCTTGTTGATTCGAACACAGAACACTGGTACCTTTGCGAGCGACATATAGCTTGCCCCTTGTTTCTCTCTCCTTGAACCTAATGATCACCGATTCATACCCTAAAACTGTAATAGAAATGTGTTCATTCACGCTAGGATTTAGGTCTGCCAGCAAAAGGGTGTTGACAGACTTTTTACAACTGCTTTCATATAACTCTGGAGAGATCATGGTGTATGGTGATCCTGCTTCCAGCCTTCATCTCCAAGTCCACCCCATTCACAGTGATAATGTGCCCTTGGTCCACTCTTTTTGTTGCCTTGGATTTGTAACAACATCTGGATCCTCCATCAAGTTGACGCTTGACTTGTCCACCTTGTCTCGGGAACTGTTCAAGGACTTGCACTGTCAAAATGCCCTTGTGGTCTGCAATGTCTGCACTGCAGAGTTGTGGCTGAGCACGCCTTTGCCCCAGTGACGTGACAGATCCATCCACATTTGCCACAAGAAATATTCACCTTTCCACGCTAATCATTCTTGCCTTTAGCAATTTTGGAAGCATCCACCCTTTTGCTTGAATACACAGCTTGTACACCCTCCACGCACACCTGTGTGTACCTGTGTGTCACTGCCTGGATACTCCTCCAGATTCTTCGGTTGCTCATGCTAGTTCCATGGCCCTCTCCAGTGACAGGTCCCTGCCTATCCATAGACTCTCCCTGTTCTTGGTATGGCAGGTGCCCTGATGTATTCCTCTGGCACGCCTGTGAAGCTGCAATGTAGTTATCAGTGTCCTTAATGCAGGGATGTAACTGTCCATGGACTCATCAGGTCTCTGTATACTGGAGAAAAAAATGGTACCTCTTGTGAACCACATTGAGCTTCTTCCCAAACCTCTTGGCAAGCTTTTTAGGGGCTGTCTTATATGCACTGACAACACACTCGTCTTCACCGCCAGCTTGCACCGTAACATCCTCGCTGTGAAAGTGCCTTAAAATACTCAAACCCTCAGTTCCAAAACAGTTTAGCAATACGGCCTCCTTCTGGTCATCAGTATAGTTTGCACCTCCACCTGCTCGGAGGTACACCTTGAAGGAGTCTACCTTAAAATGGATGCCACAGAAACCCAATTTACACCCAGTTTCACGCCATTTACATCCACGCAGTGCTCATTTTCATACCTTTATTCTAAAATGCCGAGATGGGAATTTTTCATCCTATGACTTAAATCACCAGAGTGTTTTGAACATTTTTGGAGATGTTCCTGAGCTATGCAATGTATCAACACAGGAAATTGACCAAATAGAATTCATCTCGGACTTAACACGCACAGTTGTGAGACTATGGCTCCCATCTGGAGTAGTGCAGGATTCCATTTGGAGGTACAGGATGCAATTGTTCGACATGAGTTTCCTTTTAGCAGAGGATGCAGCATGTGTCCACCCTAAAAACCTAAATACTCAGGTGAAACCGAACATTTATCAAGGAGCGAATCGGGACAATGTCTCCACTCAACAATATTACCCACCAACTTGTCCTACCTCGGCCACTTTTAAAATAGCAAGTTGGAATACTAGGGGCAATTCTCATTTACAATCTTCCAATGCCAAGTTGTCTGACTTTTGCCAGGTGATAGCATTGCAGGAAACGCGGCTCACTTCCTGCCCATTATCGGATGGCTATGAGATCACTTTGCTTCCTGCGCTTCCCACTGGAGGCAGACCGTCTTCTGGTCTCCTGGTGGAAGTGCATATCTCTAGTGGTCTGCGTGTTAAGCCGTGGTCCTCTGTTGGTGCTCAGATCCAACTAGTCCAAGTTGTTAGTCACACACAGGTGATATCATTTATCAATATCTATAGGAATACTGCGGTCATGGCGATGACATTTTTTACGATGGTCTAATTGAGATCTTACAACAATGCAAAAGCGGAAAGATGCAGGAAAATTCTATCCTCTGGACCAGAGTATTATCGTAAAACGAGAAACTGAAGAGATATCCAGAGAGCAAAACACTATTATTTACAAAAGTATCAAATTATTTTATTTATCATGATACAAAAATTTAAACAAGTCAATTAATGGCATTCTACTTTGTAGAGCATCAATAAATCACGTAACACAACAGCATAGATGAACAAATAACTGTGACTAAAATACATCCATCTCAACAAACATTCATAGTGCAGCATCCAAACCATACATCATACATAGTGACATTCAACCAACCAACAATGGCTAAGAAGATAACTACATTAATTAACATTATTTGACAATTGGGAGTGGGACAAACATTCATCACATCCCATTTGAATATTTTAATGTTTACAAATATATTAGACAAACAGCAATAGAATTCATTAAAAACAATCTATCACAAGGGCGGATCTGTGAGGAGAAGTGTTGTGCAGATCACATCCCTAAAAGAATAAACTCAACCGGTTTCGACGTAGAGTGTGTAGTAAACAACGTCTTCATCAGGAGATACAAAGCGAGAAGCTGCAGAAAAAGAACATTACTACATAAATATGCGGCAGTGTCCCATCACATGAACTAAACTCAACAATAGATTGTATATAGCCACCATGTGCCACCTGTTACGAACCAATAAAACTAGACATTTGTGCTGGGGAAGTATATCTAAATGAGAACAACCCCAGAAGCAGGGTTTTATTTAGAAAAGCCAGAGGCGAGCACCGACCCTGAGAGTGTAAAAATTATAATTAAAATTAATAAGTTGCACCATAGGGGCCAAAAAGGTCGAAATGACCCAGGCAGGAAAACACTAGACACCCCCACATGCGGCATAAAAATATCATGGCTAAATAGATACAATATGCTAGACTAAACAAACCTTATATAAGTAGCCATTAATATGCAAAATGCCAAGGATGGATTGTATGCTGGAATCGTATCGCCAATGGAGTTATGACTAGTGGAAAATGAGAAGTTGATTGAAGCACACATAAGGTAAAAAAGTGACTACAACAACCAAAGAAATCAAATGCGAGCGGTCAATTGTTACCTGTAGTTAACATGACACTGCTCTCAGTAGCCCCCTTCAAGGGTTATGGTACGGTGGCTTTCTGGAGGGTGATGCAACGAAGCAAATCGTGTCACCAGATGTACGCCTAGTGTACTAACAAACAAAAAATAATGTTAGCCTAAACCGCATATGACAAAAACAAACTAAAGATATCCCAATAAAGTCATATACAGTTAAAAAGTGGCTACTAATTAAAAAATTAGCTGGCTGCTGGCAGAAGTCTGACAGACGAACTGTATACACAGAATTAAGTACGTAAATGAGAAGTGTCTATGATACTGCAGGCTAAGTAAAGCACGAGTCTTCATATACGAATGCAGCCGAATTTGTATATTCATACAGACGACAAAACTTCGTCTCAGAACAAGGATTGTACAATACTAAAGCGGCAGTGTGAAGAGCGGCAGATCATATTCGTACTTACTTGAAGTTAACACCCGGATTGGCATGGGCGGCTGGAGTTACTAAGCACAGCCTAGCCGTAAATCTCAATGGCCATGCTACATCGGCCGTGTGCAAGCAGCCGACTGAAGCCGTCGCTGCTGTGGACGTAAGTCACGTGAAAGATCACGTATCCTCAGTGGGAATGTGTTGCGTGTGCGTAACGAACCCAAAACGCACCTAATTTAAAAACTCTATACAAAAAGGAGCAGTGTGACTCATAGAGGTGACATGGAACTAGAATAGAAACTATGTACACCATACAATGTCTGTACAAGGAAATTATCTATCTGCTATTGAACTCCCATGTTTCCATGGAGTTCAGGCCTTTGTGGAGGGTGCCTAAATTAAAAATCCACATTTGTTCTTTGTAGGCCAATTTGTTGGCAGTATGCACATGGCCACTTGCTGTGATTTTTTCGATGCAAAACCATCTTAGTGAATCTGCATCATGCCCCATCTCGAAAGAATGGGAAACCAGGGGGGCAGTAAAACAACGCATCCTGATCTTGGAACGATGTTCATTGATGCGCACATGTACCTCCCTGGAAGTCTTGCCTATATAGAACAGATTACATGGGCACTGAATGGCATATACAACATTCTTGCTTTTACAAGTGGTGAATGTACGCAAGTCCCATCTTCTGCCAGCATTCTCAAAGTGTGTAATTTTTTGGGAAAATCTGCAGGCCATACAAGAGGTACAAGGGTAATGACCTACCACAGGTTGAAGGTTAACATCCCTAACCATGTTACCTTGTAATGGTAACCTGTTGGCTCTCGTGAGTTTCTGCACCAGGCTCTTGCCCTTTTTAAAGGCAAAAAGAGGTTTATGCAAGTTAATCTCAGCAGAATTCAGAATTCTCCAATTTTTAAGGATGATCCCCTTAATAGACTCACTGAATTTGCAGAATGTAGAAACACAGACAATTTGTTCTCTCTCTTTGTTTTTGGGGCGTACACTAAGTAGGGCATCCCGGTTGGTATACCGCGCTCTTTTTCTGGAATGTTTGATCAATTTTTTGGGGTAACCCCGAAGTAACAATCTGGCTTGTAGTACATCTGCATGTTTGTCAAAATTGGAAATATTAGTGCAATTACGTCGTAACCGTAAGAACATACCATATGGTAAATTCCGTAGCAGGCTTTTTGGGTGGTGGCTCTTGAATTGCAAAGTTGTATTGCGTTCTGTAGGTTTTCTATATAATTCTGTTTGTAAGCATCCTTCATCCACAAAAATAGATAAATCAAGGAACGCAATCCTAGAGGTGGAAAATTCAAAGGTGAATTTAAGATTGGGATCTACCTGATTCAGCCAAACCATAAATGTATTCAATGTAGCAGAGTTGCCCTCCCACAGCATTAAGATGCCGTCTATGTAGCGACGATACAACTTAATATGTTTGACAAAGGGGTTGGTGACGCTAAGCACATGATTTTCTTCAAACAAAGACATAAAAATGATGGCCAAGTTAGGAGCAAAAGTGCAGCCCATCGCCGTGCCCTTAGTTTGCAAAAAGTAGGCATCCTTAAACTTAAAAAAACTATTGGACAACACTAGTTCAACACAATTAATAAGGAATTCAGTAGGGACAGCATGAGGTAAAGACCGTCTGTCTAGCATAATGCGTAGACTGGAGGCAGCTTTGTCTTGGGGGTTGTTAGTATAAAGCACCTCAATATCCAAAGAGACCAAAATTTGTGTGGAGGAATCAAAAGGGCGTGCTTCAACCAAATTTATAACATCCCTAGAATCCAAAAGAAACGTGGGAGTGGCCATAGCAAGTGGTTTAATAAAGGTGTCTATATATTTGGACAGAGGCTCTAAAATGGAACTGCAGCCAGAAACAATGGGACGACCGGGAGGTTTCAGAGTGTCCTTGTGTACTTTAGGAATAATGTAAAAGAGCGGAATTCTCTCTTCAGACGAATTAATGAACTCATACTCCTTAGAGGACAAGAATCCTTCATGAAGACCTCTTTCACTCAACGTAAGAATCTTCTTTTTTATAGATGTAGAAGGGTCACCAGTGATTTTTTGATAGTGGCCTGGTATGCTGAGAAGTCTGTATAGTGATTAAAGCCGCCGACAAAGGCGGGGGGATAGTGGTCTGGGACGCAGATTTGTACGATCAAGAAGTCTACAGACTTCTCAGCATACCAGGCCACTATCAAAAAATCACTGGTGACCCTTCTACATCTATAAAAAAGAAGATTCTTACATTGAGGGAAAGAGGTCTTCATGAAGGATTCTTGTCCTCTAAGGAGTATGAGTTCATTAATTCGTCTGAAGAGAGAATTCCGCTCTTTTACATTATTCCTAAAGTACACAAGGACACTCTGAAACCTCCCGGTCGTCCCATTGTTTCTGGCTGCAGTTCCATTTTAAAGCCTCTGTCCAAATATATAGACACCTTTATTAAACCACTTGCTATGGCCACTCCCACGTTTCTTTTGGATTCTAGGGATGTTATAAATTTGGTTGAAGCACGCCCTTTTGATTCCTCCACACACATTTTGGTCTCTTTGGATATTGAGGCGCTTTATACTAACATCCCCCAAGACAAAGCTGCCCCCAGTCTACGCATTATGCTAGACAGACGGTCTTTACCTCATGCTGTCCCTACTGAATTCCTTATTAATTGTGTTGAACTAGTGTTGTCCAATAGTTTTTTTAAGTTTAAGGATGCCTACTTTTTGCAAACTAAGGGCACGGCGATGGGCTGCACTTTTGCTCCTAACTTGGCCATCATTTTTATGTCTTTGTTTGAAGAAAATCATGTGCTTAGCGTCACCAACCCCTTTGTCAAACATATTAAGTTGTATCGTCGCTACATAGACGACATCTTAATGCTGTGGGAGGGCGACTCTGCTACATTGAATACATTTATGGTTTGGCTGAATCAGGTAGATCCCAATCTTAAATTCACTTTTGAATTTTCGACCTCTAGGATTGCGTTCCTTGATTTATCCATTTTTGTGGATGAAGGATGCTTACAAACAGAATTATAAAGAAAACCTACAGAACGCAATACAACTTTGCAATTCAAGAGCCAACACCCAAAAAGCCTACTACGGAATTTACCGTATGGTATGTTCTTACGGTTACGACGTAATTGCACTAATATTTCCAATTTTGACAAACATGCAGATGTACTACAAGCTAGATTGTTACTTCGGGGTTACCCCAAAAAATTGATCAAACATTCCAGAAAAAGAGCGCGGTATACCAACCGGGATGCCCTACTTAGTGTACGCCCCAAAAACAAAGAGAGAGAACAAATTGTCTGTGTTTCTACATTCTGCAAATTCAGTGAGTCTATTAAGGGGATCATCCTTAAAAATTGGAGAATTCTGAATTCTGCTGAGATTAACTTGCATAAACCTCTTTTTGCCTTTAAAAAGGGCAAGAGCCTGGCGCAGAAACTCACGAGAGCCAACAGGTTACCATTACAAGGTAACATGGTTAGGGATGTTAACCTTCAACCTGTGGTAGGTCATTACCCTTGTACCTCTTGTATGGCCTGCAGATTTTCCCAAAAAATTACACACTTTGAGAATGCTGGCAGAAGATGGGACTTGCGTACATTCACCACTTGTAAAAGCAAGAATGTTGTATATGCCATTCAGTGCCCATGTAATCTGTTCTATATAGGCAAGACTTCCAGGGAGGTACATGTGCGCATCAATGAACATCGTTCCAAGATCAGGATGCGTTGTTTTACTGCCCCCCTGGTTTCCCATTTTTTCGAGATGGGGCATGATGCAGATTCACTAAGATGGTTTTGCATCGAAAAAAACACAGCAAGTGGCCATGTGCATACTGCCAACAAATTGGCCTACAAAGAACAAATGTGGATTTTTAATTTAGGCACCCTCCACAAAGGCCTGAACTCCATGGAAACATGGGAGTTCAATAGCAGATATATAATTTCCTTGTACAGACATTGTATGGTGTACATAGTTTCTATTCTAGTTCCATGTCACCTCCATGAGTCACACTGCTCCTTTTTGTATAGAGTTTTTAAATTGGGTGCGTTTTGGGTTCGTTACGCACACGCAACACGTTCCCACTGAGGATACGTGATCTTTCACGTGACTTACGTCCACAGCAGCGACGGCTTCAGTCGGCTGCTTGCACACGGCCGATGTAGCATGGCCATTGAGATTTACGGCTAGGCTGTGCTTAGTAACTCCAGCCGCCCATGCCAATCCGGGTGTTAACTTCAAGTAAGTACGAATATGATCTGCCGCTCTTCACACTGCCGCTTTAGTATTGTACAATCCTTGTTCTGAGATGAAGTTTTGTCGTCTGTATGAATATACAAATTCGGCTGCATTCGTATATGAAGACTTGTGCTTTACTTAGCCTGCAGTATCATAGACACTTCTCATTTACGTACTTAAGTCTGTGTATACAGTTCCTCTGTTAGACTTCTGCCAGCAGCCAGCTAATTTTTTAATTAATAGCCACTTTTTAACTGTATATGACTTTATAGGGATATCTTTAGTTTGTTTTTGTCATATGCGGTTTAGGCTAATATTATTTTTTGTTTGTTAGTACACTAGGCGTACATCTGCTGACACGATTTGCTTCGTTGCATCACCCTCCAGAAAGCCACCGTACCATAATCCTTGAAGGGGGCTACTGAGAGCAGTGTCATGTTAACTACAGGTAACAATTGACCGCTCGCATTTGATTTCTTTGGTTGTTGTAGTCACTTTTTTACCTTATGTGTGCTTCAATCAACTTCTCATTTTCCACTAGTCATAACTCCATTGGCGATACGATTCCAGCATACGATCCATCCTTGGCATTTTGCATATTAATGGCTACTTATATAAGGTTTGTTTAGTCTAGCATATTGTATCTATTTAGCCATGATATTTTTATGCCGCATGTGGGGGTGTCTAGTGTTTTCCTGCCTGGGTCATTTCGACCTTTGTGGCCCCTATGGTGCACCTTATTAATTTTAATTATAATTTTTACACTCTCAGGGTCGGTGCCTCGCCTCTTGCTTTTCTAAATAAAACCCTGCTTCTGGGGTTGTTCTCATTTAGATATACTTCCCCAGCACAAATGTCTAGTTTTATTGGTTCGTAACAGGTGGCACATGGTGGCTATATACAATCTATTGTTGAGTTTAGTTCATGTGATGGGACACTGCCGCATATTTATGTAGTAATGTTCTTTTTCTGCAGCTTCTTGCTTTGTATCTCCTGATGAAGACGTTGTTTACTACACACTCTACGTCGAAACCGGTTGAGTTTATTCTTTTAGGGATGTGATCTACACAACACTTCTCCTCACAGATCCGCCCTTGTGATAGATTGTTTTTAATGAATTCTATTGCTGTTTGTCTAATATATTTGTAAACATTAAAATATTCAAATGGGATGTGATGAATGTTTGTCCCACTCCCAATTGGCAAATAATGTTAATTAATTTAGTTATCTTTTTAGCCATTGTTGGTTGGTTGAATGTCACTATGTATGATGTATGGTTTGGATGCTGCACTATGAATGTTTGTTGAGATGGATGTATTTTAGTCACAGTTATTTGTTCATCTATGCTGTTGTGTTACGTGATTTATTGATGCTCTACAAAGTAGAATGCCATTAATTGACTTGTTTAAATTTTTGTATCATGATAAATAAAATAATTTGATACTTTTGTAAATAATAGTGTTTTGCTCTCTGGATATCTCTTCAGTTTCTCGTCTAATTGAGATCTTAGACATGATTCTGATGAACCATACAATCTCAGGCACCATCATTGCGGGTTACCTCAACTTGGACTGCCGTCGAAGGAGACATACCTCCCCAACATACGTGGCAGCGTGGGTCTAGCACTAGTACATTTGATTATATGTACATGAGTTTTCGATTGTTCAAAAATATAAACAAATTGAACATCAGTGACCAACCTCACAGCGATCATAGACCGTTGCTCGTACAATCCTCCTGGAATTCTGCGATAACGAGAGACAAGTTAAATTTCCATGCAGAGGCGATAGTTAACTCCTCAAGAAATTGTCTCCGGTGGAATACAGATACATTAGTCAACTTCAAAAATAGTGTGGATTATAATGTAATGTAACCCAATACTAAGCAATACTTTTAAAACCATTCATGAAGACCATTACCATTCTGCGGCTTAATCAAATAAGACACCCACACATTTGTAATGCAGAGACTCATCGTATTAAAGCAGAATTCAAAAACCTTAAGAAAAAACTAGCAGCATCAGAAGATCCACTCCGTTGGCAGCACCTTAAAACAGCCAAATGCCGATATAAAAACTGGAGTAAAACGGTGGCTCAATTCCAACAGGATAGTGAAGCAATGCAACATGCCACGGCTAACAAAAACTCTGCCACCATGTGGCAGTTACTGAATGATTGTAGATGTCAGCTCCAGGGAGACACACAAATCAATGGCATCCAAGAATTAACCTGGACTTCCCATTTTTCCTTTTTATATGCCGACCTAGTCTTTTCTAAAATGATATGTACACCTACATCTGCCTCCTCATGGCAATTACAGTTTTCTATAGAAAGTATTCGTACTATCATCATGCAGGCAAGCTCCTCCAGGGCGATGGGTCCAGATGGACTCTCGAACTTTATGTTCAAAACCCACCCAGATGAATGGGCTAATATCCTCCACTCTATCTTTGAGGAAATACTAACTTCACGTACCATCCACCTATCTTGGAAAACTTCTATAATCGTTCCTATTTTCAAGAAGGGGGATCGTAGTGTGCCAGCCAATTATCGGCCAATCGCCTTACTGGATGCGCCAGGAAAACTTTTCGCCAAACTGAACTTGTGCGAATTTAATACCTGGATTCTACAAGCCCAGCTCCGATATCCTAATCAAACAGAATTCGTTGCTGGCATGGGCACCACCATTAATCGGTTTGCCCTAAATTCAGTCAAATTGCAATGTCACACGTTTAAACAACAGGTATGTTTTGCTTGTGTTGACCTCAATGCCGCCTTCGACTCGGTGAGTCGAGTGCTTCTGCTTTCTAAACCTCGCAAAGATAACTGTCCAGCCACATTGTATGATGTCATTCACTCATTGCACTCTCAAACTTCCATCAGAG
Source organism: Ambystoma mexicanum (assembly GCF_040938575.1). Lineage (NCBI taxonomy): Eukaryota > Metazoa > Chordata > Amphibia > Caudata > Ambystomatidae > Ambystoma > Ambystoma mexicanum. The sequence goes on along the minus strand of NC_090931.1, from coordinate 949,969,520 downwards.
TTAGTCTAACGTTAGACGGATCATTATCTGGTCAAATTACTACATTTCGGGGTCTTAAGCAAGGATGCCTCTTTGCCTGAGCTATCTTCAATTACTTCATTCACAATGTTAGATCTGCCTTGACAGACGTGATATCAGACTCTCCAAAACTCAATGATCAACCCATTCAATCCTTATGTATGCAGATGACCTAGTTCTCATCTCAAAAACACAACTAGGTCTGCAGCGCTTGCTCAACGTGTTCTATATCTATATTCAAAGAAACGAGCTGAAAATCACCTTAAGCAAAACACAAATTGTTGCCTTCTCACCCAAGCGCCAGGGCCCCTTATCATTTGTTAGGACCTTTCATCGATCTCCCATACAAATGGTTCCCCAGTATACCTACCTTGCTATATTGTTCGAGGGCCAGTATCACGCAAAAGGCCACATAGCACAATTAGAGGCAAAACTTATATAATCTATTTCACAAGCCAGAATTATAATGTTCAAATATGGGAAATTTTCAATCAAGCCGCACTATTTTTTTGGAATATGAAAACAATCCTGGCACTTTTATATGGCCTTGAAACATTAAATACTAACTCACCTTTTCCGTTTGCCAAATGGGAAGCAAAATATTGGCGGCGTATTTTACATCTTCCAAATTGTATACCTGCCGCCTGGATAAGGTATGAACTGGGTTTTGTCTCAAGACATGCCATATATCAGTGGCGCTTGTGTGTGTTTTTTAGGAAATGCTTGATTTCGACTCCCTTAAATGTATTTGCTACTAATCACGCATTCATCAGACAATGGGCCTCATTACGACCCTGGCGTTAAGGATTTAATGGCGCCGTAAAAGGTGTTGGCGCCGTTAAACCCTTAACGCCTGATTACGAGGTCCCTTTGCGGGACCCGACTTTAACGGCTGGTTTTTCCACCCGTTAAAGTAGGGACCCGCAAAGGGACTCTGGTGCTAATAACGGTACCGCAATTTGCGGTACCGTTATTAGCGCCTTCCCCATTCCCATTGAGCCCTATGGGGCAAAAATGGGAATGGGGAAGGGCCATGGCGGCATGTGAATTGCTGCCCCAGCAACCTCGGAATGGGGTGCTAATTCCCCATTCCGCCATTGCGGACACCGGCATGGAGCATGGCGCTAATAGCACCATGGTCCTCCGCCTGGATCGTAATGAGGCCCAATGGCTCACAAAGGTCTATTTTATAGTAAATTCGGCAGATGTGTCTTTAGATCTATTAATACAGAATCCTGACAAAGCAAAATTAATACTGTTTGAGCTTGACTGGATAACCACCAGAACCCTGTGTCTTTCGTACCATAATAAGGAGGAGGCCCGGTTTCCACATAAAAAATTACGAACCTTACCCCCATATTTGGTCCGGAGCCCCTCACTCAAACTGCGTAATGGCATCCTAAGATTATGCTTTCATTTGTGGAACACCAGGGATGTGCAAGCCAAGCGGAAACAATTAGCTACAAATGACAACTTCTGCCGTTTTTGCTTGTTGAAGGACACTCGTGAACATTAGTACACATCATCACAGAATGCTGTGCCCTACGGCCATTGCGTGAAATACATTATACAAGGCACTGTAAATACTTATGCCTTTCTGATCAGGGTTTATGTTGGTCACTAATCTTGGGTGGATGTTATTGACCTTTACAAATTGCAACTGTTAATTTTTTAACATGTTTAGATCTGGAGGCTACAAAAAACGAAACCTATTGCTGCAGAACAAAACATGGTTAATCAGGTGTTTGACACATTTTCTTTCAAAATGCACCATGACTTTTTTAAATAGCAAAAAATTGTATTTTTATTTTATGATAGTATGAAACCTCAAATGGAAAGAAAATGCCCATAAATCATTTGTTGATCCTATTATACATTGATCAAATGAGAACATACCAATCCTATTCTGAATTCTTTCGTGAGTTTCGTGGATGAAATGTAATTGTTATGTAAATGTAAATAATATGTATATTATTTTGTATTGTTATGTATATACTTTTCTTTTTTTGCTACATTTGAAAGGTTGATTCAATTGAACTAATACAAATAAAAAATAGAAATAAAAAAAAATGTAAAAAAAAGGAGTCCACCCACAATTCCCAACTTATCGGTGGTTCCCCAGGACATGCTAGGAAACCTGGGTGTGGCTTTGCATGGGTGCTCTGCATCCTCCCATAAACCCACCTTGAGTTGCCTCAGAATTGGCTTTGTCCCCTCATCACTGCAACCAATGTAAATCCACCTGGATTTTCCTCAGAAAGTGGCTCTGTCCCCTCACTGCCATCACCAAATGACGTCAACAGAGTCTGCCTCACACAGATCCACCTGGAGTCACTGATTGGAGCAGAAACTGGCTTCTCCCCACAAGCGCTTCACCCAGGCACCAGAATCCATCTGTACTGCTTGCCGTGTCTCCAGTAGCCGTTGTCTAGGCCTGAACGACATCCCAAAACAGGACATAGCATTGTTGCCCCCCCCTCGCCCTTGGATCCTCACAACACAGGCTCAGCCAGGGCCAGCAAACCAGAGAGAGCGCCGCTCCCCTGCACCCTGGCAGCCTACCACCAACAGCGCTCTGTCGCGCGGGCAACGGGAACCACCTCTCTGCTCTGCCTAGGCACACTAACGGGTCAACCTGTGCCACGCCGTGGGATGCCAGCCAGCCGCAACTCTTCGCCAAATTGTAGTGGTGTACCTCAGGGGAAATTAAGAGACTGTCCACAGCATCAGGGAAACAGTTTCATCCATGACACTCCACAGCCCGTTTCTCCAGGAATGGCAGCTCAATGGGCACTTTACAACAAACACAACGTTCCATAGAACCTTACAGGTAAGCAAACGTAAACACTCCAGGAGGATAGCTCAGGAGCAACGAGTTTGTTTTGGAAGCAAGACAACGCATAGCAACACAGGCTCGATTCACAGACTCGCGTTTAGAAACTGGTCCCCAGTGTTAAGCGCATTATAAAAGAACAATTATAATAATAATAACACCAGAGCCTGCTTATACAAGAACCAATGAATCTGAACCATAAGCCATAACACACTGCCTGATATATCCTGATACATTATTGACTCTAAAGAGGAAGAGATACAAAGTGCTAATTCTCTTTTTACTTTGCAGTAATCTTCATTAAACCTTGTCCTGGTCCTTCTCATCTCCCTTCTGCGTGATTGGTTTGTTACTTTATTCCCGGAGCAGGACTGGAATTCTTAGCCTAGTTTTAAATATAAAAGTCTAGCACGTTTTGCTTTTTCCCAGACACAAATTTCCCAATAGACGAAGGGCTCTGACCAGGACGAGTAGAACTTGGTTTAATGTGGATTTCTTGTAAGTTATCAAAGCATTTGCCATAATAATACAATCTACCTTCAAACCTTGCTGAGAGCTATTCAATAAGGTAATTGCCGCCGTCTACTTGGATAAACTAGCCCAATGTTTTTCTGTCGAGTGTCTTAGATACGAACAACTTTCATGAAGTAATCAAATGAATAAAGGGCTGGTTCACAAAGACGTTACCGGTAGTGATTCTGCATTACTGTTGACTTACTCCTGGAGAGAGAGAGAGAGAGAGAGAGGGCCCCATTACAAGGTTGGAGGTAACTCCAAACTTGCAAGAAAGTCCGGCACCCGCGAATGGGCAATTACTGGGGTATTCCGGGCCCGCCGGACCCGGTAATTGGCCTTTCGCGGGTGCCAGAATCGGGTGATCCCCATTTGAGCCCCATAGGGCTCAATGGAAATGGGGATCCCTGTAGCACCGGCACTGTTCATAACGGTGCCTGTGCTACAGGCATGCTGTGCTCTCAGGTGCCTTTCATACCGCCAGGGCAGACCTGGCGGAATGAAAGGTGCCCGCGAGCACAACTCGGAGTTTGCCGTTCTGGTTACAACGGTACCGGCAAGTTTACCGGTACCATTGTATCTGGACCGACAAGCTCGTAATGAGGCCCAGAGTCTATTTAAAATGAAGCTAACAAGAAATGTTCACTTTTTCCTGCCGGCATATAGAAGAATAAATAAGGAGTAATACAGACTTACTGCTGGCAACGTGAATCGATTTCTAGTCATCTGCAGATTGATTTAATAGTTGTATGTTTAAAATAGCATCACCAAGCTTAAAGCAGCTGGAGTATTGCATATTGCATTTGGTGTAACAATCCTGCTTTGAAAAATTCTCCAAACAGCAGAACCAAAACTAAAAGAAACCTTTTGTTTCTATTTAAATAATTAAAAGATAATTGCTAAGGAGACAAATAACCTATAAAACAGCCAGTATGCACATATTTTTTCAACGGTTTAAACAGTTTTACATGAAGCTCTGCCTCATTATGGGTCCAGCGGTAACCGTGCTGGTAAAACTGGCAGGTAGCTTTCGGATCCGTAAACAGTTACTGGCGCCTGGCTTGCCGGTAACACCAGGGTATTACAACTGCTGCTACCTGAAAGTCAGGCGCCGGTAATATGTTGTTCCCCATCTCTATAGAGTCTCTTAGCACTTTATGAGAATGGGGACCACGGAAACACTGGCACTGGTAATAACGTTGCTGGTGCTTCCGTGAACGTCTGTGGTGGGTGCCAGTCTACCCAGCAAGTCAGACCTGCTGGGTGGGAGGGCACCCGCACATAAGACTTGTACTTTGCCGGTCCAGAAACAACGGTGCCGGTAAGCTTACCGGCAGCGTCGTTTCCGGACCGGCAAAGTTGTAATGAGGCTTAATGAATATTGTCCATTAAACTATGTGCAGTGCGCCCTTTCACAAATCGGGACAACAGCTCAAAGCTAGTATCAAACAATTCCCTGAAGCAGATATTTGGATACATTTTTAACCTTATTCTATTATCATTCAATTTCGACAACTCACACTGATTATAGGTTGTAGCTGTTGCTTTTTTTATTGTCAGTGTAAAATTAAGCTGCATTATGCTCTTTTTTTAATCCAAATCATCATATTACATTAAATACTTTCAGTGACTGTTCACGGCATACATCTACAATACTCTTTGTTCGCATAGGCGTCCCTCAGGCCTAACACAGCCAGAACCCAGTCTATGTGTCCACCCACCAGACTGCACACATCCAACTGATTTTCTCAGCAGCGCACCTATCGTGAGGAAGCAGCTATCCTCCAACAACTACACCAGCTGCACACATTTCCGGTGCACGCACGCCCGTACGACACTCTCTCTCTCTACTCACTCGAACTACGTTTCCTGAGGGCGTTCAACCTATCAGCGCTTTGAGATCATACCAATGATACATAAGGCGCTATAAAAATGCCAAGTAACGTAACATAACATAACATAACATAACATGGACTGTATGCTATAGTTATGCAAAGCAGTTTCTAAACATGAAACATAGGACCTGGTTTACAAAAGATTTCGAGACATGTGGACAAAGGTTTGTGAGCAAAATATAGATTTATATTCGGGTGGAATATAACATAGATCAAGTGCAATTAGAAGTTGTCAATAGGTAAATGTCTTTGATACAGTAATAACAGAGATTTTATGCATGCGAGTGCAAAAACAATCTTCTGAATAGTATTTGGATGCAATTAATGAAGTAAGGCCACACAATGTATGAAATAACAGAGTATAATGCAGATCTCTATTGAATTCTTCAAACTTTAATGTTTGCAAGAAGTGTGAGATGTGATGTTGAGTAACTGTCCGTCGATGTAGTTTTCTTCCCTTCCATTTATTCATGCTCAGTCATTATATAAATGAATGATTGTATCTGCCGTTCAGTTCAAATGCGGATACAACTTCCTTAGCGGGAGGATTAGCATACAGTGAATCAGGAAGCTGAGGTCATAGGCAATGTGAGGTTAAAGCGGGGGAAGCCCAGGCAGACGGTGGGGGCAGGCAGCTCTCACCCTCTGCATGGATCCCCACTGCGGGAATCCCCCGGAAAAGAGGCAACACAGAGGTGGCGAATCGTCATGGCACCATGGCATGACATGGGTTTCGAATGGTACAGGCACAGGATAAGGAGGACTTACATGTAGTGCATTGTGGGAGTCCCTTACATGGATTTCTACGGAATCTGCAAGCTTTGAGCAGGTACAACAATATGAGATTCCTTCCATAGGAATCCCTGGCATCCCCACCAGCATGAACATCAGAGGCTGGCAGATATGGTGTCAGTTTTGCATGAAAAGGAAATAACCAGCAAATAATTGACAGGGAACCCATTTAAAATTCCTACTGTTACATTTCAAATGATTTAACTATAGATGTGATAACTAAATAAACATAAAAGTAATTCAAGGAGAGACCTGACAGATGTAATGAGTGTTCACTCCCCACTGTGTGCAGTATTTGTGTTACATCCAGATGTATTATTTTTATTTATCTCAAAAGTCGGTGATTTTAATTGTGTGCAGAATGTGGTTGTTAAACATAACAAAAGAAAATATGAAATGTATTCTTGAGTTAAATATGTAGATTAACATTTAGCTTCATCTAACAGATTGCAATTTTTGTCCATTGATTGCATTACTTTTGTTTAAAAAAGAAAAGGCTTATTATTGCATATTTTAGATCATTAGTGATACTCAATTTATATAGACACATTTCTCATGGTAGCTAAACAAATAAGTGTACAAAATATATAATAAATGGGACAGAAGGAACAAACTCTTTAGTATGCATGGTTAATTAACTCCATGTGTTTTGTGGGCTCACAATGCTAATCTTGTGTTTCCTTTAGTCATCTCTTCATGCAGTCTTTGCATTTTCTCAGTACATCCCTTTATTTGTGACAATTCTTAAATGAGCATGCTTAATTATTTACTGAGTGCAATTTATGCATGCTCATGAAGTGTTTTATTCTGCAGTAAAATGTATATTAGCTTTGTGTACATTCTCTCCTTGTGAAAAAGTTATAATAAACATTGGGACTCATTACAGATCCGGCGGTAATAAATCATAATTACCACGTGCCAGTGCTACTGTGTCCGTGAAGTACAGCTGCTGGAAACAACGGTTGATTCTGTGTTGCCCTGCACACGGATTCCGGCATGCCGCATACGGTGGCACTGGCATGCCAGTAATTACACCAAACACCCCCAAAATCCCAACACCGCCATCCTCGGTGCCAGTGACTCTGATTCCGGCATCACGCTCCCCGTTACACAGGCACTGGTAACAACGTTGCTGCTATTATCATGACTGGAAATATAGTCATCACCGGAACAGGAAATCGACCGACGGCCATTAATAAATCACAATCCATTGCAATCCTCAGAGCACCGGACTGATAAACATATACAGAGCACTGATCTTGCAAAATAAAGATGACATCAAGGGTACCTGAAACCCAGAGGCGCAAGCCACACTTTAGCGAGGCGTAACTCAACATGTTGGCAAATACAATTGCGGAGCACGCCGACCAACTGTTCAGCACAGATGTGCGCAGGCAGGCACAGCTGAGAAAAAAGGCCACCTGGGAGCAGTTGGCACAACCGCCGACACTGTGTGTAATTGCCATAAAAGGTGGGACAGCGTGCGCTTGAGCGTGAGCAACCTCCTGTCAGCCCAGCGCACCCAGGGTATAGCCACAGGAGGCGGCAGTACATCCCCATATACCTGCAGCCCTGGGAGGAAACCTGCAGCAGTGTGCTGCACCTTGAATCCATCAAGGGAGTTGGTGCTGCGGAGGCCGGAGGCGTAACATCCGAGAAGGCTGCTGGTACCTCCCTGTCCACCCTGCACAAACTATAGTTGCCAAACACATCCAGTGTGTTGTGCACAACACCAGTACAGCTCTGTCGGGCACCCCCCTGCAACCTGGTTGAACACATTGACATACACCTTGCCCACAAACCTCACTCATATCCCATTCACACAGTCAACAGATCACAAGCACCCTGTATGGTCAACACAACATGCTCCTGCTGGCACTCAGACACACATCCCCCTGCCACAGCATAACTTGTGTTGTTTCTGCCGTTCTAGCACAGGCAAAAAGTCACATCAGTGGCAAGCACCTACACCATCAACAAATGACCAGCGTCACACACCAAGGAAACATGTGACCCCCTCGTAGCATCCAGCACGACCCATGAAACCAAATTATCACCAACGCAGTAAGTGCCACTGGCAGCAGGCACATGTGGAACACATCCATGGCACAACCTGCCACAACACAACATAATACAGCTTGTGCGGCACACCCCTAACACCCTACCCAGAAATCACAAGTACACCGCAGATGTATCTCCGGAACGGCAAACACCTTGTAGGCACATCACACATCCACCTGCACAGTACCCATGACACAAGAATTGTGCACCCTGCCATGTCCCCCGCCATGTCCCTGACACAGCACTGTCATCAAAAAGTAATACATTCATGTCTGTCTCATCAATCCACACGCATCACTGATGCTTTGCCTTTCTGACTCCCTCAGGCACATCATCTGACAGTGAGGACAGCCAGCCCAGTACATCAAGGGGCACCAGGCATTGCTGCTGAAGGACCACCTCAACACAGGACTCCACAGCCTCAACAGGCAGACATCCAAGTGCTACCCCAACCTCATCCCTTCAGCCACCGCAGGCCCCTGTGGCACCTCCATCACAGCCACCACAGATCCCTGTGACACCAGAGCCACCACAGATCCCCATGTCACCTCCACCACAGCCATCACATTTCCCTCTGGCACCTCCACCACAGCCACCACAGATCACTGTGGCACCTCAACCACAGCCACCACAGATCCCTGTGGCACCTCCACCACAGCCACAAGGACGTGTACAAGGGTGTCTTGGAGAGAACTCAGCTGATGAAGATGGTCCTGATACTGGTGACACAGACCAGAGCATTGAAGAGGCCCTGCCGTCAGTCCCATGGGCCCAGTGAGCCCCCTATCTCAACCCCACCACAGTGTGAGGGATATAGAAGGCCGTCTCACCAGGATGGAGCAATGCCAGGATGCTCTCACATCCCTGGTGCAACAGTATCTTAATGAGGCGCAGCTAATGTGAGAGAGCGTGCAGGCCAGTTCCAGCCAAAATGCACAGGCATTTGGTCGATGCACATGTGCCATAGTTCAAATGTCAAGCATGGTGAGGGAGGGCAACAGCGTCATGTCCTCAATCGCCAAAACTATGGCCATGTTGCTCCAGCCCTTCCTGGACTGAAGGCCCCTGGCAACACCACCGGCTCCCTCAGCTAGCACCACACAATGGAGTTCAGTGCAGAGAAGCCCAAGGTGGCGCTCCATGCGGCTGTCTCACCCTGAATACAGCCACACACCAGAGCATAACAGTGGCTGCAAATAGGTCATGGACCCATAGTTGCCCTTTCAGTGACTTTTGCCAATGTAGATAGTAAAACAGGACAGGAGTTGGCTACAGACTGTTGGGGGGGGGTGTGGGTTGGGATAGTTGTGGAGGGAGTGTGGGGAGGAATAGTTGGGGAGGGGGTATGGGTAGGGATAGTTGGGGAAAGGTTGCGGGGAGGGATAGTTGGGGAGGGGTTTTGGGGAGGTATAGTTGGGGTGCACGGTATTAGAAGTGTAGTCGTTTCTCAATTGTACATACTTTCAAATCACACAATATAGGTAGTGTTGCAAACAGAAATAATGACTGGACATTGATTATTCAGTGTGAGTGTATTTACATGCAGTGTCCAGTGCGCTAGCTGTCCAGTGCCGCCTGTGTGACAGGTGATTAGAGTTAGTGCTGTATAAGTTTATCTCATGCAACAAGTCCATCCATGCCATCACAGCACTGGGTAATTGCTTGATCATCGTCACTGTCCTCCTCAGCATATGGTGGGTGCATGCCCATGTCGGGGGGCAGGGGGACATTGTGTCTAATACACATGTTGTGCAACATGGCACAGGCAAGCACTATCTTTCCCACCTTTTCCTGGCTGTACATCAGTGCTCCTCCCGATCTGCTCAGATAGCGGAACCTCGCCTTCAACAGGCCAGATATCTGTTCAATGGTACCACCAGTACGCACATGGACACGATTGTATGCCTGCTTGTGGATGTTGTGTGGTTGCCTCATGTGTATCATCAACCATGGTATCAGGGGATAACCAGCATCAAGTGCACAGGGGCAACAGAAAGTGCACAATGTCATTCTTCTGGCCATGTCATGTTGGCACTGGCTCTATAGTGTTCATTTTAGTGGGCACACATGCACATGCAAAATTACGTTCAGCTAGCATGTGTCCTTTATCTGGTACCTGAAATGCACTATGTCCAAATGCATGTGGAGTGTGTCGTCTGCAGTGGCATTCACTTGGAGAATTCACAGACAACATTGTTAAGGATTTCAATCAGGCACACACCCGGGTCTCACCTAGCATGTAGTGCGCACATGAAATACTTATTTATTATGTCTATAGGTTCAATATTCTGAGTGATATACCACTCATATCACACCCGTCTCAAAATACTCCCAGGGCACAGTGAACCAGGAATAAGGCTGGTTGGTAAAGGTAAATATTTATTTATTTAAATTCAAACACAAATTTTGATATATATATATGGGGCAGCAATCATCAAGATGGTGACAATACAATCAGAAAATAAGTAAGGCAATTGAATTCACTTTTAAGCAGCACAGAAGATAAAACACAGGGAAAAGACAGTTTTGGTTTGTGAACAGATAGCACTTAAGTTAAGATTTCCCCCTGCAAATTTCTTAATTCTCAATTGAGCAGTTCTACACAGATGTCAGTAAGCAGCAGGTATTTAGGAAAGAACAACAGAATACAGTGTTTGAATATAATCTTCCCTCCTCAAACAAGAGAGAAAAAGTGTTTTTTGGAACTTTGACACTTTTAAAATGACAGTTGAAAATGGCTTTGTGAAACAATGAAAAGTGTGCAAAAATGCGTCTATTTTCCGCTATGCAATTTTTAATAAAAACGGGTCAAATATACTGTTTTAGGATGTGGATGTAGCTACAGGTCTTAGGTTTAACTGAGAGTTGAAATTAAATCTCTAGCTATAAAATTGAAGAAGTTATGTAAGTTTTAATGAGAGGCGTTTTTGAAAAAATGAACAGAGAAAAGCAGAAAAAATGTTTTAAAAATGACAGATTGGTTTTATTTACTATATTAATGACTAAGAAAAATAGAATGCTGCTCAGGAATCTCAACAGTTAAACACGGTCACTTGTAACTCTTCATGTGGCGGATACTACGTTTTCTTTATGGGAATTACTTTGGGATTGTAAATAAGGTTGCAAGAATGGTTCTGACAATATTAGAGGTTCTGAAGTTAAAGAAAGGATAGGTTGAGATTGGGATAGGACAAGGCAATTATACTTTGGGTTACTATGATTCCTGTTGATATTTACAATCCACTGCAAATTAAGATTGGACCGTCAGGGTGCTGTTTATCCAGATCGGGTCTACCGGCAGCAGGGCACCTCTGGCAGGATGGTCAGCTGGGCAGTTCTCGTCAATTGGACTTCACCTCAGATTGGATTAGATTGGATTGGCCCTTCTGAAAAGTTCTGGAACAGGATGAAGAAGACAGGAACAACGCGCTGTGTGGAAATCAGGATGAAGTCAGGAATCAGTGTGTGTGTGTGTGTGTGTGTGTGTGCATGGTGAAGTTCCTATATTTATCATGCCAAGTGACATCACAAAGTTTATGGTAGGGGCAGAATTTCAAACCACACCCCCACGGCTGTGATAAGTCAAAGGCACTTGCCTTTTTCTGGTTGGAAGTCAGAAAGAGCTGTCATTTTTTATGATGTGATTTGGGAACTCCCACATTGATTTGGAACAAAACTTAACTTTCCCACAAATGCATATTTCTATCAGCATGCCCCCCTAATAAAGTCGGACACATGCATTACATATTTGATGGGTTATCTTTACATTCAATTCCCATCTCAGTGAGAGCTGGCTTTGTTGTTCTGTGGAATTTTGTTAATTTTAATCATAAAGATTTGGCCTCACAATTCCTAATTCAGAACATATCTGCGCAATCCCCCCTAGAACATGGGTATACAATATTAGAATTTCAGCATTAATAGTTTTGGCGCAATTAGTGTTTTGGTATATCTTTGGTTCCTTATGCAGTACAGGGTTCTCTCACGTCTCCAAAGAAAGGGCATATATTTAGATTTACAACTACCAATTTTTAGATTTGTCCTTCTTCATGTTGCAAAGTTAAAAGTCTTTAAAGCTTAATTACAAATAGGCATTTAAAGACCAAAAGTTCTTGGCAGTTTTTTTTTTCTTTGTAACTTTCCTTTCAACAGGCAACAGCTGTCAAATTCATTTGATCAGTGTGGGTTGTCCTCTTCTTGAGATGAAAGCTCAAGGCCCTCCCCTGTAGGGATCAGTAGGCAGCCTGCCATTGTCCTTGGCTGGGCCCCAGATGAATGTGTAATCAGTTCATTGTTGTCAATATGCGAGAACCTCCAGCATCAATTAAGCTTTCCTGTTGCAGCAAGGTGTTAACATGAAGTGTCATCTTTCCCAGGCTGGGCACTGTCAAGTCAGAATTAATTATTTAATTCCAAACTGGGTTTTGACTTTAAAGAATTACCTACAGCTTTCATTACAACATATAACTTGAACACAGTTTATAGGTGGATTTTGATAATTAAAGAATTAGGCCCTTCACAAAAAATGCCTTTAAACAGGCGATTTTTGCCCTTCTTCCCTGAATAAGCACATTTAAACTGAGTCTTTTAAATCCACTTTTGTTATGCAGCACATACACTTTTAACTCTGCATTATTTCTGTCCTTGAGTGTTTGGCTCTTTTTTGCAATCTGGATATATGTATCCAGCCTTTGTTTGGAATTTTCTCTGTACAGCTGAAATTGTTACATGTTGCCACTTTTAGCCACATTGTTCCTGTGTAACTGAAAATAAACTGTTGCTGGACTGGTTTTTCATAAAATACATTTCTTAGCTGCTGTCAGTCAGTGAGGCCCGGTTTCTCTGAGCCACCTGGGGGATCTGTGATTTCAGTACACTTTTATTTTTAATGGTTCACTGGAAAATGAATGAATCTAGCGCCAAAACAGCACTTTGAAGGTTGCAATTGGTTGGGGAAGCTGCATTTTAAAAGGCATTTTAAAAGGCATTTTCGGTTTTTAGCCCATTTCTGTGACCTTGCTTCATGTTACATGTAACAGCACCCACTGGCATTCTCCTGCAGTGAGTTCTGATTTCCCCCCACTATGACTGTGTGTGGCAGGGGTGTGCAGCCTTTGGTGAGTGTGACCTGTGCGCAGTTTTGCAGATTTTTTGCGCGCACAGGGGTTAGCGCATCCATATTTGGCTGTTTCTTTCCACATTGGTAAAGTGAGGCAGTGGGGCCTATCGGCATGGTAAAAATATCCCACAACATGAGCTCTGACCCTTTTAGTACAACTGGCACAAATTGATCTGTCATTATTGTGTTACAAAGAAAAAATAACAAGATGTCCCTGTACTAGGGTACTTTTAGATTTAAATTCAGATGCATGTGTGATTGTGTGGTTCTAACAGGAAGGGGACCTGGACATTTGGTGTGCTGACAAACGCTGTTATGTGGGTGGGTGCAGAAGTATTCTCTGTCTGTGCATCAGGTGTTGTCTGTTTGCTTGACTGTCTTAGTGCTTCTTGTTCTCATTCCGTTGTGCTGCATTGTGGTGCATGTAGTTCTATAGTTTATAGCTGTACAGAATTGATGATCTCATGCAGGCACTGGATATATTTCTTAAATTGTAGCATGCCTGCCAAGACCTTGCACTCAGGCATGTGTAGCACCTTGAGTGACACCTGTACACTTTCACGTATAAAGCACGCACAACACAAAGTAGATACCTCTCTGCTTACATTTAGTAACTGTACGTGTTGTACTATTGACACACATTATGATCATTACTCTTATTCATGGTCATCTTTCCACTTTAATCTCCATATCCGGCACATGTGCAATTTCATGGTGTATCTGTAATTTTCAAAGTGCAGAGAAGTGGGATGAAAGGTGGATTGAAGCATTCCATGTGCACAGCCACCGAGGATGGGTGTTATACATGGCCATCATTCAACTGTGCACATGGCCTTGTAGTTAGACTCACCCAGCCGCCAGATACACTATGCTTTTTTCTGCCCCCCAATTCACTGTGAACATGGCCTTGTAGTTAGACTCACCCAGCAGCCAGATACACTATGCTTTTTTCTGCCCCCCAATTCACTGTGAACATGGCCTTGTAATTAGACGCACCCAGCAGCCAGGTACGCTGTCCACCGTAACGTGCCATGTACTGAGGCAGCAAGAATTTGCGCAGCACCATGGAGTCATGGGTGGAACCGGGAAATCTGGCACAGCAATGGGTGATGATAAGGTGGGCATCACACACCATCTGCACGCTCAGTGAATGATACAGTTGTCTTTTGCGATAATTAGCCTCTTCAGCATGCCTGGCCACCAGCTCCACATGTGTGCAGTTCAAGGCACAAATGACTTTCGGTATGCCTGCAAGGACATGGAAGGCTATTTTCGTACCATTGACCTGGTCTGTTGTCCTGGGTAGACTGATGTGGTCTCGAACGTGATGCAGGAGTGCATCAATGACCTGGAACAGGTCACATGAAAAACAGGGTTGCAGTATCCCATGCAGCTCGCCAACTGTGTGCTGGTGTGTGCCTGTGGCAAGGAAGTGTAGCACAGACACAACCTTGAGCAAGGGGGTGTGGGTGGGTGGCTGTGCGTATAGTTATGAGGCTGACCAGGTCATCATGGATCAGGTCCACTATATAAATGATGGTGTTCCTGTCTAGGCGGTACAGGGTGTGGACGGATCTGCCTTTGGCTCAGGTTTAAAGGTGTGGCCCTTAAGCATGGGATTGGTGGCTGTCTGCGTGGTGCAACCGGTTGGACAATGGGGTTTTGCTGGGCCATGATGGCCCTCCTTCTCCTCAAGTGCATCCTCTGCCTCCCTGCCTCTTCAAGTAATAATCCTCAGGCATGTCCTCTAGTTTCAGTATTGCTACTGCTAGCATTGTGGTGTGCACCTGTGGCATGTTTCTTCACACATGAATCTACTTAACACCTGCTCCGCAATGCCGATGTTTCCGGCATCATTTTCACGTTGATACCGGCATGTCCATGTCAGTAATTGCATGTCCGTGCAGCTCAAAATGTGCACTTACTAACGCCATGCCAGTATGTCAGGCACAGCCGATGCGTGTCTCTGCAGATACCAGCAGCGGTGTTGCCCAACGCTGTGTGTCACTTGCGGTGCTGGTGTTACCAGCATCTCAACTCAGACTATGCCGGTTCATAAAAAAGTGCCGGTATGGAACTACTGGCACCATTGTTTCCCGGTCGGCACAGTCATAATGAGGCCCATAGTGTCTTATCTTCACAATATAGTTTTGGTATTCTTTTAATATATACTTTTCCTCGGTTTACAGTGCAATTCTGTATCTTCTTAATGTATATTATCCTCTACACGTTTTTCGCCTTTTTGAATAGGCTCATATTCAATACATCAAATTACAGCGCTAATAGATGGCTAAATATTCCTTTTTGTATAGTATAGTATAGTATAGTATAGTATAGTATAGTATAGTATAGTAACAGACATGCTTACTGACTTTAATAGGCAGGTTGCAATATATGTTCTCAAATGTTGTTGTGTTTCATGTTCCTTTCTTGTAGTGGGATGCTATAGTAATTATAAAAGAGAGCTAGAAATTGTAGATAAATGTAGCACAATCCTACGTTATTAATGTTTAGAAATTATCTTTGAAGAAAAGAGTTTCTCTCCTTTAGTAGGCATATTACATTTAATGCTTCAGCAACACGGAAAAAAACAAAATGGCCTTAAGTACCAAGGGTGAGTTATCTCGTCCTTGGGATTACCTCCCTGTTACCAAGGACGAGATGCCTCATCCTTGGCACTTAAGGGGTTAATGAAACAGAAAACATTAGAAGGCAAAACCAAAATCACCAAAAAAGGCCTTGGCACTGGGGGAAAAACCCATGGCAGTTAGCGGTCATTGTGATGTCAAAACATTTGCATAAGTACACAATGACGTTATTACGTGCACAGATGGCGTGCAATCCTGTGAAATTCCGCAATGTTGTTAATTTGCACATTTTAGCTAATGTTTAGTCAATATATGGAAAAAAGAAGAAAGGAGGGAAAATTAGATACTAAATTGTCTCTCTTTCCTAATGTGTATTCCACTTAACATTTATGTTATTACAAAAAACTAACATGGCCATTTCTTGTAGACATGGCATGTTCAGGAAACAGGAGAAGAATACACAGTTATGAGATTTACAGAATAACAACAGATAAGCACAGATGCTACTGAACCAAGTTAGTTAAAACCCAAATCCAAATCTGTTCCATGTCTACTGGCTGACAATGTTATGCATACTTTTAACAAAGTTGTTATAAAAGATATGAGAACTCTCTATTTCAAAAGGAACACTTGCCGACTACAACAATATCTAACAAAACATAAACAAGAAGTATTGAAAGAGCTCCTAAAAATGAAAACAATTAAGCTCATTGTGCGCTTGGCAGTATCCCGGCGATAAAATCCAACACTGCCAGACAGAAATACAGTTACTGCCACTTGGTCCGGCAGATTTACTGCCACGTTACAAGTGTTGGTAGATAGAGTTAGTCCCCATTTACTCCATGCAGATTTTGGTGGAATTACCGCTGGTGGTAATTCCAACAATTTTGCTGTTTTTTTTGCAGAAAATTGGAGGATTTACCTCCATCATTATTGTGCAGGTAAATCCTCCAGATGAAGGCCAAACTCTGAATAGGGCAGAGCAGTAAAAGTGGTGGTAATTCCATTCTTGTAATGGGGGTCATACCAGTTGGCACGGGGGGAATTATGGCACTGATGATTGGAAAAGAATATGGAAGGTAGGCTATGAAACAACTCAGTGTTCTGTTATGATGTTATGAAAAATTAGAGTAAATTAACAACGCATACTAAACCGTTTACCCTAAATATGCATTTATTTTATCTATTGAGGAAAAAAATGCATACAATAGAAGAATGGTGGGTTGCGTTTTTGATGGGAGAACATTTTACATACATTTTTGGATTGATAACCTTTTTAAATTAGATTTTTAACTACAAAGACATGAACTAGATTTTTTTTACATGAAATGTTGATGGATTTCAAAGAGTTGAATGCAATCCAAATGTATTTCATGTAATTGCAGGAAATTGTATTGATGATGAAGACGTATAATTATTGAGGGTATCGTTTGGTGAATTTTGTAAAGGTTTGTAATAAACCATATGTCTAATAAAAAATAATCAAAATATCACTATATAATAACAAAATTACTCGTTCAATGGGTTTCTGTAGACAGACATGATGACACTAATCCTCTAGTTTGTTGTTTCGATTACCTTATTGCTTGATGTGCTTTGCACCCTGAAGTAAACTGCACTGAGAATGGGCATGTGTGGCTGGCTGACATACCTTGGAACAGACGTTGGGAGGAGGCGAGAGTTGGTGTGCTGCAGTATACTGGACCTTCTGTGCTCTCCCCCCACCTGTCACCCCACCCTGGCATTGTGCAGTTTGTTGTGGTGAATTGCGGTGCAAATATCTTTGAAACTGTGCATCCTAGGGTCTGGACCTCGAGTTTTATTCCTCGTGTCAGGACCGGTCTTTCTATGACCACATTGATGTTTCACCAATTTCAGGCACCTGTCGCATGTGGAAAGGTGCTGAAATCTGGTGAAAGTGTGGGTTGTCCAAATATCATGAAGCTAGTAATGTCCGGAGGGTCATAACAGATAACTATGCAAAATTTGGTGCAGATTGGTGAAACGGTGTGGAATTGTATAAGGAACAACGCTATGCCACAAATCCCACCACAAACACATTTTGAATTTTGTATCTAGAGATTTTGTTTATAGCCACCATCGGAAATGTGTCTAAATAAATTGAGTACCAATAGTGATGTAATATGTGCAAGAATATTTCATTTCTTTTTCCAACACGTTATTTTTCTGACTGTGCATATGCGGTCTTAGCGAAATTATATGCAGAGAATCACCATATATTTCTTTGAATGTGAAGCGGTTCTGGCATACTATCCTTTGTCCCAGTTTACATTAAGAATTACTTTTGTGTTTATTTAGTTAATGTTAATGTTAAAGGACATTTGTACCACGCACTATCACCACCGTAGTGGTCCCTTGGCGCTCTGGCAGCTCTGAAAAGGGAGAGGGAGGTTGAGTTAGTGGGAGGAAGCAGGAAAAATGCAAGAGAACAGTGATGTGCTGTTGGCGGCCTCAGCCCGGTGGGTCCGTTGGCTGGGCCTGGGGTGTTTGCGGCCGGTAGTCATCGTGTACTGTTGTGCAAGGCTATGTGTGTTTTTGTTTTTGTTGTTGCAATGTAGTGAAGTTTGTGCGGTTTGTTGTGCTGTAGGTTTTGGTTGTGTTTGGTTTGGAGTTTGAGAGGTGCATGCAGAAAGGGAAGTTGTTAGTAGGGTTGGTTAGTTTGCATCTCTATCCTGAATTGAAGCGCTCGGCTTGCATAGTCTCCCCTGTTGCGGCCTTGTCCTGATCTGGGTCTGTCCGGCCTACAGGTTCCTTACTCCTCCTCTAGCCCCCACCTCTAACATGCTCTCTCATGGGTCCCCTTATCCTCCATTTAGACTCTAGTGGCCAATGCATCTGCTAATGACAACCTTTCAGGTAGTGGGGGGATTGTCAATGTCTCGATAATTCCACACCAACATGGTACCTGGCGGTAATTAATTTACGGGGCGGGCGAAAGAGTTGGTGGGATTGTCTGGGTTAGTTGACTCAGTTTCCGTGTGTCCCGCCTGTGTTCCTGTCTATCCGATGTCACCCGTCCAGCTGCCGTGGGCTTTACTCTCTCCGGTCAGGGATGTCCATGTCTTTTCGGTTTAGTTATCCTTTTTACCAGTTTCATTTTTCAGGTTTAGTCTGTGGTGTTGTAGAGCCAGGTTTTTAGTGATTTCCTGAATTTTAGGTGATCTTCAGTGTTCCTTATTTCCTTTGGGATGTTGTTCCAGGTTTTTGCGGCTAAGTGGTAGAAGGAGGTGCCTCCAAGTTTTTTCTTGAGGTATGGTTTGAGTTCCAGGCAGATTTCGTTGCTCGATCGGAGGGGTCTCGTTGGCTTGTAGACTGTTATTTTCTTTTGTAGGAATTCTGCTCCTTGTCCACTGATTGCCCTGTGCGTTATGCACATTGTTTTGAAGGTGATGTGATGTTTAACTGGGAGCCAGTGTAGGGTTTTTAGGACTGGAGTGATCTCTTCTGGATAGTTTGAGGAGTAGTCTTGCTGCTGCATTTTCTTCAGGAGGTATTCAGGTATTCCGAGGTACAGGCTGTTTGCATAGTCTATTTTAGACATGATTAGGGTGACGATAGTGAGTGTTTTGTGCACGAAGGAGAGAAAAGGTAGAATTCTTCTTGCCGTCCGGAGGAGGAAAAAGCATTTCTTCACTGTTGCCTTTATTTGTGGCTCCAGGGTTAGGTTGTTGTCCATTAGGACTCCCAGATATTTTACTACCTTTGATGGTGTTGGTGCCTTTCCCATTTCCGTAGGCCATGGGATGGTGGTTTCGTTCTCTTGGTCTTTGGATACAATCATGATTTCTGTCTTTCCTGGTTTGATTTTCAGGTTGTTGGCATCCATCCAGTCGAAGACTTCTTTTAGACAGTCGGTAAGGGTTGAATGGTCGGTGTCAGTGTCTTTGATTTTGTATATGATCTGAGTGTCATCTGCGTAGTTGTAACATGTAATGTTGTATTTTTTGAAGATTCTGATGACCGGAGTCTGGTAGATGTTGAAATATAGTGGAGATAGTGAGGATCCTTGCGGTACTCCACAGTCGTTAACTCGTGGAGTGGATTTGAAAGGTTTTATCCATACAGTTTCTGTTCTGTCTTTTAGGAATGATTTGGTCCAGCGTAATGCTGTGTCTGTTATGCCTATGTTTTCTAGTCTTTTGGTCAGGGTGTCATGGCTAACTGTGTGAAAGGCTGCGGAGAGGTCGAGCAGAATAAGGGCTGAAGTAGTGTTTGAGTCTGCGTTAGTTTTGAGGTCGTCCCAGATGGATAGTAGTGCTGTTTCCGTTCCTCTCGCTGGTCTGAAACCGATTTGAGCTTGGTCCAGCAGGTGGTGTTTTTCTACCTGTTCTTAGGTTAGTTTATATATGTAGGTTTCTAGAAGTTTCGCTGGGTACGGGATGTTAGAGATCGGCCTGTAGTTGGAAAGGTCATCTACGTCACCACTTGTGTTTTTAAGAGTGGCTTGATGTATGCTGATTTGAAGATCTTCGGTACAGTCCCTGTTGATAGTGATAGATTTAGAAGGTTTCTGTAGTATTCTGCTGGCGATCCTTGCGCGAGGATTGATTTGTAGATGTCTGGGGGACATGGGTCGATGGGTGATCCCGCTTTCTTGCTTCGTTTAACCAGCATTGCGAATGCCTCTGCTGATATTTCAGGAAAGCTTTGGAGTTTGTGTTGTGGTTCTGAGTTGGGTTCGCTGGGTTGTATGTTGTGGTTGGTTGGTCGCTTTTGTATGGTTTGGCGGATGTCGTTGATTTTTTTTTTGAAGTGATCTGCCAGGTCATTGCATAGTTTTTCTGAGGGGGTTGGGTGTTTTCACAGCCTGGTGGGTTTCTCATTTCTTTAATGATGCTAAACATTTCTTTTTATGTGTTGGTGGCATTGTTGATTCTGTCATCGTAATGTCTTTTCTTTGCCTTTTGAATTTCATTCTTGTATGCACGGATTTGTTTCTGGTACAGTGTTTTTTCCCTGGGTTGTATTCTTTCCTCCATTCCAGTTCCATCTTTCTGTTTTCCTTTTTCATGTCGTTTAATAGTGGGGTGAACCATTTTGCCATTGCTCTTTTTTTTGATGGGGTGAACGGTTTTTCCGGGGCGTTCTTGTCTATCGTATCTGCGATCTATTTGTGCAGTATTTCTGCTTTGCCGTCTAGGTCAGCTAGTTCCAGTTCTGTAGTTGAGGGTTTCGTTAATTCCAGTTGTTCGAATAGGTTGCTTTCTTTGACGCGTTTCCAGTTTCTTTTGGTGGTGGTTGTGAGTTTCGGATGTTGGATGTAGGCTTGGGTAGGCAGAGTGATCACGAATGGAATGATGAGATGGTCGCTCCACAGTATTTGTATCAGAGGTGCCGTGGTGATGAGTTTTTCTTTGGCGAAAATTGCATCTAGGTTGTGACCTGCCAGTGCGTTGCTTCTTTGACTAGTTGTCGTAGTTTCATGGTGCTGAGTTGTTCAATTATTGAGTTTTGGGAGTTGGCGTGGCTGTCTTCAAAACCGATGTTGAAGTCCCCCAGGATGATTAGGTGTTTGTGGTTGATGGCTAAGTTGGTGATGGCTTCTATGAAGTTATCGACGAATGTTGCATCATATGTTGGTGGTCTGTATACCAGGATGAATGTGATGTTGGTTTTTGGGTTCGCTGTTAGGTGAATTACCATGGTTTCGCAGTTGAGGATGTTGAGTGGTTCGTCAGTTTTTATTTTCAGGTGTTCTTTGAATGCTATAGCGATGCCTCCTCCTTTTTTGTTTTTTCTGTTTATTTGCAGGGATTTGAAGTCTGTCGGAAGGCAGCTTTGGAGTGTGATTTTGTAGTTGTCGTCCAGCCATGTTTCTGTGATGAACAGGATGTCAATGCCATTGTCGTCGAGTAGGTCGAAGATCTCTGTTGAGTGTTTTGACATGGATCTTGCGGTTATTAGATTGCAGTGAAGTTTGGAGGTGTTGTTTGGTTTGGGTTTTGTCGAGATCGTTTTCCGCTCGGTGTTGAGGTTTCCTTCTTGGTCGGTCACTTGTTGGGTTGCAGGTTTTGGGGTGTCAGCATCTTCGAAGAGTTCTTCTCAGTTTTGTCTTGGGTTTTTTGTGTTTTCATCGGGTTCGTCTTCCGGGTTGTGGTTGTTGATTGGAAGTTCCTCTTGCTTTGGTGATGCAGGGGGTTATTTGGTCTGTCGTCTGTATGTTGTTTGTTTTGGTCATCCTTCTTCTACTTGCTTGTGTTAGGTTGATTGATGTTGCTGCTTCTAATGTTGGGTTGGATTGGCGTGGTGGCCAGTTGTCTGCGAGGTATGGAGTTAGGTAGAGAGATTTTTCTCTTCTCTCAGAGTTCCTTCGGTTTGTGTTCCTGCCTGTGGGGGTCCAGTCTATAGTTGTTCTAGGATGCTGTTCTGGTGTGTTTGTTCTTTCCTCTCTTCGTCTTTTTCTCGGAATTGGTCATTTGCGCATTGTAGGGTTGAGAGATGTTTAGTCTTTTCCTTCTCTGGATACGCTGAGGTGTTCTCTGGCTCAGTGTTGTTTCCTTTCGGGGGGTAGGGTATGTTTCCTAAGGGTGCACTGTCGGTGGGGGTGGTTAGGGTGTTAACAGTCTACTGGTATGGAATTTAGTTGGGTTGGGTAGTGGGGGTAGTGGGTTTCAGGGATTGGTAGAGTATTGGACTAAGCGCAGTTAGATTATTTGAGAGATCTGTATATTGGGTGAGAGTCCTATCAGTGCAATCTAAACATCACACAGTGCCGTTCGGAGGCAAGGCCCCTGCTAAGTTTGAGAGACCTGCACAGTGGGAGAGACGTCCACCAACACAGTCTAAACGCCACACAGTGCAGTTTGGAGACAGAGCCCCTGTTAAGCTTGAGAGACCCGCGCAGTTGGAGAGAGGCCTGTCAGTGCAATCTAAACATCCTACACAGCAATTTGGGGAGAGAGCCCCTGCTAAATTTGAGAGACCTGTATAGTGGGAGAGAGGCCTATCAGTGCAACCTAAACATCATACAATGCAATTAGGAGACAGAACCCCTGCTAAGTATGAGAGACCCACGCAGTGGGAGAGAGGCCTGTCAGTGCAATCTAAACATCATACAATGCAGTTTGGGGACGGAGCCCCTGCTAGATTTGAGAGCCCTGTATAGTGGGAGGGAGGCCTATCAGTGCAACCTAGACATCATACAGTGCAATTAGGAGACAGAACCCCTGGTAGATTTGAGAGACCTGTATAGTGGGAGAGAGGCCTATCAGTGCAACCGAGACATCATACAATGCAATTAGGAGACAGAACCCCTGCTAAATTTGAGAGACCTGTATAGTTGGAGAGAGGCCTATCAGTGCAACCTAGTCATCATACAATACAATTAGGAGACAGAACCCCTGCTAAATATGAGAGACCCGCACAGTGGGAGAGAGGCCTATCAGTGCAACCTAAACATCATACAATGCAATTAGAAGACAGAACCCCTGCTCAATTTGACAGACCTGTATAGTGGGAGAGAGGCCTATCAGTGCAACCTAGACATCATACAATGCAATTAGGAGACAGAACCCCTGCTAAATTTGATAGACCTGTATAGTGGGAGAGAGGCCTATCAGTGCAACCTAGACATCATACAATGCATTTAGGAGACAGAACCCCTACTAAATTTGAGAGACCTGTATAGTGGGAGAGAGGTCTATCAGTGTAACCTAGACATCATACAATGCAATTAGGAGTCAGAACCCCTGCTAAATTTGAGAGACCTGTATAGTGGGAGAGAGGCCTATCAGTGCAATCTAAACATCATACAATGCAGTTTGGGAACGGAGCCTCTGCTAAATTTGAGGGACCTGTATAGTGGGAGAGAGGCCTATCAGTGCAATCTAAACATCATACAATGCAATTTGTGGACGGAGTCCCTGCTAAATTTGAGGGACCTGTATAGTGGGAGAGAGGCCTATCAGTGCAACCTAAACATCATATAGTGCAATCATTTTTTACTTTTGGGTTTGGTAAGTGGCTCTAGTCCTGCCCAGGCCACTCCTACCTTACTGGTCCTTGTGGATGATGGTTGACGGCTGGCCACTGCTTCCCCTGCAGACACCGGCTGACACTTCTTGGATCTGCTTCTGTTGGAGCCGCCCTTGGCCTTAGGGCCCTTAGCCGCAGGGGGCTGCCAGGCAGAGGGAGGAGAGTAGCCAGGAGGAGGGAGGGAGAGAAGGAGCTGGGGAAATGGAGCGGCGCGGGTCGCGAGCCTCCGACGGATGGTCTGGGCTAGCAGACAAGCAGGCAACACATTTCATGAGTTATCTCTCTTCCTTTGTTGTTTACGCTATATCCCTTAATGTGTAGTGCATAAAACCTTACTAGAGCAGAAGGGGATGGCAATATTGGACATTAAGAGATCTACCCCTGCTTCATCATGCAAAACCACCAAAACGACCTGATTTGTAAAAAGCACAAGCAAAACATTTTGGCACACTTTTTATGCATGAGTGTTAAAAAATCAAAAACATTAGCCTTCCTTCAATTTCAGTTGCATCAATTTACCACCCCGATTTCAGGACTATTTGGACTTCCAGATAATTTGCATTGCAGTTGATTGTAGTTCTTGTACGAATGCCATGGAAATTGTAAGAGGTAATGACTGAAATAAAAACAATATTTTAGCTATATAGTCTGGAGTCAGGCACAGGGTCTATTAATTTCCCCAAATATGAGCAAGAGGAAATGATCAAGGGGAAATCCCCCACACTGAAAAACGGACAAGTCCAGAAATTTGACAAAACTCTGTTTTTATTAAAAGCTTTACAAATAGGCATCAAGATGTGGATATTGCATGATTTTCAAAGCTCTCTCACTGGTTTTAAGGCACATTGATGTCACAAACAAATGATACATTTCACATACCTAAGGTTGGATGGGATTGGTTAGTGGGGTAGGCTACATACAAGAGGTCTATTGGATTATTACTCTCATTGGCTAAATCGTGGTTGGTGGCTCCTCCAGTCACCAACTCCTAAATGTTGCAAATACAGGCATGTCAGGCAAGTGCACTGCTATTGGGTCTTACAACAACGTGTGAACTATCAGCCTTGGAAAGTTACCAGCACATGATCACAACTGTGGTGGTTGACAAGGGCCCAGGGTACCACCTGTTCCAATGGGGTTACCACTCTCTGAATCCTCTGACTGCAACCAAGGACATTCTAGCTTCCAAATTCATGCTGTATTACTTTTGTATCATCTGTCTTCAGTTCGGTGGGAACAATGGTCTATGTCTGGCTCAAATGAATAGGCTTTGTCTTCCAGGTTCAGATCACATGCGCAGCCACCACAAACTTAATTTTCATGCTCACATGTATAAGGATTTTCAGCTTTTATACATGCAGGTGTCCTATCACTTCTGCTAATGTGCAACTTTCTCTCTCTCTGCGTCCTTGGCAAGAAGATGCACAATGACTGCACTGACAGCCTGGTCTGTGTTTCTCAGTGAAATCACTGTGTCAGGTCTCTCCCTATGTTCTTGAACCTCTTCAGTGCCTTCCATTCATTTCAATGTGGCTGTGCCTTCCATCTTGATTTACATGGCCAATCATGTTAGTTGCATTCAGCGTCAGCAAGCAGTTATATGTATTCTTGTGTAATTGCCATTTCTGCATAAGAGAGATAAGGTGTATGTGATCTCTATATTAGTGATTATACGCATGTTTTTCATGCATAAGAGCAGTTTGTCCTCAATGTCTCTGTTTTGCAGGGATGCATGTGCTTCATGACTAATACACCTATGTGTATGTGGGTGTGTTCAGCCATGTTGCCTCTTCATGATTACTTAATTGATGTCATCCGATTATATTCTGTAGGGCTGCTTCAGTGAGTGGTGTCTGTCACCTTGGCGGTATACTGGTGGGTGGGTAGACACCCCCACTACTAGTCCTTTTCACTTAATTGATACTTCTGACAAGGCACAAGGTGCATTTGATTTACAGTTAAATTCTTCAAAACGTATTTTTTGTGGAAATTGCATCTAGCTTCATTAAGATCGCAATTTCCATTTCTTATGTTTTCTTCAGAAAATGATGTTGGTATTGATATTGGTATTGTTTATTTATATACCGCATATACACAGGCAAGTGTTTCAAAGCGTTCAAGGAGGGTGGGAACACAGAGAAAAAACAACAGTCGATCAGACCCCTTGATAATCTGAGACAACAATAGTCTGCACAGGCAGAGTAAGTACGTAAAAAATACATTTAACATTATGAGATATAGCAGACAGGCCTTGCAGCAATTCTGCAATTTTAACAGTGCATTTAGGGGTGAAGACAGGGGAGAAACAGACAGACGATCTTCAGGCGTGGTGTGTAAGGAATGAGCAAGTGCACAGAGGGTCACAGGGAGGGGAGGATCAAGTGCACCCGGTCGGTTGAGACTGGAATGAGTGACTGGGGTATGTTCTTAGTGTTATAGAGACCATTTTTGTTCAATTCATGTTGATATGGTGACCAGATAATGATTGTATAATTAATCTAAGGCCGGTTTAGTATTGAATGTAGAAACCAATAGCCTATTTGCATACTGTTCCCCAAAGCTGGTTGCCATCCATTCAGATTGATTTTCAGACGAGGTTGCGAATGGCAGATGTTATGGCTATGGTTTCACCATTAATGTTGAGCAAGATCGACAGACCTGGCTTACTTTATGGATTTTTTTCTAAACTGAAATGTTCATTATAATTGAAGCACCTTAACTGAAATAAAGCACAATAATCCATGTGAGAATTCTTTCTGGAAATCCTATCATGTTTTGAACTTCCACAGATATACCATCATCCCACATGATTAAAGGCCTTTGGGCATCTATTGTTCCTGATGGCTAACTATCATGACAGTGAGATATTTGCCATTGTCGTGTGGTACTTCAATGACCAATAAAGTCATACACTGTGAATTTTACTTGATAAGTAAAATTGGTCTATAGGGGGAAACAATGAATGCTTAGTCTTTTTAGGTACTGGAAAGCCATTTGTTCATTTCTATGATATAGGGGCTATGCCACCCTTGGATTGATTTGAATAGTTGAAGTAGGAAGTGCACCATTTTGTTGTATTGAATGCATTTGAAGTACATTTGAAATGGTGCCTGGTTCGCGCTTTGTCATTGGTGAGATTTTAAATTGTGCCTTGCATTTCCAAGGGATCTACCACTTTTGTTGAAATGTCTAGCTGAGTTTCAGTGAGGATCGCTATGGGAATATCATGAATATAATCATGGAGTTCAACATTATCGGTTGCTGCATCTTCTGCACAATGTTTCATATATGATGTATACAAACTTTGAATTATATTGGCTTGTTCTTTTACCATTTTCCCATATTCAGAGAATAAAATCCTTCAGATTTTGAGCTTTCTCTTTCTTACTTCATTAGATTGCTCATACACTATGTAACAAATTTACCATCCTATTCATGTTTAGTTCGACTCCACTCAAGTTCATATTTTTCAAAAAATAGATAGTATTTCTATCATAAGCGTCCCTTTTAGCTTCTTCTCGTTCCAAAACACCAGTCTTTTGACTTTCCAGATGTTGTAATTCATCCATTCGTGTCCAGCCACCCTAGGCCCTTTGCCTGGTTCCACCTTCTTGATTGTGGGGAAGCAATAGGAAGCCCCTCCCTGCTGCCTTCCCACACCCCGACCCTCTCTTGCAGCCCCAAAGAAATCTCACACCTTCCCCCACCCACTTTCCTCCCCTCTCACCACTTAACTGCTGGACCAGAGCTCTGTTCTCCAGTCCCGGCGCTCTGTCCAGTCCACAGTCACCATAGTAATAGAACATGGACTCAGTCCATTTGTATTTATTATTGAAATGGCCATCTTGTTTTTTATTTTGTTTACTGGAGATTGGCTTTACAGTAAATGGGGTCTTGAAATATCAACTTGAAATTGCCCTGCGCCTATAGGAGTGTTGCATGCTCATGAAGGTACGGAGGTTACCCCTTGCTCCGTTCTTAGTAAATGAAAAGGAAAGGCCTTCTTCACATATTTAGCAGCGCCACCTTAGGTGATACAAAAAACTGATTCAGTCGTTATCAGTAAATCTCAGTGGGCCTCATTACGAGGTGGGCGCAAAGGGATACCAGGCACCGGTAAGGAGACCGGAGCCGGTAATCCCTTTGCGCCCTATTCCGAGTACCCTTAGCGGGTCCCTTTCTTAACGCCTGGTTTTACCAGGCTTTAAAGACGGGACCCGTTAAGGGACCTTCGAGCTAATAACGGTACCACAAATTGCGGTACTTTTATTAGCGCCTTCCCATTGAGCCCTATGGGGGCACAAATGGGAATGGGGAATGGCTTTTTCAATGGGGACATACCGGTCCTGCAAAGGTCGGAATAGACCGGTAAGTCCCCATTGAACCAGGGCGGACTCGGTACCGGTATTGGAGGTAGTCATGGCGCTAATAGCGCCATGATTACCTCCAAACTCGGAATGAGGCCCAGTGTTTGGAGACTGTAGCAGGAACTACAAGGTGGGATTTAACCCATAATTCTTATGCAACCGACCCGTACTACTCGAGACAAAAGTGTCAGAAATACAACCAAGATATGCCCTGATTGAAAAAGGCATAGCACTTGCTGAAACACGTATCTCACATGGGGCTACAATGATACATTAAACCAACACTGAGATTTACTGATAACGACTGCATCAGTTTTTAGTATCACAACGTGGCGCTGCTAAATATGTGAAGAAGGCCTTTCCTTTTCATTTACTGGAGATTGGGCTTACACAATATGTAGGGAGCCTGTCTCTAATAAAATAAAACGTGAACTATTTACACCCCAGACAACCCTTGGGTGCAAATAGCAATCACCCCTGTTAAGGGGTGTGTGAATGGCCAGGAATGCTCCTGAACCCTCACCTAGGTTCAGGCTGGCCTGCTGTTACTTGCCCTGTACGCCCCCTAAGCATGGGTGATTGCTACAATAGCTGGTTATATGTAATGTTCAGATCCTCTCATGTTTGCCCAGCGGTGAGCCACAGAGAAAAGGCTTGTAAGTATACAATAAAACTGTTGAAGCTGTTCCTCTATTCATCTGAATTAATTGTTCCATTCTCTCATAATTATTTGGCAATTTTCTTCAATCTCCTGCTGATCAAGTTGGCCCCTTTGAGGTTTGTGGTCTTCTTCATAGATTACATTGAATTTTAAGCTTACTTTGAGCTTGGTCTGATAATTATGAAGGTGCAGTTTCGATAGAATAACAGATGAAAGCAGTTTATTCTATAGCATTATTTAAGTATTTGGTGTAGCGCCTCTTAGAATAATTATCAGCAAGAAGCTTTAAATTGTCTTAGGTTTATTGGCCAACACGTTCTACCATTAGAGTTCTTTCACTAGGGTTGCACTATTCCTTTTCCAACATGCTTACACTTTCCTGGGAATGTCTTAAGGAAATGTTAATTTACTGTTCTTCCCAGTTCCTTTGGTGTTCTTGATTACATTAATCACATATTAAGACCAGTTATTAAACATTTCAAACCTTTAATATCTTTCTATTTCTTCAAATCCAATGTTACTCATGAGAAGGTATTCATGCGATCTTTGCACCAACACTATCATTGATCATGTTAACATTGACTCGGCTGCCTAACATTGTACTTCTTTCCATTTTTTCTTTTATTTAAAGGACTTGCATTTGTGGATTTTTATGGATCCACTAGATTCCTGCTGGATGGCGAAGCCACAAATTGCTACATGTAAATGCTATTCTCTCAGAACCTGCTCCTCCTTCTTTTAATGCTTCTGTTGCAAAAAACAATCTTTGGTTGGGATTGTGTTTAAATACCCGGCTCCACAATGGCCTCAGAGACCCTGCAAGACTTTATAAGTAACACAAGAGCTCCTCCAGGAATGACTGAAGTTCAGCAGTGGCATCTGTGTTCTGCATTCCTTAAGTATGGCAACGCACCTCAACTGAGGAGCTGTTTTCATGAACTTTCAGAATTCCAAAAGTCTGACCGGGCTTTCCCGCTACTAAATAAATGTTGTATTCCTGTTGTAAGTGTTAGGGATCCTATGTGTTTGGTTACTAGCCTTGGGTGCTACGTGTAAGTGAATGGAATGGTTGCATTGGGCTAATAAGTAGTTCAGTAGATTCATGGGCTTTCTTGATAATGCATTGTTCCCACAGAACCTGAAATCACCCCTACACTAGCCCCTGGAACAGGGCCTAGACCATCAGGAAATAATGTATAGAATTACCTGATCGGCCTTGGCCCATGGACATAGTGCATGGGTTCCTAAGACCTTTCATATGTCCACATTATTCTAGTCTACCAGGTATTGGATTTTCTTCTCCTCATATTCAGAATATGGGCCAAAATGACAGGAGTTAGGAGATCGGCAACCCTGTGTCAGTCCAATCTAACTTAAGTTGAGAAATGTGGATAGTCAGGTGCATTATCATGGACTTAGGGCTCTTTGACCTCACTGCAGCTGGGTTTATTATATTGGCAACTAGGAAAGGTATTTTATTTGTATTGTTCAATACAATTTCATTAAAGCACAAGGTGGTGCCAGGAGAGCGAGACTAACTGGGGAAGGAAGGCAGAAAACTAAGGAAATCAAATCATTATTTTATTTTATTTTGATTTGAATATTTAAAAAATCATTAACCATTTTAATCAGTTTTTTATAAAAACATCCTACAAATTATCCATCCATACACTCATTCAAACTAAATGAATCCCTAAAACATTCCATTATTTTAAGATATTGAAGAAAAATACAATTAATTTCCAATTCATTTCCAATATAAAGCTAATGGTTGTTCATTCCAGACAAAGTATCGACAATTGGTGCCCATAAATGTAGATCTTCTTTAGAAAGCGGGCTTATCAGTTGGTGAATAATTTCAACTTGACAAAATATATAAGTCTTCATCAGAATTGGATGAACATTAACAAATTCTAAAAACAAACAAATAAACATGTTGTTAAAAATAGTTAAAAATAGATTGCTGTCTCCCTTCATTCAGTAATGCTCGCAATAATAATGGACCAGGGGAGAAATCAATCAAATCTATCTCTCTACCCATCAAATTCCTCTTTTAAACCACAGTTTAGGTCCCAATATTCGCTGAATGCCTAAATACAGAAATAGACCGAAATAATGCCTCACACATATCGGCAAAATTTCAATAAACCATCTAGACCCTTTACTAATTTTATGGTCAATGGTATAAGACACAAAAACATAGATTCCTTTCATTTAGTGCCGTCGCTCACGCTTTAATCCCATCCCCGCCCCACATATGTCGTGATTCAGTATAATACAAATAAAGTCATACCTGCAAACCCAGATTGGGTTTGCCTGGTAACTTGTGCTCCAGTCGCCTCTAATATATGCCTGAGATGCTCAATCTTCAAATACAGGCTAATCTGGTGAAAAAACAAATACTCACTTCAATAACAATACCCAATATGAAAGTGCCTGCAAAGGTCTCAAAAAGAAAGCGGCACACAAATGCAAAGAGATACCTTCGTTCGTAAGCGCTTGTTCTTCCGCACGTAAAAACTCATACGAGTCAATAAATCTCTATCACGGTCTCCTTTTAATACGCCAGCCAGCCTCCTGTGTGTAGAGCTACTTGACACGGAACTGTTCACAAAGAACGGAGACGGAGTGCTAGGCTCCTCACGAATCGTCGCACTTATTCGTTCCGCTCAGGATCTACAAAAAGTTAAATATACTAAAGTGAGCTTGCTTATCTCCCTTTCAAATACGCAAGCCCGCTTGGTCTAAAAGGCTTACCTTTCATTCAAAACCCTGAACTTGATCACAGTGGCATTGGTATCCAGGAAATGGCGGCCAGCGGGTTTTCGGGGGAAATTGTTGAGGTTCCCACCTTGGGTTTTGATCAATACAATTTCAACCTTTCAATACAAATAAGATATTTCCAATTTACAATTCACAAATAAAATGTTAACTTCCTAAACAATTTAAAAACACAACATTACTAAAACAAACATTGTTAAATACATGTAACCTTTTCAATCCTTCCAGCTCTGTTAAACCAATCCAGTGATGTACTAGTTAGTGATTCCACTTTATGGAGGTAGCTTCACTGATATGTTACTAATGCTTGAATTGACTTTGTGAATCACCCTAGTTCACCCATCCTGAATCTCGACGTTATCACCCTGGACTTTTGAATCATTCGTAATCATGGTGGCCCTGAATCATGTTGTGCCCATGAATGACTTTTGAATCATGGTATTCACATGCTGGATTATTTCATCATGTTGTGTTCATTATTGATTTTTGTATCTTGACAGAGCTCACTCCACCTGTGTGTTTGCTCCTTAACACTGAACTTGTCTACACTGTATCTTCACACATTACCCATCGTTTCTCTGTCTTCTCGAGCTCAACCTTACCTGTACCATTCTCTCCTCTCCTCCTCCCCTCACCATAACTAACACACTTACACTATTAGAAATATCGTCAGGCCTAGTACGATCGTCACTGTTTGTTCCTCACCTACTGTCATTGCCCTTGCACTATCAGAAATAGTTGTCAGGCCTAGTATGATAGTCACTGTTTGTTTCTCTCTTTCCTCCCCCCTTCCCACCTCTATTGTCAATGCTGTGTACTATCAGAAACGTCGTCAAGCCTAGTATGATAGTCATATTTGTTCCCTTCCTTCCCCCCTCCCTTTCCCTCACTTTTTGTCAAATGCTCTTGCACTATCTGAAATGTCATCAGGCCTAGTAAGATAAAAAAATAATCCATTCTTAATGTCTCAAGGCCATGTAAGAATGTTATTGTATTTTTCCCCTGCTCCCTCCCCTGCCTTGAAGCGCTTTGAAACACATGTGTATAAGCACTATACAAATAAACTATCAATCAATCTATCAATCAAACCCCAGACTCCTCTACCCAGCTGATCCTCCCTCGCTCGTCCAGCCCCAGGGTTGGGATTCAAAAGGGATGGCCCTCACCTGGCCACCTGAATAGAGGACTCTCGAGTCGGGATGGAATAACCCCCCTATGTTTCCCACAATACCCAGAATGATTGAACTGATTCCTTGCTGCCAATAGGAGATCAAACACCAATTCAGAAGGGACATACATCCTCACTCTATCTAGATTGTATTAATTTAGGAACTCGACCCAAGCAATGTCACATGATTGGATAGCTCCCAATCCTATTATGTTCGCTATTGATCTCATAATATTGGTTCTATTTAGAACTTTTTCCTCAGGAAGTCTACCTATACTCTCCAAATATAAACAATGACAAGACTTGGGGGTCTCATTAGATGGCCGAGCCAAAGCTGCCGATTGAATCTCCACTTCTCTTAGGGGGTTGATGATTTTTATAAGGCCTGGCCTCTGAAGAATCTCTAACCACTCTCCTCTCAGCCAACTTTAAGGGTTTGTATCTCAACAGGTCTGTATAGGCCTCCTATCACCCTGCCTGCAGTGGGCCTGAGAATTACAGGAGAAGAGTCTGCTTTGTTCCAATGTAGAAAGTGTCGGAGGAAGCTGAGATTTTGCTTTAAATTGGATTTTCCCTATTTGTGAAAAATCCCTAATATGGTGACTACAATTTGAACCTTGTTGGTCTATAATAATAAGATCCTGATTAACTGTGCCATCCATCAATAAGTGCATTGTAATGCAAAGACCTAGATGAGTTGAAAAGATTGTTATGTAGTGAGAGTTTGTGTCAAGTTCTAATTGGTGATAACTTTGTTTAGGTCAAGTTTTGAAAAGACTTAAACTCTTCCAAGAAGGCTAAGTGCATGCCTGGATGCCACTCTCTATCAAGCCATGTTTGCTTGTCTCATATCTCCACAAATTCGAACGTGGCTTGTCAAGTGTTTTTTTGGAACTGCTACGATGTGAGACACCCTTTGTGTAGGTCCTGAAGCCAGCTCGATTACGTCTTTTTTGCAGTAGAGCTATGATTTTGCTTTCTACTCACGGTTGTTGGTTTATGGACACTCCAAAAAAGATACCTGGCCATGGGTTCCACAGATCTAACAATATGACATTTAATGGGGGTCACCCTTCAGACGTGCAATTCCTTGAAATAGAGCAGGAAATTGCGAGACAATTGGATGCGAATAGTTCATGGTGAAAGAGACAGCCACAATAGCTCTTGCAACAGCTGTTGAGTATCCTAATAGGTTGCTCCCTGGGACTTCTCCTCGTAAGACGTGGATTTCTGTTATTATCTTCTTTTCTTTGTATCCAAGCAATGCCTTAAATTTTGCATGATCCATGACAGGACCTTTCACTGCTCATGGAAACACTTGAAGTTTTGAACATGTCAGAGGCAGATTTTTCATCATTCTTCTACACTCAGAGATACATATGAGGTTCACATTGGCACTTGCATCTATGACAAACATAGCCGGATGATCACTTACCAGAATTTCAAGATCGTTGCCTGTTTGATTTGTGGATGCATACATAATGTACATGTATCCTTTGGGGTGACTATCAGTGATGGGTAGTGGAGGTGGATGACGCCTTGACATCATGGTGAAAATATGACTTGCTGAATCCTTTTTGAAGATGTGTTTATGTTTCACTGTAGCAGAATTGCATACTTGGATGATTTTTCATTGTCACAGTTACTAGTTTTCTTTCTGATGGAAGGACATGTTCTTCATGAGGAAATGCCTGACCACATCGATAGCATTTGCCACATGGTGGATTCCTGTTTTCTTGCTTCATGTGTATTTGCTTTTTGGGGCTTTTTGAGGCTTCAGGAATGTGATAGATTGGTTCTGATTTTGCATGCCACAATTTATGGGGCTTGTGTTTCAACTCTGCCTTCTATTCTCTGCTCTCTGACACTGGTAGGAGATAGTCAAGATAACTCAAGAGGCAGGATTGTAAACAGGATGAGGGCTTCATGTTTAGTTAGATAGTAAATTCATAAGTAACCTTAGGGCAACATGTGAGGAGAGGTGACAACCTTATGCCCACTCACACATACTAGCCTAGCTCCCAAATGAGACTCAGGATATGCATTCAAATCACTCACCCAACGTTCTCCGTGCCCTAATGCACACCACGTTCACAGACATTCTGTCTCTCAGTCACATGGGCAGCAGAACAGGCAAACACAGCACAAGTTGAAATATTGGATTTGTTAAATTAGTCAATTCATGTTTTCTCCAATTAGTAAAGCTAAAATTATTATTGGGACGTTTTGGAAAAAAAAGTCCCCAGCGCACAACTTTGGGGGATTCCGATTCCGTTTTAAAAAAAAATGTTATCATTAATTCAATTCAGTTGTAAAATGTCAGTGTAATTTGATCTCTTTCTTGACCAACATGTTTCAACTAGTTGGCATCAAATTAACACGGACTGGTAGCATACTGGATTATATAACCCCTCCCCACTTTACCTTCTTCTTAACACAGGCCGTAGGATGTCACTGCAGTTTCCTGTTTTTTTTCTAACTGGGAATGGGCCAACATTAGGTAATTAATATGCATTGCCACATGGGAACCTTGTAAGCAACCGATTAGTGATGTTGCTTTATTTGAACTTATACACATACGTGCCTCTCCCGGGTGTTTCCTTAGTTTTCACAGGCAAACTAACCTATAATACCACATCCAGAATAGTGCTCACCTTAAACGACCATCACCCACAGAAGGTAATGTCTCACATCTTCTGTAAGTGAAAAGCAGTTATGGTTTAAATTACCTCATTTTTTAAATCAAACTTTTAGGACCCTGGCACTGCACGGACCAATTTACATTTATCTTGAATTTAATTATCATTACAACCATTGGCGGTTGGTGAGACACCCCGTCAAATTTTTCCACATTGACTAAGACTGGTTTAATGTCATGCTGGGTAGTGGAAACAGGCCGTCTACATTGTTCTACCTGTACAGTGACATAGACCCTCTTCAGTTCGGATCTTCTTCTGCTGGGACTATGAGTGAAGCTCTGTTTAGGACATCATGAGTTTGCTTGAAACGTAAGCTGAAGCGGTGTACTTCACGTTACAAAGCCCCTTTCTGATATAGGGACATCTCAGGCGCTTAGCCTGACATGCAGCTTTCAGTGAATTATGTTTTTGGCATTAGGCTGAGTCATCTTCATGAGATATTGTGGGAACTTGATTTTAGACTAATTCTGATTTGTGCGTAGTATGCAGAATTAATATAATTAAGTTCTTGACATTTCAGAGAGTGTCCACAGAGGTTTCAGGCCCATCCACCATGGACTAAGTACTACTGGATAGTATATTGAAGTCATCCAAGTCTGCGATTCCTGTAGTTAATCTTGTTAATACAGGTCGATTGTAATACAAATGTAACACAATAAGAAAATTGCATTACTAACGTTCAGTTGATTCATGATGTCACAATAACTGGTGCCAGTCGTTGCAATGTGTGAAAGGCTACACTCTCAGGGACATTTCAATTGTCTCTCAAACGCTATATTACACCAATTAATATATTTTCAGTTTCATGTTGTACTCATTTTCTTTGTCAAGTCAATTTCATTGGTTGATAAATGAAGATGTATTTATGGCAGTATAATTATTTAGTGTTCTGATAGGGTTTGCACAGGAGTGCAGGAATGTATCAATCTGTATGTTACTGCTTATTCTAATCCACAATTTTGGGTTTACAAGCATTTATATTAAACTGCATAAATGTTTAATAAGTGACCCATATTACGTCACCTAGAGTGTCGAATAGTGAACTCCGTGATAGAAACAGGGTTTTTCTTACAGAATTCTATTGTTAAATTACATTTCTGCATTCACGAACCAGTGAATATATTATTTGAGGGGCACAGATATCCTTCTCGGTTGAAATAATTAAATGTACAACTTATGCAGAAGTAACAACTTTGCAGATATTGATACATTGAATACCAGCTATTGGAGCAAATCAAATAATTTAGAGAATATTCAAGTGGTAATTTCATTTCACTTTATAAATTCAAACGTCACAAGGGGGAAGCAGAGCTTTATTCCTTCTTCATTCTTTTTCTTATTTCTTTCATTCTGTGTTTGTTTGAGCACTGTTTCACAATCAATTGCAGCTCTAGTATTCATAAGCTGTCACAATGTGTTTTATTAACATTTTTATAAAAGTGTTTTTTCCAACCAAACAGGTTCTACACTTATTCCACATCACAAGACAAGAGGAAGAACTCTTTGCTTTGCTGCAGAACAAGCACAAGGTCAAGTATAAAGGGGATGATAATGTGCCAACATATTATAAGGCATAAAGTGCCTGTTGGAAAGCATCTTCTGTAGTCTTCTTGAACTTATTTACAGGTTCTTTATTGTAAGTTACATCAAGCTGTTAGCTAGGAGACCACTGGGTCCCATCACCCAGGTTCAACTGCTGAAACTAGAACCTTGGAGCTAGATTAATCAGCAAACATTCTGCTGGCTCACACAGCATTCCATGCTGGCTCACAGCAGCATTCCTTGCACCTGTGCACACATAACAAGTACATCATAACACATCTCCTCCATTTCCAATACAACACAAACACAGGAAGCGCATCACAACACATTCCCCTCCTCTCCAATACGACACAAACACAGGAAACATAGACATGAGGGACTCACTCCACACAGACACGCTGAGCATCTTTTAGAGAGATTCAACTCAAAAGATTACTTGGACATTATCCCTACACAGACTTCACACTTTGCACTCCACTACCCTCAGATGTTATCCCTACACAGTTTCAGACTATTTGGACTGTGGACGGCGCTACCTTCCATTAGTCTGGGATGATATCCCTACAAAGCTTCAGACATATTCACACCGGGGAAGGCACTACCTTCCACTTTTCTGGTACGATATCCCTACACAGACTTCAGACTTTGCACTCCACTACTATGGGACATTATCCCTAAACAGCTTCAGACTTTACTTCCTTACTCTGGGACGTTATCCCTACACAGCTTCAAACTAATTAGCACAGGGAAGGTGCTACCCCCCCTTACTCTGGGACGGGATCCCTACACAGACTTCATAC
Organism: Ambystoma mexicanum; assembly: GCF_040938575.1. Taxonomy (NCBI): domain Eukaryota; kingdom Metazoa; phylum Chordata; class Amphibia; order Caudata; family Ambystomatidae; genus Ambystoma; species Ambystoma mexicanum. The sequence goes on along the minus strand of NC_090931.1, from coordinate 949,931,688 downwards.
TTAAACACACTGGGAAGGTGCTACCTTCCGCTACTCTGGGACGGAATCCCTACACAGACTTCTTTCTTAACACACTGAGAAGGCGCTACCTTCCACTACACTGGGGCGGAACCCCTACACAGACTTCATACTTAAACACACTGGGAAGGTGCTACCTTCTGCTACTCTGGGACGGAATCCCTACACAGATTTCATACTTAAGACACTGGGAAGGCGCTACCTTCCACTACACTGGGGCGGAACCCCTACACAGACTTCAGGCTTTATACTCCACTATTCTGGGATGGAATCCCTGCACAGACTTCATACTTAACACACTGGGAGGGCGCTACCTTCCGCTACACGGGAAACAGTACACGCTGACTTCACACTCTTTCACTTACACACACACCAATTCTCTGTGACACTAAAACTCTTGGACTTTATGTGCTACACAATCACATCTTCAACAGTAATATTTGCATATCACTAAAACTTTATACTGCTGCTAGTGCATAAATACTCTATAGGTCCATGTTGCATTTGGGCATCTTATATCCTACAAATCCTCATGTAGGTTACTCTAGCTCAATCCCCCCACTATACTTCATTCCTAAGCATTGGACATCTCTGCTAACTTCAAACTTTATGTGTCCATAAAAGACTATCCTGAAAATCCTCAAAAAGTGAGACTACACTTATCAACAGCCTGAGCAAGCCACACAAACTCATACCATACTACTCCATGTGCACAATTCCTTCGCATTTCACAGTGTTAGAGATTCCATAACACATTGAACTTGAAAGCATATTTCAAAACGCGCACTGCAGACAGTAATAAACTCAGTAAAGGATACTCTAACTTCCCGCCACTCGGGAACGTCCTCTTACAGCCCTCGCACGGATGGCGCTTCGCTCCTCGATTATCCCTCGGTTTCTTTGAAACCGAGGCTGCGCCCAACACAATGTCACGCCTTGCTTTGTCACCCTCTGTGTATGGAAGCTTTGCTTCTTCATGCGGGTGCTTCACTTCTTCATTCTTGATCCTCTTCTTGATGACCTTGTTCGAAAACGGAGGCTGCACTGTTTTCTCAGAGCCTTCAACTTCCACTCGCCTGAACGCAGACGTCATATGCCGCACGTTGTGACAGCGTAAGGTTCCTTCCTCATAATATGCCTACACAGTACCTTCTCCTTAACTCATGCAGTTAACTTCATGCGCATCAACAATTGAGCGCTCTTCAAATAAAAGCGCATGCAAAACTTGAGATCAAACTTTCTACTCTATCGCCATCTCCCTTGGCTTAGGATCTGACGTCACCACATGCTCCGGTGACTGTGAAGGAGCTCCTGCCTTGCTCATATCCCAACGGTGATCTTCGGCACCGAGCCCCCTTGCATCTCCACGGCCAGCAGCGAGGCAGCACAGCCTCATACGGCAACCGTAGCCATGATCAATAGACACAAAACATCCTCAAACCGGACATCAGTCATTATCCTTCAATCACTGTTCTACTTCACTGTTGTGCAGTTTGAGTGCAGCACCCTTGCTTCTTACTTTCGTTCTTGGGGCATACTTCACTCTTGGGGTCAATCTTTCACTGGATGCCCCACTACACATGGGTTTGACTTTACCCCCTCACTTTGCTTCTTCTTCTAGGAACAGGTACTACACTTCTTCAGACTGCCAGTCGGATCCTGCACTGGGCCATACTTTCTTCTCACCCCCTGGAAGCTGTACTGGCCGCCCTTCCTTCTTCACTTATGACACAGACCTGCTCTCTGCTTCCCTGGGTGATGGGACTTACTTCTGGCTCTTTGGGGGGCAGTGGTTCATATTCTCCTTCAGCTTCTCCCCCCTCAGCAGTCTTCTTCTTCCTCTTAGTTGCAGGGTTCTTGATTACCTTGTTGGCAATTTTAGAAAGCAGCTTCTGTAGTCCTCTTGAACTTATTTACAGGTACTTTATTGTAAATTACATCACGCAGCTGTTAGCTAGGAGACCACTGGATCCCATCACCCAGGCTCAACTGCCCAAGCTGTAACCTTGGAGCTAGATTCATCAGAAAGAATTCTGCTGGCTGACATCAGCATTCCTTGCACCCGTTCACACATAACAAGTACATCATAACAGTGCCCACTGCTGTATGGTTTAGAAATATTATTGCAAGTCACCTCAGACTTCAGTGACTCTGAAAAAAAAACTCAGCATCAGGCCAAATTCCTCTATTTTCTCACGAAATTCCTCTGTGACTTGCAATATTCTTATAATGTACAGGAAGGAAGGCTTTTTCCATATATAATCTGCTGGATACCCTTATGCACTTGTTCATTTAGAGCAATTCACTCAACGTGATTTAGAAAACATGATTTAGAACATATAGGTGTTAAGTAAGATTTCCTACCACAAGTGACAACAATTGTTATTTAATTTATTATCTAAGAACAAAACACATGAAAGTGTTTGAGCTAATACTTGTACACAAGTAGGACTCAGGATCATTTCACTCATTTTATAACTTGTCTGGATATTGAAAAAGTACATCCTGAAGCAAGTCATTTCACCCTTGCCTTACTTTAATTGTGTTTTCAGTTTTGCCATTTAACTGGCTCAGCCCACATGAAATTCATCATCAATAAACACATGCCATGCAGGATATACTCAAAACCTGGTAGTTTGTACAAGGTCATAATTAGCCTTAATTAAAAAATAAATCCCAGCTTGACCCTTCCTGGGTGTCTAACGCTACCACCAGTTTTACTGCCAGGATTGTAATGAGGCCCAATATGCCCACATTTAGTGGTCTCATTTGCATGGAAGGTTAACAAAATTTCTCAGTTTGGAGATGAAAATTCAAGTGGCTGCCCACTCCTCTGCCCACTATTTTTACTTTCCTTTCACGGTTCACATCAATCACACACAATGCTGAAGACCACACAAAAAATCTACAATGGTGACTTCCACAGATAAGAATTTTCGTCAGGGCACCAGGAGAAGTAAGGCATTACCTCATGAATTACATTGTTGAAAATATCTCAGACGGTGAATTTTCTCATTTCAGGTGGTAAAATGATACAGGATTGATGTGTCCTTAAAGTGAGAAGAAAGCATTCACATGGCCAGAGAACAAGGAGATGATACATCTAATAATAAAATACTTCGACAGGTAGCATTGGTTTTAAAATAAGAATGATCTCATTGTGAACAATATTCTTTTGAGGGATATCTTCTAGATGTTGGAACAAAACAAAGGCCCACATTGTTATGGCGAATCTGCTTTTTATGCTGCTTCATGTCTTTTTCCATTGCCGTCAGGTTCATCTATGGCCTGAGTGATTCATTTACTTTCTTCTGTCTTTTGCAAGTCTATTTTGTGAGTCTATGCAATGGGTGCCTGCGCCTGCATGCTGATTGAGGATGGGAGGGTGTTGATTCCTGTGTGGATCCTGGTGTTAGGAGGGAAAGACATTGGGCCTCATTACAACCCTGGCGTTAAGGGGTTAACAGCGCCGTAAAAGGCTGCAGCGCCGTTAAACCCTTAACGCCCCATTCACACTTTAACGCCTACTTTTTGCAGGTGTTAAAGTCCAACCCGCTAAGGGACCTTGGTGCTAATTACGGCACCGTAATTTACGGTGCCGTAATTAGCACCTTCCCCATTCCCATTGAGCCCTATGGGCCAAAAATGGGAATGGGGAAGGGGCCATGGTGAATGGGGATTCACCGCCCCGCCAACCTTGGAATGGGGCGGTAAATCCGCCATCCACCATGGCAGAATCCGGCATGGACCATGGTGCTAATAGCACCATGGTCCAACGCCAGGGTTGTAATGAGGCCCATTGACAACTGAGTGATTGAGCTAACCGGTGTGCAATGACATAAGCAATGTAGCTTACAGCATTCTGGCGACAGTTTCACAGGATGTATGACTGTATCTGTGTGTTGGGTTGATGATGTTTCTCTTCCCGAGACTACTTTACGTAAGTCAGTCCTTAATGAATATGGCACTTCAGTATGTTCACTTTGTCATTGTGCTCGATGCCTTCTTTTCCCTGGAAGACACCCAACATACAGGGTAATTCATAGAATTTCGCAGAAAAGTGTCGCAAGCGGCTGGCGCAGAGTGTCCGCGTGCGATTGCCTGCGCCAGGCACGTGCACAAAAACCGATTTCCGCGCACAGGGTATTCATGGATTTTAGGCTCCCAAACCAGCCGTATCGCAGCGACCCTGCAGCAGCGCCAGTAACGCCCCCAAGAACGCCCTCGCGCAAGGAAAAGCCATCAAAATCGCTAAATCATCGCAAAGGGCTGCGCAAACCCTGGACCAGTTTACAGGGCTGCCAAACAAGGAACGCAAAGCGGGTAATGTGCATATCAGGGGTACGCGGGAAGTTATACACGCGATTAGCCAGGGTACGTGTATTACAGGGGTACGCGGGAAGTTCTACACGCGATTGGCCAGGGTACGTGTATTACAGGGGTATGCGGGAAGTTCCACACGCGAATAGCCTGGGTGCGTGTATTTCAGGGGTGCGCGGGAAGTTCCACACGCGAATAGCCTGGGCGCGTGTATTTCAGGGGTATGCGGGAAGTTCCACACGCGAATAGCCTGGGCGCGTGTATTTCAGGGGTGCGCGGGAAGTTCCACACGCGAATAGCCAGGGCGTGTGTATTTCAGGGGTGCGCGGGAAGTTCCACACGCGAATAGCCTGGGCGCGTGTATTTCAGGGGTGCGCGGAAGTTTTACACGCGATTTCAGCAGGGTACGTGTATTTCAGGGGTGCGCGGGAAGTTCCACACGCGAATAGCCTGGGCGCGTGTATTTCAGGGGTGCGCGGGAAGTTCCACACGCGAGTAGCCTGGGCGCGTGTATTTCAGGGGTGCGCGGGAAGTTCCACACGCGAGTAGCCTGGGCGCGTGTATTTCAGGGGTGCGCGGGAAATTCCACACGCGAATAGCCTGGGCGCGTGTATTTCAGGGGTGCGCGGGAAGTTCCACACGCGAATAGCCTGGGCGCGTGTATTTCAGGGGTGCGCGGGAAGTTCCACACGCGAATAGCCTGGGCGCGTGTATTTCAGGGGTGCGCGGGAAGTTCCACACGCGAATAGCCTGGGCGCGTGTATTCCAGGAGTGCGCGGGGATTATCACACGCGATTTGGCTTGGTACGTGTATTACAGGGGTGCGTGGGAAGTTACACACGCGATTAGGCTGGGTGGGTCCTCACGGGTGTTCCCTGTACACCCTTGACGGCCCCTGCAGGCAGCCCACAAAACAGGGGACTACCCTGCACACCTGCTCATGTCCCCCTGCACCCCCACCCCCCAGCAGTGCAGGGGCAGCCTCCACCAGGCTCCCACCCATGTCTACCACCACCCCCACCCCCCAGCAGTGCAGGGGCACCCACCACCAGGCCCCCACTCATGTCTCCCACCACCCCACCCCCCAGCCACCAGGGGCAGCCTCCACCAGGCCCCCACTCATGTCTCCCACCACCCCCACCCCCCAGCATCCAGGGGCAGCCCCCACCAGGCCCCCACTCATGTCTCCCACCACCCCCAACCCCCAGCAGTGCAGGGGCAGCCCCCACCAGGCCCAGACTCATGTATCCCACCACCCCCACCCCCCCAGCCACCAGGGGCACCCTCCACCAGGCCCCCACTCATGTCTCCCACCACCCCCACCCCCCAGCATCCAGGGGCAGCCCCCACCAGGCCCCCACTCATGTCTACCACCACCCCCACCCCCCCAGCCACCAGGGGCACCCTCCACCAGGCCCCCACCCATGTCTCCCACCCCGCCCACCCCCCAGTCACCAGGGGCACCCTCCACCAGGCCCCCACCCATGTCAATCAACCCCCCACCCCTCAGTCACCAGGGGCACCCTCCACCAGGCCCCCACTCATGTCTCCCAGCGTGCTACGTGTATTTCAGGGGTGCGCGGGAAGTTCCACACGCGAATAGCCTGGGCGCGTGTATTTCAGGGGTGCGCGGGAAGTTCCACACGCGAATAGCCTGGGCGCGTGTATTTCAGGGGTGCGCGGGAAGTTCCACACGCGAATAGCCTGGGCGCGTGTATTTCAGGGGTGCGCGGGAATTCTCACATGCGATTTGGCCAGGTACCTGTATTACAGGGGTGCGCGGGAATTATCACACGCGATTTGTCTTGGTACGTGTATTACAGGGGTGCGTGGGAAGTTACACACACGATTAGGCTGGGTGGGTCCTCACAGGTGTTCCCTGTACACCCTCGACGGCCCCTGCAGGCAGCCCACAAAACAGGGGACTACCCTGCACACCTGCTCATGTCCCCCTGCACCCCCACCCCCCAGCAGTGCAGGGGCAGCCTCCACCAGGCCCCCACCCATGTCTCCCACCACCCCCACCCCCCAGCAGTGCAGGGGCAGCCTCCACCAGGCCCACACTCATGTCCCCTATCACCCCCACCCCCGCCACCAGGGGCACCCTCCACCAGGCCCCCATCCATGTGTCCCACCACCCCCACCCCCCAGCAGTGCAGGGGCAGCCTCCACCAGGCCCCCACCCATGTCTCACACCACCCCCACCCCCCAGCAGTGCAGGGGCAGCAGGCAGTCAGGCAGCAGCAGATGGCAGGTGGGAGCGTGCTCGGGGCTCTGGGGGGCAGTAGTTCGGCCTTCCGGGCAGGAGCGTGGTATTCCATGTGCTTACGCGTGGCCACCTTGGTACGGAGTGATTTGGCACGTGGAAATCCTGCACGTCAGCGTGAAAAACGAGGAAAGGCCCTCAGCGCGTAAGCGCGTCTGTGACGTGACCCGCACGGGTGTTTCCCACACAGCACGTGATGACAGAGCACACGTGGAAAGACTGCAGGTCAGAGTGTAATCGCGTGTAATTGGTGGAAATGGCCCTACACGCAGAAGTGACAAAGCGTGTAATTGGTGGAAATGGCCCTACACGCAGAAGTGACAAAGCGTGTAATTGGTGGAAATGGCCCTAGCGCGTACACGCCGTGTAAGTGACGCTGGACGTGTGGGCCTGTATAAAAGGTACGTGTAGAACACGTTTTCCTTGTACGTGCTTTTCGTGGAGAGCGAGTGGGTGAATTCTGTACTTCTTGTCGTTTCAAAAGCGATTTACTTCACGGCGTTTCAAGTTCGTATTCCCTGTTACCTATGACAGCTTTTTCTCTTTTTTCGCTTTTACTGGTTTACCTGGGCCTGTTCCCTCAAACAGTGTTCCCTTCTACTGTTGTCCTGTCTCCTCAGACAGCGTACAAATCTTCTTTTGGCGGGGGTGTTGCCAACCAAACGTGCTCCTTTTACACGCTCGTTTACCAGGCAGACGGTGAGTCACGCACGTATCTAACATCTGTGCTTGCCCCGTGTGTAGCCTACCCCTTCAGAGGTCATTCTAGGCTGCGTGTGACACGCATACGTTCATTCTTGTGTTACTGGGTGCCACAGCGTAGTGCAGGTTTTTCTTTCTGCACACGTGGTCTAGGAGGGGTTGCGTGCACGTCATCTCCCTTTTTTGGGGCTCCTGTGCGTAGCGTGACCCGTCATCTTTCCCCAGGGGTTGCAATCAGCCTTGCAAGAGCACTAGGGTACAATTACCATCTGGTACCCAACCCCTTTGACCCCCAATTGCCCAGGACAATAGTTTACAGCCACTCCCATACGCACATTTACATCAGTGCCATGGCTGCGAGGCGAGGATTCCGTAAGGGTGGCAAAGGTGGAAGAGCCACAAGTGGTGGCCGTGGTGGATCCGGTAGGGGACGTGGTCATTACTTGCAGGGTGAGCCTGGCCCCCATGTGTGGAGGACCAGTCAAGGGCACCCATAATCCCCCCCCTCCCGTTGAGGCTGATGTGGCTGACACCATCCATGCTCAGCCCTTGTTGGACCAGCCCATTGTGGCACCAGATCTGGCTGACTCCATGGCTGACTTCCAGGTCAGCAGGCCTATTACACGTGCGCTGGTGCACGTTGATGTCACCATGCCACGTGCATCTGGGCCAGCAAGGTCATCTGCTGCACCAAGGAGGCAGGGCGGAGAGGCTGCAGGGGCAGCTGCGGCTCCATCCACCCCAGCCCTCACACACCCAGCCAGGACAGTGTCGGTCCTAGTCCATGCTGCTGACATTCCCCCTGACACCATCACGCTAGAGCCAATGCCTGCACCAACTCCCATGCTGAGTGTGCAATCCCACACTCCTGATACAGAGTCCACCAGGGCTCCTGCCCCTAGTGTCCAGAGCGGCGCAGGACACTCAGGATCACCACCACCTTCCAAGCGGAAGAGGAAGAGTGCTCGTCCGGCACAGGCTGATGCCCCAGACACGGCTACACAGTCCGGCCCATCCAGGAAGCCCAGCTTCACGGATGACGAACTGAATGCACTTGTCGAGTATGTGTCCGCACATGACAACGAGATGGTCATTGTTGCAGGATCCAAGACCACACCTGCACAACGCCAGGCACACTGGCAGACCGTTGCGGACATCGTCAGTGCCCTTGGAATCGTGAGGCACACAGCCAATGATTGCTATAAGCACTGGAATGACCTAAAGCGCAGGGCAAAGAGTAAGCTGGCCTCAAGTCATGCCGCAACTCTAGTGACTGGAGGTGGGTCTCCAGTAGTAGACATGGAACTCACTCCACATGAGTCAGTCGCTGGGACCTACGTCACGGAGGAACAGATCCAAGGCGTGGGAGATCTGGCTGATTACGAGGCATTGTCCGGTGAGTGCACATGCATGTGTGTGTCATCCATGTGCATGGTGTGTGTGTGAGGGCTTCTGTTTGTGTGCCAGGTGAGAGTGTGTGCGCCTGAGTCGTATGGGTCAGCCATGTGCTTCATGCAATACTTCCTGCGCAGCTGCATTTGGCCATAGCAGTATCCCTTCTGCCAACAGTAGACATCTAGCCCAACTGCACGCCAGTTGCCCTTGAAGTGTCACCTTGCCACAACATAGTTGCTTATTTTTCACTGTTCATTCAGTCAGATTGTTTGCATTCCACCACTTTTACTAGGCATGTCGCTGTCCACTAGTCACAGGTCTGACATGGCTATGGTAAAGTGGAGTGACTTTGTTACCTGGATATCATTTGTACACACATGTCCCTGTGCAATTGGACCATTTCAGACTGGCAGCTCCAGGTGAAAAATCTGACCTGTTAGAATTAGAAAAGCGATTACATGCGGGAACTGGACTGAATGAATAGGTGCTGCCCTCCTCTCCATCTTCACTCAATAGCAATGGTACATGCCATCTGTGTGATGGCATGTGTGTTTCACCTGGCAATCACAGGCCAATGTGTGATGCCACTGCCAGGCAGCATGCAGAAAATGTGTTCATCTTCCATCTTGGTGTCATCAGTGTGTGCCATTTGCCTGCCCTTCATACGCAGTGAGGGTGCATGCATGGGAGGGTTTTAGTCATGTGGGACATGTGTCAATCAAGTACTGGTTCTCTTGCTTCTCAGCCCTCATTGTGTGCCATGGTGCTAATGCCTGTTTCCATTTCTTTGTTTTTATGTCTTTGCAGGCGAAGACGCACCTGATACTGCTGGGGTTGTGGAGATGGTGCAGACCCAGGAGGGGTCCGAGGGCCGACCAACCAACAGTGAGGGACGTGGTGTGGTGGTGGGGGAGAACCCACAAGTGCTGCAGGTCGTGCTCTCAAGGGGTGTCTCTGGCTGCACCTCCCCCGAGCTGTACTCAGGTGTTGATTCGGATGAGACCTACGTGCCGTCACAGGTGAGTGTTCCAGGGAGGGATTCTGTTCTGTCTCACCCACCTGCACCAGGGTCAGAACCCTCAATGGGGATGTCAGTGTTGGCAGCTATGCCTTTGGTGGTTACGGATGCAGGGTCACACTCCGCGACATCTGATCCTGTTCCTGGGCCAGCAGATCAGAGGGGGAATGCAGTCCTGCAGCCTCAGGCAGTGCCGGCACAGCAAGGCGCAGTTCGCCTTGCCCCAGACAGGTGTGGTGCCCGCCGACGTGGTGGCCGTACGCCACCTGGCAATACCGCATGGGAGCAATCCATTTACGGTATGGCAACCCAACAGGCTGCATCATCCGAGATGATGGCTCAGGCCATGGATAGGGTGGCCACTTCCATTGTCCCCCCTGAAAGGCTGATGGAGCGACTAGAGCAGGCAACCGACTCCATCTGCCAGTCACACAGGGAGGACATGTTGGGGTCCAGCAGGGACAGGCGGGCGGCACTGGCGACTCTGCAGGAGGCCATCTCCATTGAGTCCCAGGGCCACAGGGAAGCCCTGAGGCAGGAGCTCCTTCACCTCAGGACGACTCTTGTTGAGCTTGAGGCTTCAACACACCAAAGGACAGAACAGCAGCTGGAGCGTCTCACCCGTACGCTCTCAGCTGAGATGCAGGCAACGAGGGCGGAGGTCCGGGCATCCCGTGAGTTGTTGCATGGGGACCTCCGCACACTCATCCTCCAGAATCAGACCTACCACACCCGCATGCTTGCAGCCATGGAGGAGCAGACTAGGGCCTTGCGTGGGCTGCCTCCCATAGTGCAACCACCTCCGGATGCAGCTGCACAGGGTGATAATAGCGACAGCAGTGATACTCCCACAATAGGGTAGCCGTGTGGGCCATGAGCCCATGGAGGTGTTTTATTTTCCCAGGATCCACGCAGGTGGGTTCTGGTGTTCATCATGTCCTCGGACCTCCTGGGTGGCCTCCCCAACCCCCCCGGGCCCATCAATGGCCATTTTTGATTGTTTCTTATTTTTATTTTTATTTTTATTTTTATTTATTTTATTCCCTATTTTTTTGGGACGATTTGTTGGCTTCCGTGGTTCCTGTGGGAATATGCTGCATTGTGGCTGGGCACATGCAGGCTTGTAATGTATTTGGTTCAGATGCTTGGGTTTGAGTCACACACACCCCTCCTGCATCCCGTTTCCATGGGCTTGCAAAGGGTGTGCCCAAGTGACAGTGAATTACACAGTGACGTTGGACTCCCATGAGCTGTGTGGGCAGTCTGTAGTCAATACTGTGTATACATTCCTTGTGCATATTGCTGTTGTGTTGTACACTGCATGTTGCATTGATGTGTAACTCATCTTCTGTGTCTACCTCCCAATTTGCAGGTCCCTTCCTCATGTCTACACAAGGACCTCTAGTCTGGAGATGGGGTCCATGTTGGCAGCAGTGCACCTACAACTCTACATGGCGCCAACACTGCACAGTTGGTGCACAGTTGGTAGTGGTGGGAGTGCAGGCATTTCCAGGTGGTGAGACTACTAATATGTAACATTTGTGATTTCATGTTAATGGTAGTACGTGCTCAAGTATGTTGTTGGTCCGGCATTGCTGTGAGCATTTCAGGTGTTGCAAGTTTCTAATAGGGACACTGTACATAGTGACACTAGTGTCATGTTGTGGGGATTACTTTGTTTACCTGCAAATAGCATGACATGGCACGGTGTGTCGTGTGGCGGTGCTGGGGTTGGGTTGGCTGACATGGCACTGTCCTCTTGTTGCATTTTGCAAGTGGGTATTCATTTTAGCTGCTTGAATGTGTAACTTCACAAAACTGCATTGGTGGTGTCTGTGTGGGTAGGGATGCACACATTGTGACACTTCCAGGTGAACAATCTCAGGCTGATATGGTATTCACGGTTCATTCTCCAGACATTCAGGATCAGTGTCAGGTTGAGTCATCATTGATTGTCAGATGGAATGTGCCAGGGCAGTGTGCACTCCACAGGGGTGTGATTTCTATGTGAAGTAATTAGCCACTAGCTGTGTACGGGCTGCCTCCCCCCGTGCCCTTTCCCCTCCCATGCGCAGCGGCTGCGCATGTGGTTGGGGATGTGGGGCCACCACTATGTCCACGGCCAGGCCCCGGCGTGTTGCAACGTTGTGCAGGACACATGCTGCCACTATGATCCTGCACACTACTGGGGGAGCGTACAACAGCTGGCCGCCAGAACGGTCAAGGGAGCAAAAGCGTGACTTTAGCACTCCAAATGTGCGCTCCACTATGCCCCGGGTTGTAATGTGGGCTGTGTTATATCTTACCTGGGGTGGCGTGGTGGGGTTCCGAATTGGCGTCATCATGTGGGGGCTGAGAGGGTAGGCACTGTCCCCTGTGGAGGTGGTGATTGGTATCATTGGTGGGGTTGTGACCTTGCTCAGTATCTGACATGCATGCATGTGCAGTGGCATTCATACTCACCAAGCAGCCATGTATCGCCATGCCGCCCAGCTTCTAGGTCCCGGCTTAGGGTGGACATTCGGTAAATGAAGCTGTCGTGGGTTGACCTGGGATAGTTGGCATATACTGAGGTGATGATTCCCTTGGCATTACATACTACCTGCACGTTGATGGAATGCCAGTGCTTGCGGTTCCTATAGATGTGCTCTGATGCCCTGGGGGGACGTAGAGCCACATGGGTGCAGTCGATGGCACCTAGCACTTTGGGGAATCATGCCACACCGTAAAAATCCAGGGCGGCAGCATGCCTTTCTGCAGGTGTTCTAGGCAGGTATATGTGCCTGCGGACTGATGGCCGTGCAGTGATGATGTTCAAGACCTGGTGTAGGCAGCGTGACTGGGTGGCCTGTGATACACCACCCACAATGGCACTTGTCCGCTGAAATGATCCAGTGGCTAAGAAGTGCAGTACATTGAGGACCTTCTACAGGGGGCTGAGTGCTTGGGAGCACAGGGTGGGTGATGTGAGGTCATCCTCCCACTCACTCACCAGGTCCAGTATAATGTGTGGTGGAAACCTGTACCTCCCATGCACCTGGTCATCAGGCATCCCGAAAAGGCTGGTTCTGGGTCTGAATATTCTGGCCCTGACTATCCTCCTCCTCCTCCTTTGGTAGCCCACGCCCATTGCTGCTAGGAACGGTATGTTCATCCTGGGTCTGAGCTTGTTCTTTTGTTAGCGCGCAAATTTATGCGTTGCGCGTGTTGTAGGCGAGCGTGTGACCCGCGCACCCCTGAAATCCAGTACCCAGTCCAATAGCGTGTGGTAATTCCCGCGCACCCCGGGATACAGGTGCGCTGACGTACTTGCGTGTGTAAGTGTCCGCGCACCCCTGATATACACGTACATAGGCCAATCGCGTGTACCCGCACTTTTGTCCAATTACACGCGATGACACTCTCACGTGCTGTCCAATTACACGCGATGACACTCTGACATGCAGTCTTTCCACGTGTGCTCTGTCATCACGTGCTGTGTGGGAAACACCCGTGCGGGTCACCTCACAGACGCGCTTAAGCGCTAAGGGCCTTTCCTCGGTTTTCACGCTGACGTGCAGGATTTTCACGTGCCAAATCACTCCGTACCAAGCTGGCCACGCGTAAGCACACGGAAGACCACGCTCCTGCCCAGAAGGCCGAACTACTGCCCCCCAGAGCCACGAGCACGCTCCCACCTGCCATCTGCTGCTCCCTGACTGCCTGCTGCCCACGTGCACTGCCATTTGCTGCCTGCACATCAGCCAGGGGTGCTGTTGCTGTGACCACCCCTGCTGGAACCGAAGACTCCCGACTGGAATTCCATCGCTCCACAGCCCAGCCCCAGGACCCAGTTGCCCACCCACTCCTGCCTCTGGGGTTGTCATGTCGGGGCAAACACCATCTGTGACCACTGACAACCCCCGGCCAGAGAGGCAGAGGGGCACCAGCTTCAGTGCCACCGAAGTTGGTGTCCTGGTGGAGCAAGTCCTGGGGCAGTATGATGCCCTCTTCGGAAGTTCCCGCGCCGACAAGGAAGGACGGACTCGGATCTGGACTGACATCGTGACTGCCATCAACGCGGAGGGGGTGGCAGTCCGGGACTTCCAACATGTCAGGAAGCGCTGGGAGGACTTCAGGTCCAGGACCCTGAACAAGGCCCGGCGCCTCTTGAAGGCAGCGGATGCCAAGGAGCGCCGGGGCCACTTGTCGGAAGAACAGATGGGGGTCCTGGAACGCATATCCCCAGTGCTCCACGTCCAGGTCCTGGAGAAGCAGACCCGTCTGGAGTCGAGCGGGGAGTGTACATGCATCCTGATTGTGAGCAGTGCGTGTGGTGATTATTCGGTATTGTGCAGGTTGCACATCTGTTTGTATGGGGTCGAGTATGGGTGGGAGTGTACAGGGCCGTGGGGCTGACACATGCGAGGGCTGTGATGTGCGAGACATGGATGGTGCTTGTGTGTGTAGGCTTGCATGGCAAATGCAGTTGTGCGTGCACACATGTTTGGATGAATGTGTATGTAAGTAGACATGTCCTTGATGTCAGGCATGTATGTTGTTTTGGGCTGCATGTACGTGCACTGTGTACATGTGCATGTGTGTGTATTTGACAAGGGTGCAACAGTGATGCAACATGGATGCATGTGACTGCGGTATGTGTAAGCCTGATTGGCAGATGTGACATGGATGCCTGTCTGAACAGTGCAACACTTGGCAGAGGTGTACACATGCATGCAAGTGTGGTGGTGTGTGTACATGTGTGGTGCACTTCCTGTGTTGCATGTGATGTCTGGCTCCCCTTTGGCTGCTCATGCTGTTGTATGTGTAGGGATGGTGCTGGCAGTTGCGATATGGCTGTGGTATGGCTCATGTGTGCGAGTTGCAATGACATGTGTGTTGGTGATTGTGATGACATGTCTGAGGTTTGCCAATGCCACTCATGTGCAACTGTCATGTGTGTATGTGTCCATTGTACAGTGCCCTGATGCCTGTGTTTTGTTTCTCCCTGTCTGCAGCGTCAACTGATGAAGAGGGCGGAGAAGGTGCTGTGGAGCACAGCGGCGGGGATCCGACCGCCAGCCGGAGACGCAAGGCCCGGCTCCCCTCCCGTGTTGTCATCTCGTCGGGGAGTGAGGAGTCCGGTGCCGCGTCCCAGGCCGCAGCTGCCAGGGGGAGGTCCAAGAGGCGGAGGTTGCAGTTGGACTCCTCGGCAGCAGAAGGGGCAGCTGGGACCCCACAGGCCCAACAGGGGAAGATGGCACAGAGTCATCCAGGTTGGTGGGGGGTTTGGTGGAGGAGGAGGCCGTGCAAGCAACAGAGACGGGGTCTGGAGGTGGGGATCCCACTGGTGCTAGTGGTGCAGTGCAGGACCAGGGACAGAAGGCAGCACAGGCGACCGCGGAGGTGCCTGTGTGCAATCCTGTCTCCGATCCTGTCCCTGCATCATCTTGCACCAGCAGGGATGCCTACGTCCAGACCCGTTTTCAGGCAGGGGATGAGCTGACGTCAACTGGCCTTCCTCTGCCTGCGGACGTGGCCATCCAGGTCCGGGTTGAGCCTGTCCTGGCTGGTGTGGCGTTGCGTCAACGAGCCATGCGAGGTGACCTGCAGTCTTTTCATGGAGAGACTGCACGTCATCTCGAATGGCTCGTTGACCACGTCAGCCTGCTGGGACAGGTCACCCAGGCCGGATTCCGCCGTCTGATGGGGCTTGCTGCGACCCCCTCCTCAACTGGACACCCTACGCGCCAGTCGTCCTCTGTGCCATCTTCCCACCCATCAGTCACCTGGGTGCCCTGTGGAGCTGCCTCTGACGGTGCGGCCAGGCTGGTGGAGGAGGCATCCCTGCCACAGTCGGGAGTCGGAGGTCCAGCAGGGGTGGCCACATCAACAACTGCACCCCAGCCGGCAGAGGATGTGCAGGCAGCAGGAGGCAGTGCACAGGCAGAGGCAGAGCAGCAGCAGCAACATGGTGGGAGCCATGAAGTCTCGGGGCCTTCGACATCGGAGGGGCAGGCATCGGCCAGAGGGCAGGAGGACCCAGGACAGAGAGTGTCTTCCGTGTGGCAGCGGTTGGGCCACGCCATAGGTGCGGAGCGGCAGCGGGCGGAAGAGGCGCGGCTCACAATGGTCAGGGCGGAGAACTCCATGCGGAGGGCCCTGAGGCGGGCCGAGTGCCTCGAGGCAATGGAACTGGACCGCCTCCGGGACATCGAACAGGAGTCCGATGATGCCCTGGGCCGGGACACCACGGAGTGAGCCGCTGGACTTGGCCGCCGCCTTTGTATATAGTTCTTTAGTTTTAGGTTTCCTTTGTTTCTTATTATGATTTGGAGTCGACGGACACTGCTCCACTTTTTGTATATAGTTGATTTTTAGTTAGGTTTTTTAGTAGGTTTCCTTAGTTCAGTTGGGCTCATGGACCCTTGGTAGTTTTTTACATAGTTCTTTCTTGCATAGAGATTTTTTTACAATAGACTTTGGACGAAATTTTTTTGGATTCTGATTTGCAGTTTTTTATTTTTATACGGACATGCAGCTTATTTTTTCTCTTTCCCATTGTAGTTTGTTTCCTTTCTTTAGCATTCTTTGATTTTTTTCTATACATTTTTGTTTTCATACTTCACTGTGTGGTATCATCTCATTGGTTTCATGCATGTCATGTTGGGTGTTTTCCCATTCAATTGCAACCATTGTGTGTGACGGACATGGGTTAATTAGCTTCATGAACATTGGGGGTGTAACATGTAATTTCCATTTCCATGGGGGTGAATGGGTTACTTGGTAGGGCTTTTTGGCTGTGGAGGCTGACCATGACGCACAGGATTGGGGATTGTGAGGACCTGGTGGAGGGTGCCCCTGGTGGCTGGGTGGTGGGGGTGGTGGGAGACATGAGTGGGGGCCTGGTGGGGGCTGCCCCTGCACTGCTGGGGGGTGGGGGTGGTGGGAGACATGAGTGGGGGCCTGGTGGAGGGTGCCCATGGTGGCAGGGGGGTGGGGGTGGTGGGAGACATGGGTGGGGGCCTGGTGGAGGGTGCCCCTGGATGGTGGGGGGTGGGGGTGGTGGGAGACATGAGTGGGGGCCTGGTGGAGGGTGCCCCTGGTGACTGGGGGGGTGGGGGTGGTGGGAGACATGAGTGGGGGCCTGGTGGAGGGTGCCCCTGGATGGTGGGGGGTGGGGGTGGTGGGAGACATGAGTGGGGGCCTGGTGGAGGGTGCCCCTGGTGACTGGGGGGGTGGGGGTAGTGGGGGACATGGGTGGGGGCCTGGTGGAGGCTGCCCCTGCACTGCTGGGGGGTGGGGGTGGTGGGAGACATGAGTGGGGGCCTGGTGGGGGCTGCCCCTGCACTGCTGGGGGGTGGGGGTGGTGGGAGACATGAGTGGGGGCCTGGTGGAGGGTGCCCACGGTGGCAGGGGGGTGGGGGTGGTGGGAGACATGAGTGGGGGCCTGGTGAAGGCTGCCCCTGGTGGCTGGGGGGTGGGGGTATGGGAGACATGGGTGGGGGCCTGGTGGAGGGTGCCCCTGGATGGTGGGGGGTGGGGGTGGTGGGAGACATGGGTGGGGGCCTGGTGGAGGGTGCCCCTGGTGGCTGGGGGGTGGGGGTGGTGGGAGACATGGGTGGGGGCCTGGTGGAGGGTGCCCCTGGTGGCTGGGGGGTGGGGGTGGTGGGAGACATGAGTGGGGGCCTGGTGGAGGGTGCCCCTGGTGGCTGGGGGGTGGGGGTGATGGGAGACATGAGTGGGGGCCTGGTGGGGGCTGCCCCTGGATGCTGGGGGGTGGGGGTGGTGGGAGACATGAGTGGGGGCCTGGTGGAAGGTGCCCCTGGTGGCTGGGGGGTGGGGGTGGTGGGAGACATGAGTTGGGGCCTGGTGGAGGGTGCCCCTGCACTGCTGGGGGGTGGGGGTGGTGGTAGACATGAGTGGGGGCCTGGTGGAGGGTGCCCTGCACTGCTGGGGGGTGAGGGTGGTGGGAGACATGAGTGGGGGCCTGGTGGAGGCTGCCCCTGCACCGCTTGGGGGTGGGGGTGGTGGGAGACATGAGTGGGGGCCTGGTGGAGGGTGCCCCTGCACTGCTGGGGGGTGGTAGACATGAGTGGGGGCCTGGTGGAGGGTGCCCCTGGTGGCGGGGGGGTGGGGGTGATAGGGGACATGAGTGGGGGCCTGGTGGAGGCTGCCCCTGCACTGCTGGGGGGTGGGGGTGGTGGGAGACATGAGTGGGGGCCTGGTGGAGGGTGCCCCTGCACTGCTGGGGGGTGGGGGTGGTGGGAGACATGAGTGGGGGCCTGGTGGAGGGTGCCCCTGCACTGCTGGGGGGTGGGGGTGGTGGGAGACATGGGTGGGGGCCTGGTGGAGGCTGCCCATGCACTGCTGGGGGGTGGGGGTGCAGGGGGACATGAGCAGGTGTGCAGGGTAGTCCCCTGTTTTGTGGGCTGCCTGCAGGGGCCGTCGAGGGTGTACAGGGAACACCTGTGAGGACCCACCCAGCCTAATAGCGTGTGTAACTTCCCACGCACCCCTGTAATACACTTACCAAGCCAAATCGCGTGTGATAATTCCCGCGCACCCCTGTAATACACGTACCTGGCCAAATCGCATGTGAGAATTCCCGCGCACCCTTGTAATACACGTACCCTGCTGAAATTGCGTGTAAAAATTCCCGCGCACCCCTGAAATACACGCGCCCAGGCTATTCGCGTGTGGAACTTCCCGCGCACCCCTGAAATACACGCGCCCAGGCTATTCGCGTGTGGAACTTCCCGTGCACCCCTGAAATACACGCGCCCAGGCTATTCGCGTGTGGAACTTCCCGCGCACCCCTGAAATACACGCGCCCAGGCTATTTGCGTGTGGAACTTCCCGCGCACCCCTGAAATACACGTGCCCAGGCTATTCACGTGTGGACCTTCCCGCGCACCCCTGAAATACACACGCCCAGGCTATTCGCGTGTGGAACTTCCCGCGCACCCCTGAAATACACGTACCCTGCTGAAATCGCGTGTAAAACTTCCCGCGCACCCCTGAAATACACGCGCCCAGGCTATTCGCGTGTGCAACTTCCCGCGCACCCCTGAAATACACGCGCCCAGGCTATTCGCGTGTGGAACTTCCCGCGCACCCCTGAAATACACGTACCCTGCTGAAATCGCATGTGGGACTTCCCGCGCACCCCTGAAATACACGTACCCTGATGGAATCGCGTGTGGGACTTCCCGCGCACCCATGGAATACACGTACCCTGCTCGCACTGGCCCATTCGCGTGTGGAACTTCCCGCGCACCCCTGAAATACACGTACCCTGCTGAAATCGCATGTGGAACTTCCCGCGCACCCCTTAAATACACCTACCCGGCCAAATCGCGTGTGAGACTTCCCGCGCAACCCGGTATACATGCACACATATTTTTTGTCAGCGTGTCCGTGTTTGTGGGTACCCCTTTGCACGTCATTTGTCCTGGAGGGCCACAGTATAGGACATTCATCACGGCAGTATATAGGTGCTATTTGTTGGCGCACCTTTTGGCGCACATTTCTTACAGCCGCAGAGACGCTACCGCCTGCTTTCTTGTGGCGGTCGTGTTTGTGCCTGTGCGCTGGTTTGAGCGTGCGCTTTTTTGCCCTATTCTATTCCATGAATACGTGTTGTACGCGAGCGTGTGGGTGTTCCGCGCACTTGTGCCCTGTACTTCCCCCGTGACGCCCACGTTTTTGCAAGTTGTTCCCCATTCCGAGTGTTACGCCCGTGTTCCGCCTACTTTTGTTGCGTGCACCGCACTATGTGCGAATTTCGCTGTGGCCTGTGCGATTTTCGCTGTGACCTGGCGCACGCTGTTAGATGGCCTGTGCGCCAACGTGCGCGGCGCACTTTTTTATCGCACATCCGCTGGTTTTCTCGCGCACGGACTTCCATGAATCGACGTGCGCTGCTTTTCGTGCGATTTTCGCACTTGCACTGCGATTTTCGCTATTCCACTGCGATTCGCACGTTTTTGCCCACTTGCGCCGCGCTAATTATTCCATGAATCGGCCTCATAATATTGAACAATATGGATGCTAGGCTAGAGAAGACTGACTTGTAGGCTTCTCAGGTCAACATTCAATCATAAGGTCCATTTTGATGGCTGGGCATACCAAGGCAAGCCTGGCAAAGGGAAGTAAGCCTTTTTGTACCATGGCCATCGTGCAACTCTTGGTTACATAGGACTTCTTGACTAGGTTTTGGGACTCCTTGACTAGGTGTTCTGATCACTTCCTTGGGGAGGTTTTCTACAGGTAGGTATCCTAGCCACGCAAAACTGTGGGTAGCTCCAGTAAGAAGACAGCAGTTGGTAATCTTGACGGAGGGTTGGAAGGCTCTCGGATTGGATTGCTGTCTGGGTGTTTTTGTACTCTCATAATCCTAGTGAATGTCAGAATGTCATTGTTGTTACTGTAACTTATTGTGAATTGTAAATACAGAGCATATGTTGTATAAATCCTGCCTCTTGTGTCAAACATCACATATTACAAAATAAATATCTGTGGTTGCATTCATTTGTACACAAGAGGAACACAAATGCACACAGTGAATACGTAATGTGAAATCTAGAAGAACAACACATTAAATTGAAGGCAGGCCTTATTCTTGGTGGCTTTCGCTCTGCCTTTGCTTGGACTGCAATAGTGAAATGCTCAACAGCCCAGTCGAGGCATGGGGTGCACCATGTCTGAACGGGGCACATAACCCCAATGTGATCCACACTTAGAGAATAATGATGACGTTTGCCGTTGTGGGCTTTCTGATGGTTAACCCCTCTGTCAGAGCTGCACAATATAGCCGGAATCTAGGTCAAGCCAAGGTGTTGTTTGAAGAGCCGGGACTTCAGTTCTTTTCGAAATTGAATAAGACTTCAAGCAGTCCAGATTGCCATTGGGATAGATTTCCAGCAGAGTGGAGTGTAGCATGAGAACGACTGTTTCCTATTTTTCTCTTTGTCAGCCAATCTAGTTTCCAGTTTGGTGATGGTCTTACTGCAAGATGACCTTGTGCTAATTTGTTTGTCGGTAGGCTGACATACTGGTAGCGGTTGCCTTGTAGGTGAGGCACATGGTTTTCAAACAGATCCTGCC
Organism: Ambystoma mexicanum; assembly: GCF_040938575.1. Lineage (NCBI taxonomy): Eukaryota > Metazoa > Chordata > Amphibia > Caudata > Ambystomatidae > Ambystoma > Ambystoma mexicanum. The sequence continues at coordinate 949,910,881 of NC_090931.1, read as the reverse complement.
TGGGTTGGGGAGCCAGTGTTGTTATCACAAGGTGGGGGTGATGTGCTCAAATTACCTGGAGAAAGTGATTAGTAAAGCTTTGGCGTGATGGGCTACTTTGAAGCGGGCCACATGAATAGCTGGGAGCCCTGTGAAGAGTTCATTACTTTCAACTCTACAGCAGATCACTATGACTTGCAAAACCATTTTGAAGTTCTGTGGTGGGAGGAAGAGCTTGATCTTGGGAAGTAGACAGATCGGATACCAAGCCATTTGAGCCTTTTCTGTAATGTGTTATTGGAGGGACAGATTGCTATTCACAATGAATGCCAGGGATTTTACATAGTGCGTGATGGGAGGGTTGAACTCATTCAAGCGCATTTCATTGAGCCACCTTTGAGTGGGTTCCTGCTTGAAAGGGTGGGCCAGGAGTGCACATTCAGTCTTGGTGGGGTTAAGCATTAAGTGGGAACTTGTCATCCTCATTTGAATGGTTGCAAGGCATGAGTGAAGGTCCTTGACCTTTGAACTGAACTGCGTATCATCTGCATACTAGTGTATCATGATGCTGTGGTAACCAAGGAGTAAGACCATTCATTTTATATAGAATTTAAAGGTCACCAGAGAGAATTAAACCTTGTGGGACCCCTCAGGTGATGAGGAGGCATTCAGACCTGAGGGAGCCCATCTGGCCCATCTGGTGTCTGCTAGATAGGTAGGATGTTAACCAGTTAAGGAGAGTGCCAGAGAAGCCCCTCCTGTGTGCATGGATGGTAAGTAATGTGTAACTGTCACCCCGCTGAATGCAGCCGTGACGTCTAGGGGAACTAGTCTCCTTTGCCAATAATCTGTAGAACATTGTGTATTGTGTGTTTTCTGAAACACTTGTGTATAGGTGCGTTATAAATGCCATAGAATATCATATCATTGATGGCCACCTGGGCAGTGGCAGTTTCATTGCTGTATTTGGGGTAAAAACTGAATTGGTAATCGCAGAGCGGACAGATTTGAACACTTTTTGTAGGTAATTGGTTATCAACTACCTTCTCAATAACTTTGCTGATAAATGAAAGTCTCATGAGGAGCCGGTAGTTTGCAAGGTCTTTCAGGACAAGGGTGGATTTTCAGGAGTGGGAATACTAGCCCTGTTTTCAGGATATATGGGAACATATCCTCTCTGAAGGAATGCTTTGACTATAAAAAGAAGAGCAGAAAGGGCAAGACAGGTACATTTTGTTAACTATGGTGACTGAGAGAATGTTGACGGTGTAAAAGGTCAGTTTTAAGGATGAAATCATATATGAGAGGTCCTCGGGTGAGAGGGGAGAGAAGTTGGTTCAGAGTTGGACAGCCCATTAGGAGATATAGGGAGGAGAGTCAGAGTATCAGGAGCCCATGAAGCCTGATGGTATTGATCTTGTTGATAAAGTACTCATAGATAGCGTCACAGTCTAGCAGTGTGTGACTGTGGCAAAAACAAATTTGCTCTAGTTAGAGGCTGTTGTAATAGGGTCAGTGTATTAAGTAGCATTGGCTTTGGATTTCAGGACCCACCTTTTGGAATGTAAGGCCTTGAGGGATGAAAGATCATTTGGTTTGGAGGTTTTTCACCAGCATTTCTCAAGAACTCTACTAGACCATTTATTTATTGAGAGCTTTTGAGTGTACCAGGAGTGGAAGGTTTGATTCCGGAGCTAAAGATTCTGCCAACTCCTTTGAGGTGCAGCTTCTAATAGTGAAGTGGTGTACGCAGAGCTGGGGCATTGGAGAAACTGATATCCAGTGCTTCCAGTTTTTGAAGGAGTGATGTGCCACCATGAGGTGATTATCCTGACACTGGTTAGCTTTGTGGGGGCTAATATGCATTGAGTTATGTCTAGTGTTTCTACCAGGTAAAGCAGTGTATCTTTGGTGTTTTTGGTTGCTTAGGTCCTACGAGGTTGAAGTCTTCAAAAAAGATGTTGGTCATGTGAGAGGCTGAAGCTGTAGAACGTAAGGCTGTAATCCCATCCAGGAACATACCACACTTGTGAGGTGGTCTGTAGATCAGGTGGAAAGTGGCTGATTGCAATAGAGGGGATTGCAATTTAGAGTTTCCATTAAATCTACTAGTGATAGACTGGGTACAGTACAAGGCCAGTTGATTTTCTGGATGACTGCCAGTCCTCTCCCGGTCTTCTCCGACCGGCTAAGCTGTTGGATGCTGTTTTCAGGTGGGAAGAGGACATGAAATATGTGCGAGGAGGTTGGTGTGAGCCAAGTTTCTATGATGAATATAGCATCACGCTTGGTTGTCAAGAACAGGTTAACACTGCATTGAAAAGCGAAAAAAAATAAAGACATGAAGACACTCTGAATGATATTATTCAAGCAATGCTGTTTAGTATAAAATAAAGACCTATAAATTGAACCACCAGACAAAATGCAGTTTATCCTTGGAATTGTATGGGATTTAAAGGAAATTACAACCATTATAAAGAACATTTCTTGTTGGCCCACCATCATACAATGACACACATCATCCATCGTTCAAACAATTTCCAAGTAGTTTAGAAATGAATCTACAAATGGCACAATTTTCGTTCTAAACTAATTCAAATGCCCAAAACATTTCTTCTTTTCTCTTTTGGATGTAAAGAGTGTAGTGATAAAAATATGAATTTCCTATTACTCACAACCCCAGGAAAAGACGATTTACATGTCACCTGAAAAAACGAGCATTCTGGCACCATTGAGACCTACTTAGGTTTCCTGTCTCAAAATTGCCTTTTGGCCAACATTCTAATTTGAAAATGGGACACAGCCAAGATGTATCGCAGTCTCCTACTAACTGACCTAGCAAGGATACTTGGATCCCATGTTTAGTTTGAGGACGCTGCTACAGGAAATGCAGCAACAGGCAATAGGACAGACTACTTACATCCAGCAGACTACATGACATCGTTGCAGGTGGATTACACAACAGATGCTCCAACTGATTACAGTTGGGCTCCAGCTGAGAATATTTACACGAATGCACAATATCACACACACAGGCTGCATCCAATACTTGATAAACATATCTAAACCAAAAACGAGTGCTTGAATTTTAGCAGTTACCATAGGATGCTTACAATTGAAGAGCCATGGTTAAAAGACTGTAGTGAAAAAAACACATGGTATCAGTGCCACTGTAGCTGAAAGTGCTGTCATCAAAAAGGTACTTTATATGTAAACCTGTACAAAAGGCATTCCAAGGTAGTCCTGGCATTGTATGAATGGTTGATGTGTACTTTCTGCTGAGAAGACTAAAAGCACTCGGCAAATGCTGTGCATTGAGGACAATGGACCTGAAGACTTGTTCATTGAGCAGACACACTTTGCCAAAAACGGCAGTGTGAAACATCTATGTATTTAAAACGCTTAGGTATGTTTTTGTACTCAGCTGATGCAATTTATCAGTGTTAGGTTGCCCTCTGCTGTCCAAATGGCAAAGGACAAAGTGCACCCACTTCAACAACAGCTACCATTTCAACAAGCAGAATGAGCATGGTTCTACGTGGTCACCTGCACCTTCCACTATCGCAAACTTTCAGACGTTTCTTCTTTCCACCCCCAATTCTCTTCACACAGGGCACAGCGGTTTCATTGTCAATGAACAGTCAATTAACGGCTAAACGTTTCAGTCTCTAAAGAGTGAAACACTGTTAGACGAATGCCTCCTCATGAGCTAAAACTGGAAATAGGTGCTGTAATTATGCTACTACGCAATCTTATGCCATCACGGGGACTCTGCAACGGAACAAGGTTGACTATTACGCGTCTACAAAGAGACATCATAAAGGCCTGTGTGATCAATGGAACTTAGATACTGTTCTTATACCGTGCATGTCTCTCATTCCATCTGATACGTTTAGCATTTTCAATTACCATTATAAGTCACAGGGGCCTACGCCCCCTTTCTGGAAGCAATCAGTGGTAATTCCAATATTGAAGAAGGAGGACAGAAATGACCCTATGAATTACAGACTAATATTGACCTATAAGATATGCTAGAATGGTGTATGTTATGCCAGGCACAGCTAGTATTTTGTATTTATGTTATGTTTATTTTGTGCATTTATTAGTTTAACCAAATCTTAAATACATTCCATTTGATCCTATAATTGCTTACATTATTAAACAATCTGTAAAAAGCAATACTACTGTACTTACATCTTGAAATCATCCATGTACATATCAAAATACAAATATAAAACAGCTGTGGTAGGTCAAGAGAAGGAGACGGACCAAATGGTGAAATTTCCAAAATATATGAGTTTATTTAAATTATAAGAAAAGGCCTTCCTGTCCTTATTCTAAAGGTTTGTCCTACCTAACACAAAACTAACTAGGGTGCTCTCGTCAATAGTGTAATCCTAAGCAATAGTATGTCTTCCATCCAAAAGCTAATCCTACCACTAAGCAAAACAACCAAAAGGTCCAGGAGAATGACTCCCTTCTCCTGGACAAGTCTTTACAGCTTCAGTAAGCTATTCTTAAATAGTTTGTGGTGACTTCTGAATAAGTTATTTCAATACTTAAAGGGGGCTCTTCCACCTCCGGGTTATCCCCTTTCCTTCATGAATAAAAGTAACTTCATTTATCAAATTAGGGTTTTGACACTTATCCTGAATGATAACTTGCAGTGTCTCTTTGCTACTTTCTTCACTTAGGTTTGGGTGCTCTGGTCCTCTATATTTCTTATTCCAATAGGTAATTCTTCATTCACTTTTCTTGGCTCGTGCCTGTTCACTGGGATGAGTAGATTGGGTCCCTAAGTGTTCTACACTTGCTTTAATTTGTATCCCCTCACTGAGACGAGTAGGATGTGTCCCTAAGTGCTCTACACTTGGCTTGACTCTTAACCATTGACTGGGACAAGTAGGACAAATCCCTAAGTGCTCCGGAGTGTCGAGGGCTCCAGTGTTCACTCCTTCTTTCTCGTGTTCATTCTTGTGGCTCTGCGGAGTCAATACTGGATGTTGGGATGTTGTTCAAGGACTGCAAAGTCCACCTCCCCTGGGTCACACCACAGCTTCTTCCGATCTCAGGCATATACGGCATGGCTTCTCACATTCTCCTCGCTTTCTTTTCTTGTCGGCTGGCTGAATGCTCTTGACTGAGGATTTCCTGGGTTTCAGCAGCTTCTTCCTTCTTGCTCCTCTGAAACACCTGGTCTACACCTTTTTTGTATGTTAGTCCTTCTTCCCTTTTAACTTAAATTTCCTGGGACATCCTTAGCATAGGACTGTAGTCCTTCCTTTCTTTCTCTTTCTTTCTTTCTTTCTTTCTTTCTTTCTTTCTTTCTTTCTTTCTTTCTTTCTTTCTTTCTTTCTTTCTTTCTTTCTTTCTTTCTTTCTTTCTTTCTCACAAGTACTCTCTATTACTTGCTTGTTCTTCTTCTTTCCAGTATGGTTGGCTTCCAACCATTTCACAATCTCTATGTTTTCTTTACTTTTCTTCTTCTCTGTGTTTTTAACTTCAGGTTTGTGATTGATGTCACAATAGCAAACAGTAACTTGTTCTGGGTGATTTATCTGAATTCCTGATAGTACGAGGGGCGCATACATAACGGAGTTAGGGAGTTGCTCGATAGATTGGGAGTCCTTGTCCCCAAGAAGAGAGTCTCTCTTGTGAGGTCCTGCCTACTGCCGCCCCAGGGGGAATAATATAAAAAGTAAGCGCTCCCCTCTGGGGAGAAGTGACTAGATCCCATGATTTGTCACACAGCTAAAACAACCACTTTGCTGCATTAAATGAGTATATCAAAATTATGGTAAAAAAAGTCAAACATTTTCTATAGCATTCTTTCAAGCTTGGCTAGTGCATCTTATCCACAGCAGAATTGTGCACCAGCGGGAACTCGATCCCCAAATTAAGGTGACTAAATCTAAACTCTTATGCACTAAAAGCGTGTGCACACCCTTTATTTCATTCAATTATTATTTATCTAGCCTGGAGTATAATAATGATAATGATACATTTTCTGGAGTGATAGTTCAAGCGTTCCACCATGTGCATAGGGCAGTATAAAATTTGTATTTGTGTTTTATTTATTTAGATGGAGCTAGTGCCAAAGCGCTGAACAGTTAAAATGGTACTGTACAATGATACATGATTAGTAATTGTCAGACATGAGCAAAGGGTTTTTAATGGTCAAATGAAAGAGAGATAGATACGGAGGTAAACGAAAATGTAGGGGGGAAAGAGTTTCAAGGTTTAAGGGTAAGAAGTTTAAAGGACCGAAAATGGGAAGAGCCACAGGTGGGTTTGGGCACAGTGAGCCGATATTGATTTAGGGAGCGGAGAGAACGGAATGGCACGGAAGGGCAAAAGAGAAGAAAAATAGGTGTGGACGAGACCATGAAGACACTTGAATACAATGCAAAGAAAATGAAAAAGAAGGTGGGATCCCAAGGCATGTCAAGAAAATGAGCGTAAAGAAGGTGTAATAGAGGAGCGAGGAGAGAGAGAGAGAGAGAGAGAGAGCGAGCAGAGGGTCCAAATGGTGGCATCAAAGATAGAGCAAAGTGGAGCAAGGTGATAAGATGGGAGGCCAATAAGCAGGGCTGGCATTAATCAGGTTGAGATAAGAATAGAGATAAGTAGTTTTGTAGCATGGAATCTGAGAAAAGTACGAGCTTTAAGGATATTATGAAGATGGAAACAGCAAGTGCGCCTAGTAAACAAGATTCAAAACTTGAAGGAGAGAGAGGAATCAAAATCAACACTGATATTCAGGGCTGAGGTAGGGAAAGGAGAATGCAGTAGAATGAAGTGTATCGAAGAAAACGGCAAAGGAAACGAAGATTTGCGAGTCACCCGCAAGAGAGTGTGAGGAAATACCACAGGATGAGACAATAGAGGATAAGGGAAATGTATATAGCGAGAAGAGTAGTGGGTCCAGGACAGAGCCTTAAGGAACACCGTGATGTAGTGGGAAAGTGGAGGAGCACTGGCCAGCAGAAGAGACTGAGATAGAGCAGTTTGTCAAATAAGATTCAAGCCAGTTTAAAAAAGTACCATGAATACCAAGTGATGAAAGGGTGCAAATATTGGTAGGCTGGTCAACGGTATCAAAGGCATCAGAAAGATCGAATAGGATGAGAAAAGAGGAGTGTTAAAAATGGCAAGCAGAAAGAAGTGAGTTAGAGACTGAGAGAAGGGCAGTTTCAGTTAAGAGAGGGGGCGGGAGAGTGATGATCAAGATAGGCAGCAATTTGGGTATAGACAACACGCTCGATAATTTTGGACAGAAAAGGAAGTAAAGAGATGGGACGAAAGTTGTCAGGAATGCAGGGGTCAAGAGAGGGCTTTTTAAGGATGGGGCTGATGACATCATGTTTCAAGCAAAAGGTTTAGTTAGCAGAGGATAGGGAAATGATAATGTGGCGTGATAGGGAAGAAGATGGGGAAAGACTTTAGGGATGAGAGGTTATGGAATACGATCAAGTGGGGAATCCATATGGTGGCCACAAGAAAGAAAAGAGGCAGTATTAGAATTTTCTAGGGTGGAGAATGAGTCAATAAAGTAGGAAGCTGGACGGGTTAATCAAAAGGGAGGGATGAAGGAGAAAGCATGGATCTAAATTGATTAATTTTGTTAGTAACGAAATCAGCAAAATCAGAGGGAGAGAGGGAAGAGGTCTGGGGAGGGGGTGAAAGGATGCGCTTAAGGTTTGTAAGACATGATTAGCGAAGTGAGAGAGAATTCTTTCTGAGAAGTACAGTTTTTTAATAGTTGTAAGAGCAGAAAAATAGGTAGAATGAAGATCAGACAGGAGCCTGAGATTTTTTCCAGCGTTTCTCAGCACAATGGAGTAGCACACTGTGGGAAAGGAGATCTGGAGTAAGCCATGGCTGATGAGAGTTACGAGGTGGTGGAAGGGGTGGGTAGGCAGAAGAGAATCAAGAGTAGAAGTGATGCCAGAATTGAGGGAATTAATAGCAGAGTCAAGCGAAAGACATGAGAATTCATGAAGAGAAGGTAAAGATGAGCTTAAAGCAGGAAGGAAAACAGAAGGGACAAAGGATATGTGGTTGCTCCAGAAGAAAGTATGAGGTGAAGTGGAAGGAAGCAGGAAAGGAGGAGAAGGGTAGCAGAAAATGCTCTGCGGAGGAAAATTAGTTGAGAAATAAGTGAGAGTAGGGGGAACAGATGAAAAAATAGATTGAGAGAGGAGCTTGAGAAATGGGAGGAAGGAGAAGGATAATACAATAGATGGTAGGAGTCAAGTAAAGAAAGAAAGGACAGTGAGACATGTGTGGTGTTAAAGTGAAGACTGATATTGCCAAGAACAAAGAATAGGGAAGAAAGGTGTAATAAGAAGATAAGGAGTGAATAAAGATCACTGAGAAAAGATGAGAGAGGGCCTGGAGGACAGTAGATAATTAGGAAAGACAGAGATGGTGAATAAAATATAAAGGAGCTTGAATGACAAGAGAAAGGCGGAAGAGAGGGATGAGGAGGAAGGGGAGAATAAGTAGAGGGATTGAGGATGCTAGTTCCACCGCCTCTGCCTGTGATGCAAGGGTAATGGGAAAGATAGGAGCAATATGTAGTCGGAGAAACAGGCGTTAAGGTATTAGAGGGGGGAATCCAAGTTTCAGTTAGGCATAAGAAGTGTAGGTTGAGATGGAAGAAATTGTCAAGTGTTAGTTGTAATTTATTACAAATGGAGCGATCATTAACAAGTCCAATAGAGATGGGAGGAGCATAGATAGAGGGACTTAGATAAATATAGTTGTGTGGGTTGTGAGAGTTTGTGAATGGGTTTTTGGTAGGCTGAGTACAAAAATTATTGGGAATAAGAGTGTCAGGCATAGAGGTAGTGAGAGCTTCATAGGGAGATATTAGAATGGGGGATGGGAGGATGAATAATAAAAGCATCTGTAAAAGATGGGTACAAGGCCAGAGAGAGATGGCCACAAAGCACAAAGACAAAGAAAATATGGGCAGGCGACTGCCATAGAATAGACTAGGGCAGCGCAAGGAGAGTGAAGGCAACATGGTGAAAGATAAGACAGGGAAGGAGATGTACCATGGCATGCAAACCGTTGTAAACAGGGGCACACAGGAAGAGCAGCTGTCTGGTTGATGCCCTTAGGAGAAGACACCCTTTGGAAAGAACGTCCAGGGGTCAGAACACCCAACAGGAGCAGTTAAAGAGGATAGCAGGATGACATGAAGATCTTGTCAGTAACTGATGGGTCCAGTGGGAGGAATCTCACTGTCCTGCAGCCTGGTGGACAGGGCAGGCAGGGAAGGAGGCGGACGCCCACAGCAGCCATCATGGGAGCAGCCAGAGGTGCTGTTGCAGCTGCGTCCTGGGCCGGAGGTCCAGAGAGAGATGGAGCCAGGAGGACATCTGTCCCAAGATGTATCGCTATCAGGATCACGCGAAGATCACGTGAGTAAGTCACAGGTGCAATGGGAGTGACCTCACTATCACGTGGCCTGGTGGACAGGGCAGGCAGGGAAAGAGGAGGTGGGCACCCATGGCAGCCATCACGGGAGCAGCCAGAGGTGCTGTTACAGCCGCGTCCTGGGCCAGAAGGCCAGAGAGAGATGGAGCCTGGAGGATGTTTGCCGCAAGATGTATCACCAGTATTAATTGTACCACTGTATAAGAGGTTATTAAACAATGCAGATGGCTCACAGCAGCATGTGACTGCCTTCTCCGTTGACCCACTGCCTTAACTGAGCCAGTGATGACATGCAGAACACCTATCTTTGCCTTACTAGAGCCGCCTCCTAGCTCCTCCTACTCTCAAATGATGTTGCCCTCTCTCTCTAACACTTTGCAACCTTTTCCTTGATTAATCCCTAGCCTTGTCACACTGAGTATGTCCAAACATCTTAATAAGTGTAAACGCTGGAATGCAGAGCACATATGACACAAAAGGGTAGAGGAAGAGTTACCAAAGGAAGGTATTTCTGTGTAGACACCCACCGAGAGGTTTTATGCACACATGCTTTATTAAGACAAATGGGTGGAATATATTACGTTATTCATAATTAAGTGCTGAGAATAGCAAACAGGAAAGAAAGACTCTGCGAGAAAATGAAATTGCTAAGTGAACAAACAGAAAGAAAACACGAACAGAATACGTGCTATAAATCAAAATCAAAGTGAGACTGGCCACCCAAGAAACAACAAAAATAAAATGTAAGTTGAACGCAACCGGCAGCGCTATTAAAAGCTCACAAAGCCCCTGTTCTTGTGCCAAGATTAAAGGCAAAAGTAATCCAAAGGTAACTATGCTGATACATACAAATTAAATCATGTTATTTATTTAATCACAGAAAAACAAAGGGGATAAAGACGGGGACCCGGATAAAAAGGAGGGAGATATAGTGCTAACTTGAAATTGCTTGTGTGCTATTTTACCCACGAGTAATTAGGAGAAAAAACATGTGAACCAGAAAAAGGATGTACTGATTCAATCCCTAACCAATGTCCAGAAAAGCCTGATCGAGGTAAAAGGAAGACAGGCAGAGAAGACAGATGTAACTCCTAAGCAGAGTTACCGTTGTTACAGGCAAACATCTGTTAATGAAAACATTGAAATATATTCCAGTTTCCTGGCAAACACAAAGTTGAAAATGGGAAGGACACGTAGCACATCTCTACCCAAGCAATCTTCTATCCGTGATGTGAGGTCTGAGTCCTCAGCTCCTTGTAGTCAAGGTACTGTTTGGTTGAAACATTAATGATCACCCATGAACCTCTATGTTAATGTTACAATTGACTCCCTTACCTTGCAGCACAGCCTTTGGTACTTTTCATTTCATACCAACATTCTAAATTGAAACCAGAAATTTGGCCCAGTAAATCTGCCTTATCTAATGCATCAAGAATTCCCATATTGGCAACATTCATATCACAGTGTGGCAACAATGTTGCTATCTATGCAATCTGGGATTTCCTCTTGCATTGGCCACCTCCTTCTAACCACTGTTACACAGCGATTAAAAAGCTGCTGCGCCATTTCCTGTGTGAGGCCGCACTGGTTCACGCATGAGCATTAACTTCCTTTACGCAGTGTCAAGATCCCTGAGCGCTAGGTAAAGCCACACCCCTATCCTTACACGTGACACTATGGGCCGGATTCACAGAAGTGTTTCATAATGTCGCATTCTCATAGCCAAATACTCTGTGATTCAGACCATATGAGTGGGCTATTGCAGACTACTAAAAAGCACTTTTACTGCACGTGCTGCATTCATATTAGTGTGAATGACGTTGCTGCAGGATAGCATGCAGGGGAGTTGCTAGGTCTGGAAAAGACCCGGGGCTAAGCTGATGTCGGAACTGTTGGGACTGGGGGCTAGCTAGTGTTTTGGCTGTAGCTCCTGAGATTCTATCCGGGGCTACAACCAAAAGATCAGGGGCTATAGCCCCCTTAGCCCCCCCTAGCAACGCCCCTGATAGCATGCAATGTTCTTGTGGTGTACTGAAAGACAGATGTTAATAACTTTGATGTATTTTGATGTTAACTAGCACTCCATGGTGTTTTGTGTGTAACATTTCAAAACGTGTACGTGTCGCCCAGGCAACGCATCAATTATGAAGCCGATTTACAAAGATGTTTCCATAGGCCATGAGGACTTGCGCTTGAAGAAATTGCCCTTGCATATATTCTGTACGATTCTCAAATGTGAAATGACATGTGGGTGCAGATCCAACTCACCCATAACTTGCATTTCTGATCGGACTGAGTGGGCACATTCCAATGGGCGTGTGAGGCTAGGGCTAGAGGGTGTTGGGGGTCGCCTGCCACGTCCATCCGGCAGGCGCCCCCGGGGTGCTGCTTCCTCACAGCACCAAACAGGCCCAGCGCCTGTGGGAGTTTGGGCCTGCCATGTCCATTCTGCAGGCCCCGTGGCACTATGGGACACCAGCGCCATCGGGGTGGGGGCACAGCCTGCCAGGGTCCTGACCATGCGGACCTCGGCCACCGTCCTGGCACGAGGGTCCCATGGCAACAGGGCCTGCAGGCCTGTACCTCCCACAAGTAGGCCTGCGGCCTACACCATTAATGAGACACGGACTCAGACCAACCTTCCACGGAGTCTGCAGCCATTCTGTTTCACGTGCCTGCAGGAGCTCCTATTATTCACAAGGGCCATGACACAGTCATGGCCCATCTTAAAAGGGCAATACACGTGGGAGGGACACATCCCCTTAAAGGGGCAATGCACGTAGGAGGGTCACCCATCACACTCCTCCTTTTTCATAACAATAAACAAACGTTGCTGAGGCATACATGCACCCCCCTGTTACAGAACGACAAACTACTAACCAATTCTCCGCACACTCAATGGGTGACAGTCGAGCTCAGTGAGCTGCCGGAAAAATGCCGGCAGTTCTCCCAGTTTACAAAACCCTTTATTAACCTGGGGTTCGGAACAGCAAATGCCGGGACAACACCATGACTGGCGGCTGGCACCACATGCACACCCTGCAACTGCGGGACCACAGCTTCACATCATAGTTCTTTCCTGCGAGCACTTGAAACATGTAGTCACTATGTAGGTTCACAACATCAAAGCACACAAGATTACTGAGTCCTCCTTGTGCAATTGCAGGACCACAGACCAGTTCGCCCTTCATCAGCGTCGGTTCAGGAGTCACTTCCAAAGTCCAGGTCCATTGATGGCATAATTCACGGGCGGCAAGACCGCACCTGGCAGGTGGTGCCAGGGGCCACATCGGCATAGGTCCTTGATGTTGTGGGCAACTCGTGCATGAGTCACTTCCCCCAGATCCAAGTCCCTTGAGGGTACAGAGCACAGCCGGCAAAGCCGCACCTGGCGGATCCCAGGGGCCACATCGGCCTAGTCCCCTGTTGTTCAGAGCAGGGTAGTGAAACGCAGGTCGCGGGGCGTCCATGCTGCTCCTGAAGCTGTTGATGGGAGGCGTTGCGGGACGGTGCTGTAGGTCAGGACAAGAGGTGACAGGGTATCACTTACCCCCCCTTGCCCGCAGTGCCCCCTCAGGCCGGAGTGTCCCCTTCCCGGTTCGGTCAGACACTAGTTGTTGGCCGAACTCGGGGAGAGGGCCGGAGGTACCGCCCCCAAACCCACGTTGGCCTGGTCTAACGATGGTATGGCAGGGAGGGCGACACCAGTGGCCAGCAGTCCAGGAACCTTGGTGGCTGGATGTCGAGGCCACCTGTGGGATAGGCAGGGTGGCTGTAAATTCCAAAAAGCATGAGGGTGGAAGTCCCACATTGGCCACGGGGTGGCCACAGTTGGTGTTGGGTCCGTGCCACACTCCGTTAGCATAGGGCTGCCTTTTATCTTCTCTGCTCCTCAGGTTGATCCGGGCTGCAATTGAAACCCCGAGACGTTGCCATTCCAAACAGCGGATGCTGCGGGGTTTGGGCCAGCTCCCTCTTCGCAGCCCCGGCAATGCTGCCAGGGTTTGCAGGCTGGCTACCTCCCTGGCTTTCCCCGCCGGGCCCAGGATTGTGCCGGGGCGGCTGCCGGTGTTCACTTCGCTCCTACCAGAGCACGGCAGTAGCACTTCGAATCAGGTCACCTTCTTCATTACACCGCTGCAGGGCCCGGGATCAGGCTGGGCCTCATTTCACTTCCTGTCTGCTCTGATGACAGGAGCACGCAGTCTTTACCGCCGGTAGCCCAGGATCACAAAAGGGGGGCCACCAGCACCCATGGCGAGAGCAAACGTGGGGCCTCTATCCTTTGCCTCAGTCTGGAGCCTGCATCACTCACGCCGCCCAGTGGCCCGGGATTTCACACGGCCGCTCTCATTCCATCTCTGTTGCGGCGGACACCGTATAGGTGTGCAGGTCCACTCCCTCCCTGGTTGCACGAGCACCCTCATTGCAGAGGGCCGCGGTCAGGTAGGATCGCAGACAGGGCCCCTCTGCCCCCTCTGTTTCAGGGCACCTCCACTGCTCGCTTGGTTGCGACATCAGCCGTTTCGTTTCTTTGCGGCTCAGGGGGCGGGACCAGCACAGCTTCTCCTTGTCTCGCTTGTGGAACGCCGCCGGGGCACGATGAGGGTTCCTGTTGGCACAACCTTTGCCACTGGAGCACCTCCCTCCTTTCCAGCAGATAGCCCCAGATTGCGGTATGGGAGGGGCAAGTCTTTCCCTCTGCTCTGGTGGAGGTGCTTGAGCAGGAGGCGCACACCTGAGGTGTAATCCAGGTGTTCTTTTCCATTCGGCGGGGTTTGCCGCGTTGGGCAGTTTGCCTCCTGCCTCCACAACATGGAGAGGCACGCTGGTGCAGGCCGTCTCACGCCCCTTCCCACGGTGAGTCTACCCCCTCCAGTCTCCTTGTTTGCCATGGCCGGCATGCCGGCCTCCTCCATGCATGCAGCGGGTGCTGCAGGGAGCTGCTCGTTGGACCCCACACGCACTGCGGGGCCTCCAGGCGGATCCCCACTCCGGCCGCACGAGCGCCCTCTTTTCTGAGGACCGCGGCCAGGGGAACAGGACCGCCAGTAGGGCGCTGGGATGGCCCGCCCCCTCTTCTCCATCCGGGGACCGGGGTAGCATAACTCCTCGGTGTGCAGCGGATGCCGCCTGGGAGGGGAGTGTCACTCTCACTCCTTCACTTCTTCGTGGCGGATGCCACAGGGGCTGAAGGCTGGCTCCTCCCCTGGCCGCACGAGCACCCTCGTTGCCGAGGGCCGCGGCCGGGGAGGACCCACTGTACCACTGAGCCCGCTGTCTTCCAGCAGGCATCCATTCCCTTTTTTTTTTTTTTTTCGGTTGATGTTGGGCCCGCCTCCCATGGGGGATGAGGTGCCGCGTCAGCTGTTTTGTACGCTTCGTGCGGGGGCAGCCTCTCCCTGCCGCGACCAGGGATCTTGATGCGGCCGACGCGGGCATTTCTTCCTTTCCTTGCGGATTGCGGGTGGGGAGGGGCAGCGCCCCCACGTCGCGGCTACCGCCCAGATACTTTCGGGGAGACAGCCTCCTCCCCCCCGTTCATGGGGGGGCAGACCCTCCTCCGAATGCGGCCGACGCCGCTCGCGGTTCGGGCCGCCTCAGCTGTACGGCGGCCCCCTTCCAGCTGACACCTTCACGGCTCGTGCCGCCTCTTCTTTCCTCGGGACAATAAGGTGGGGCAGCTCACACGGCCACCGCCGCACATCCCCCTCCGC
The DNA here is from genome assembly GCF_040938575.1 of Ambystoma mexicanum. Classification (NCBI taxonomy): domain Eukaryota; kingdom Metazoa; phylum Chordata; class Amphibia; order Caudata; family Ambystomatidae; genus Ambystoma; species Ambystoma mexicanum. The sequence goes on along the minus strand of NC_090931.1, from coordinate 949,895,738 downwards.
ACGGGGTGGAGGCAGCAGCTCCTCCTCCCGGGGCCACCTCTCATTGTTATGGGACTGCCTTGCGTCTCCCTCGGCAGCTCGCCGTCCTTATTTCCCACTTCGCGGGAGGGGCCGCCAGCTCCTCTGCGGCCGACACCGCTTCTCCTTGCGTGCAGCTAGCACCGCACTGCGAACCGGGGCACCAGGCGGCCCGGGCCCACGCATCCGGGGCCCTGGGCCACCCCAGCTCCTCCATACCTCAGGCGGCCGACGCCGCTATGGGCTCCAGCCCTCGTCGCCATTGTTGGGGGTCGCCTGCCATGTCCATCCGGCAGGCGCCCCCGGGGTGCTGCTTCCTCACAGCACCAAACAGGCCCAGCGCCTGTGGGAGTTTGGGCCTGCCATGTCCATCCGGCAGGCCCCGTGGCACTATGGGACACCAGCGCCATCGGGGTGGGGGCACAGCCTGCCAGGGTCCTGACCATGCGGACCTCGGCCACCGTCCTGGCACGAGGGTCCCATGGCAACAGGGCCTGCAGGCCTGTACCTCCCACAAGTAGGCCTGCGGCCTACACCATTAATGAGACACGGACTCAGACCAACCTTCCACGGAGTCTGCAGCCGTTCTGTTTCACGTGCCTGCAGGAGCTCCTTTTATTCACAAGGGCCATGACACAGTCATGGCCCATCTTAAAGGGGCAATACACGTGGGAGGGACACATCCCCTTAAAGGGGCAATGCACGTAGGAGGGTCACCAATCACAGAGGGTGGCAATGCAAATGTGGGCGAACAGCCTTTCAGTCGAATGCTGCAAGGTAGTCACACGCATTTTCAATCAACTTCCCACACTTATCTGGCAAACTTACTTCCACCTGAATTATCTGGGCATACATTATGCATAGAGTGTGGTAGCGTTGCGAGAGGTATTGGTCAGGTGTTATACATAATTGTCAGTTGGGTAGAGGGTTACACATCGCTCATATATTGTGTGTGATGGGGAAAGTGTGCATTTGTCTCAGGCCCAGGCTACATGGACAAGAGATACCATTCTATGTAAAGAAGATTGGGATGCTGGTTCTTTTGTGTAGAGGAATGAATGCCTCCATCACTGACTGAGTATTGTATTGTATTGTAAATTATTGTATATAATTATTGTTTTATTTTTTTCTGGGATGAAACAAAGTATATGACTACAAGGGTCTTGTGTGTATGTCCAGTAGCCTTAAATTCCTTTTCCTAGAACAATTGGGGACAGCTTATAGAAACTTTGCCCCGGCGCAATTGCAAAGGTGCACCATATTAGCACTATTATTATTTGATAACATTAATGAAATAAATCTAGTGAGAAATGAAACAGGTACAGGTACAGGAGCCCTTGTTCTACTACCATTCCATATTAGTACTAGGGCAAACTTTGCCCTGTTACATAAATGTTTTGTAAGTGCATGTTTTTTTGCATGAGGAACATTGTTGCCTTAGTGCTTATACCATGGAAAATGGCACTTGTTATGGTGCAAATGTTTTCAATTAAAGCCCCAATGTTTTGTGCACTAGGGCAAACTTTGCCCGGGATATCGAAGCTTCTCAGTTTCTTACGGCTCTAGCTTCTCAGTTTCTTACGGCACTCCGAAGCCCTATGGGCTCACTTTCTCTCTCCTCAGGTTTATCAGACTCCTGTAACGTTGTCAGCTTCCCCAGTCTTGACAGTGTCTTAATTTCTTGGGGCTCTTCGAAGGCCTATGACCCTCAGATGAGCTTCCTTTCTCTCTGCTTGGGTGTTTCAGGCTCCCATAACATTGCCAGATTCCCCAGCCTTGATTATCAATGTTCGTACCTCTCAATTGTGTACTCTCTTCATGAGCATTCGCCTTCCTGCTGTGGCTCTTCTAAGCAACAAATGCATTTTTTGTCCAGAGCTCGGGGATCCAGGTTCTCTTTTGCAGTCTGGTCTTGGCATCGATTACCATCCCCCAGACCCGCAATGGCTTCCCTGAGGTCACGCGATCAGATGAGATGGTTGCTTCTCTGTCTCCTTCCTGACCTTGGCTTCCCAGTCAGCCAGGACGTCAGCCTTCTGGCATCTTGTGAGTAACTCATTTAATACCTGCGCTACCGCTGGCTGCATGGTCTAGCCTGGCTCTGCACCTCCATAGGCTTTCTATTAGAGGTTTGCCTTTGCATAGGATTCTTTCTTCTCCCTGCTTAGGAGTTCCTCTTCGATTCAAAGTTCCTCTTGGTTTTATATGCATCATCACAAATAAAAAGGGTGTGTCCTTCTTCTTTGACTGTGATGTTCAGGCGAGATCCTGGATTACCTGAAGTCAAAAAGACTGAAGAAATGTCAGTATTCAGTGGATTAAAAATAGAAGTAACAGACTTTCCAATTCTCATGTAGGCGGATAATATATTCTGGTCTGGGAGTTACTTATCAGAATGGGAGTCCTTACCCCTGAGAGGGTAGTCACTCCCTGCGAGGTCCCACTTGCCCAGACCCCTAAGGACGGTCTTGCTGAGCGGGCTCAGCTCCTTAGACTCAAAAGAAGTGGTTCCCCCCAGGGGGGAAGGGCCGAATTGTCACGATTCGTCACAGCCACCAGATTGTGCAATTCTATACCACAACATATCCGTAAACTAGGTAGTATGTTTCAATTTTGGAAAGCACTGCAACTATGCTTTTTTGTACATTTCCAGTTTGGCAAACATTTAGAATAAAGTTGAGTGTACTGTGCTTTGACAATTAATTCTTCATGTGGCACATAAAAAATGCCGACCAGGAAGAGACCACCAGGGGGTTCAGGCAAGATGGATGCCTGAACGCTCAGCTCCTCCTAACACCCCTGAGACCTGCACTTAAAGAGATAATGGCATGGAGGTGACCGGACAACAGAGGAACCCCCACTTACCTTCTACACCCAGGAACACATGCCACCAGTTTTGGATCCATCAAGGTGGCAGGAGAGGAGGATGAACGCTTTCCCAATAGGAGCGGGCTCACGCATACAGCAGCTGGGTGCAGCGTGAGACAACAGATGTTGTGCCTAAAGCGGGAGGGGCCCACTATTCAGAGGCCAGATCGGAGCCACTTGAACCCCCCTTTTGCGGTGAAACTCTCAGCCTGTCTCTCACATGTTAAAGAGAACAAAGTGGAGGCATCACTAATGCAGGACGGGCGGTTTAGAGTGCAGTAAGGAAAACCCAGGGAGCGAGACACTTCCTTGTAGAGTTATCAGATCGGGCGCTCCAAAATTAAAAAGGGGAATAGTTGCCCCCTGCTCTCCTGGTGAGGGCGAGGGTGATGCACACTGCCCAACAAGGCTTGAGGACTCCTGGACGCCCGAACCTCACAGTTGCAAACCCAGAAGCTACTTGACAAAACCTCACTTTAACTAATGTGTGGTGAAGCTAATCACCCAGTTACCTGGTTACAGTGAGGGAAACAACAGAGGGTGGAGCCAGAGATGCTGGTTTTCGAGATGGCATTGCAGCACCCCACGTAGGGGCACTTGTGACCAGAGTGGACATCAATATGGTACTGGAGGAAATCAGGTCTATGAGTGGGGACAGTCACGCCTCTCCAAATTAGCAAAAAGCTTGTGAGGAGAAAACAGAAGAGAACATTGAAGTCCTGGAAAATGACCAAATGGTGACAGATGAAAATGAGGTAGGATGCATGGATAAAAGATCTGGAAGTTAAGGAATATGATATGCAACTATAGATAGATGACCTGGAAAAGAATAAACAAAGGGCCAACATCCGCATACTGTGGGTACGTGAATGTGAAAGCCCCCAGAGTCTTGAGAAGAAAGTCAAGCTAATGTTGAAGGCCCTCGCCGCAGCTGACAGGAAAGAAGTAAAGGCCTTTAGTTTTGAAAGGGTTCACTGAGCTGGCGGATCACATGGGGGCCCATGCTCAATTCTAGCAAAGTGTCACTACTACAGAGACAAAGTGGATATACTAACTGTGGCCAGGAAACATACCAACCTGAACTTCGAAGATTCCAGGGTCAATAATTACCGATACCTGTCATCCTTGACTCTTACGAAACATAGAGAATGCAGAACCCTGACGACATGGTTATGAGAAAGTGGAGTGAAGTAGAGATGGGGTTACCCATTTGCTTTGAGCTTTGAGTTTGAGGATTAGGGATATTGCATCACCACCAAGGAATAATCAGATGGGGAATTGGCCCACCTGTCTGACATCTCCAAAGTACCTACTCCTGACCAAAGACAATTGTAAGGAGCTCACAGCTCCCTGGGACCACAAAGCTCTGGGGCAGAGGAAAGAGGGAAGGGGGATGGAAATTCAGGAGGCTGAACAAGGACTGAGGAAGCACGACCAGAGGGTTGGTGCAATGAAGAGGGTGTGGGAGACTAGTTGGTTGAGGAAATGTGATACAGTTGTAGGCGCGGAGTTGGACGTAAAATGGTAATTTGCATATTTGCATGTGTGGAAGGTGCAGAGGGACATGTACATCCCTGTCCACTGCAATCAAAATGGAAACCCTATTTTGTGTGATGACGTGAGGTTTGGCACATTAAATGTGAAGGGTCTGAACTCCCCTGTGCCGACAGGAAGAGTTAGATGAACTCTTTGTTCAGGAAACCAGGTACAATGAAGGGGAGGAATTCGAAATTAAGAGAGAGACAATTTGGGCCTCAGGCCACATGAGAAAAGGGGAGTTTGGGCCTCATTACGATGAAGGAGTTAACCATGCCACTTTTTGCGGCATGGCTACCTCTATTCCGGGTACCGGGTCCGGGTTTCGTGAAGGGGGAAGTACAGGGCCGTTCCAATCATGGAAGATTCGGTATTTCCCATTCAGGGAACCCGGACCTGGTACATCCCCATTCCCATTTGAGCCCGAAAGGGCTCAATGGGAATGGGGATGATGCTAACAACGGGCCCATTAATGACGGGCCCGTTGTTAGCATCCTGGGCTGCTCGCGGGACCCACTAAGGACTTCCTGCTGAGGTATTTATCTGCTCCTCTACACTCACCCCTCTGGTTGATTCATGAACCACTCTTTCACCAGTCTCCACATCTTGGTATTCTCTCTTAATGAAGTGCTTCTTTGGAGTCCAGATTTTCACTACTGCCTTCAGGGATCCTGCTGATTTTACATGTTCATCAACACTCCAGGTCATGTGACTGCACTGCCCCTTTTGAGTACAGTAAATCCATCATCCCACATACTTCCTGTGATTTCTTGGATCCTGGAACTTTGTTTCCTCAGGTGCTAAGATGCTGGCCTCTACATATTTTCTGATTTATTCATCAGTCAATTCCTTGGGTCCAAACCCTGACTGAACATTGATCATGATCGTCATTCCTACTGCTTTCTTTGCTGTCTTCTTGTACTGTTTGATTATAATCCTGATCACACAGAATCCAAACATTATCATCACCAATACTGCTCCCAGGAGCTTGAAGATATTCGCCATCCATTGTGGAACCCATAAGAAGATAGACACAAACCAGCTGTCATCTGCAATATCTTCTGTCTCATCTTCCAACTGGTCATGTGTCATGCCTGCTGGACATATCTCTGGACCAGGAACGACCTCTCCATACAAAATGAGTTACGCCCATAGAACCACTAGACCATTCTACTCAAAATGGAGGTTGTTCGATGCATTGCCCGGAAAACGACGTCTGCATTTTTCACGTCGTTTAAATTCACGTGACTTAGTTCTGTCACGTGTATCACGGCAGTGAGTACATAAGTAGCATAGAAACTCTGATCGCTGCTTCTGATTAAGTCAATGTTGGCGTTTTGTAGCTGAACTCCGGACCTGCGTTCTCGGATTCCCTTCCGCAACTTCTTTGGCCTTTTTTTAGCGTGTTTTCCTCCACACGCTAATTCCTGCCAAATCTCCACGCGGACGCTGTCTGCAAGCACAGCTGTCCTGAGCTGCGTGTATCCTGTTCGCATGCCAAATCTCCACACGGATGCTGTCTGCAAGTGCGGCTGTCCTGAGCTGCATGAATCCTGTTCGCTTGCTAAATCTCCACATGGACGCTGTCTGCAAGCGCGGCTGTCCTGAGCTGCGTGTAACCTGTTCGCGTGCTAAATGTCTACACGCGGACGCTGTTTTCAAGTGCGGCTACCCTGTGCTGCATGTATCCAGTTCCCGTGCTAAATCTCCACGTGGAAACGCTGTCTCCAAGCGCAGTTTGCCTGGCTTCGTGTATGCTATCGCGTGCAATCCTGCACATGGTTTTCTGAACTACTTTGAACCTTTGGTGCCTGTGACAGTTAACAGGTGAAATTCTAATTTGTGTTCTTCGTGGCAAAGGAAGTATTTCATGAACTATTGGAAGGTGATTGTGCACAGTACTTTGGATGCTATCCTGTGGTGCACCAACCCGGTATCTAGCGAGAGCCTTGTGCCGTTCGCGATAAGTCTCCCTTACTAATCTACCCTTTTTTTGTCGTTTGTTCAACTCCTGGTTTTCTTCAAGAAACTTTTGTGGATTACTTCAGTTTTGCCATAAGGTCAGTGTCGGAATTAATGCTAATACTGTGTTATTTTAGTAATTCGATTGGGACAGTTTCTTATGATACTTTATCTATCCTAGGCATACTTCCTACACAAGTCCCACGCCCTTTCCAGTGATCCATATCTCTGCCTGTTTCATTCAGTCAGAGAGTTGTATCATTTGGAAGGTCTAAATTGACCTACCTACAATTGATACATTGGTGATTTATGACATCATGCAGGTTTGTCAGCAACATTAGGGCCTCTGTCAAGGTCCCATGCTCGTCATCATGAGAAGGTATGAATGTGCAACATGATTATCCGATTTTGACGCAAATTCCGCCATCCATTGCTGTGATCATATCAAGGACATATCTGTTCTGGAGGGTCATCTATCTTATCGCCCTCAATTCTTCTTTAATCACATTTAATACCTTTATGGTAGTGTTGATCATCTGCAGGAGCTCCCAGCGAGTGATCTGTAACCACTTCGCATTCGCCATTGTCTGGATTCCTGGCATAAAGATACTTGTGAAGATTGCAGAAGTCTGGCTGAACAATCTGTGCTCATGTGGAATATCATCAAAGGCTTCTATCGATTTAGCTGAAAAGTAATTCTCCTTCTTTGTTCGGTTGAGAAATTTGAATGATCTTCTCCTCCTTAAATGGGCATCTGCCTTTGGAAACTCTCCAATGTTCAGGTCACTCTTCGGAATCACTAATGTTGGAACATGAATGAGCACTATAGAACACATCCTCCCCTGTCCTTGGGCATCTTCATGTAGGCTCTAGACCCACAAGCCCAACAATGGTCAATCAGAACTACTGTATCATCCTACATGCCTGGTACACCAAATATTCGGCCCCACTGATGATTCTCTCCAACCTTCCTCGTGCCATTATTTCTGAAACACAAGGATGCATTTGCTAGAGGTATTATCTGCAACGATCCTCCTTTATCGCCGCCCCATGTCAGAAACTTTGTAATCTTCGACCAGTGATCTACACTTTGTCCTTCTGCATGTCCTACAATTGCTTCATGTCGTCCTGTTAGTGCTGGTGCTTTGCAAACAATCAGGCCTTTAGCCCATCCTTCTGGGGTCAACACTGTTCCTTTAATTTGCAGTTGGCCTCTTTCCCAACATCTCTGTATCTCTTCCTTATATTTACCTTGAAAACTTAACATCTTGTTTTCTTCCATCCGAATTCCTGCTCCACTCATTCCAGACTGTCCATATCTGATCACTAAATTCCTTGTTTCTGACTTCTCTCTTGTCTTCAAATCTTACAAATAATTATCTTTTCTTTGAGCTGTCTCTTTAGTCACCCATACCAAGGATGCTGTTCGATCCTGTAATTGTCCTCTCGTCTGGCAGAGTGTGAGATGTGCCAGGCAATGTGTGTGTTGCACTGGTGCTTCTGTAGCTATGAATATCTTAGAGGTTCCCATGGCATAAGGTATGAGGGCACTGACATAGCAACCCTCCTTAGACGTTCTCTCTCCCACCTTTTTCAAGTGCTGATAACACATGTTATTAGCCAAGTGTGCTGTAATATTTATCCTATTGTTGTCTTCCTCTGTATTTCTCCTGTGTCTCAACAAAATGTTTGCAGCTCATGGAAACAACTCTAAATCAGCTCTATGCCAGAGAGAAAACAAAAGGGACCTTGACTCTTTGCTAACAGGAAAATCTACAAGACCTCCTGGAGTGGGGGAAATCACAGGGACTTCTGCCTTTTTTGGATCAAAAGTATAAAAAAGGTGAATCCTAAGAAACAGAAAGACACATAGCATTACTATGCATATGTATATTGTAAACCAAACCAACATAATAATCCCTACCATTTATGCCATTCTGGAACCTCTTGAGTTTGCTCATTCTCTGAAATTGTGTTATCCTCAACATTTCTCATTTTTGCTGCAATTTAAGGAAGGAAAAAAACTTTACTCAGGTAACTTTAATAGGTTTGTCAGATGCAGTATTTTCTCTACTATTGCCACGAGCAGCCTTCTAATTAGAGGGCCATTCTTAGGATCCTGTAAAAAGTGTGGATGTCCACATCTCTTCTAACAAGAACCGGATAAGCTCAAAGAATATACACAAAAATAGCAAGCACGATATGACGCACATTACTTTTGGGGAGAACCATACCATAAAATCAGCCCATCAAATATTCGGTGAGAAACTAATCGCGGTACTGTTCACGTTTGCAATTTTTAACCAAATGTTGTTGTTTAAGCATAATCACGATATTAGCATTTCTCTAAAGTTCATTGTCAAAGATTCCTGTGGCTCAAGCAAAAGGATTGCACACCTGCTATAATATCTGTAAGGAGTGTCCAAGCCACAATCCAAATGCAAATCTGCATTTATTAATCCATTGCTTTATCGTCCTTCTTTTTTGTCATCGATCAAGTCTGCACACGCTGAAATTCTTCTTGTCTTGCTTCTTTATCGATGGCTGGGGATGCTGCGGTCTTGCCGGTGTAGAGCTTGACGTTGTTCAGGTGATCCAAGCTTGTCTGCCTTGAACTTTCACTGCTGAGGGAGTAATGTTCTCTATCACAGGTAATCCATCAAAACTTGGCTCATGCCACTTCCTAGTGAAGTTTTCTTTATCAACATGGTGTCACCAGCAAAGAGCATACGCACTGATAATAGTTCTAAAGATCCAGTTCCTGAATGATTTTCATCTGTTTTCTGAGACCGGCCCCACTGGCGCTTGAGTTGATCTGACATTAGAGAGATAGTCGCGGTCATACATGTCAAATAATCAGGTAATTATTTTCCTAACATTTTTGATGTTTTCTGGGCATCACTTCTACTCCTCAATGGAGGAGTTCAACATGTTCTCATTCTTCTTCCTGTCACTAGTTCGTAGGGTATGAGGTGATGGTCCGAACCAGGCTGATTCCTTAGGGCATATAAAGCTAATGGCAGGCAATACAGCCATCCCTTTTTCAGTGTCAACTTGAGCTTGGCAATCCTTTTTTTAAGGAGGCAATTGAGTCTTTCACATTTCCTGTTTTCTTGCAGGTGATAAGTAGAAGAAAACATGTGTTTAATACTCAACAATAAACCCTACTGTTCAAATACTTCATTGACAAAAAGTGGCCCATTATCAGATCTTTGCACTTCACACACTCCCCATCTTGGAAAGAATTCACATACTAAAAACTTTGCTGCACAAGTGGCATCAGGGTGTGTACACAGACCTGCTTTGATACACCTGGAGAAGGGAAATACTACCACTATCAAATACCTGTATCCTCTACATATTTGCAGCATATCAAAATAATCGATATGTAAATGCTCAAAGGGACCATTTGTCAAGGAATTACTCCTCTAATCATTTGCAGTATATGCTCAGCGGTAAACATTTGACATACGATCTAATTTACTATATAAAATGCAAAGTGTTCTAACAGGTTTGGTACAAACCAGTCTTCTGCAATTGTTGCAGCAAGACTCTCCCTAGTTATATGCGCATGATAGTGCAGCTGTTCAAGCGCTACCCTTAACAAAGCTACTGGCATCACCGGCTTTACAGTACTGTCCTGTCGAGATAATGCCTCAGTGGGAGATAAAGAGCCCCCCTACATTTGCACAATTCCTACGTGGTGCATTTCCTTCAAACTCCATTAATTTCTTTCTCGGTAAATGATTAAATCATTATCATTATCATGATCGTAACTACCTTTTCCTTAACATCTGGAGTATCAAAACTTGAAACATCTGGTGAATACGCAACCCTTTTGGCTTCTTCGCCTGCGACTTAATTCCCGAAAGAAATAAAGTCAGTTTGCTTAGTATGCGCTGCACATTTAACTATCGCTATGGCTCCTGGGAGTTGTAGTGCCTTAATAAGCCTGTCCAATAAAGATGCGTGCTGCACTGGAGGTAGCCCCTTCTTTGCCAACTTGCTAGCCCTGCGTGTACGTTTGACGTCACATAGGCAGAGTTACTGTACATCATCACTTCCTGCCCTGCATGATTTTTGAGTGCACCAATAAGCACTACCAATTCTGCCATTCCGCTGAATAGTGAGACGTAGTCTTGCACTTGCTACAACTTCAAACTTGCCATTTGCTCTGTGTCTAACTTCTGCTGCACCAGAATGCCTTTCTCCACTTGCTTGATACATTTTCGAAGAACTATCAATAAAGAGAATGTCCCCTCCTGACAATGCATTCTCCTTTACATGTGGTATATCATCATAAAACTCTATATAATTTGCGCAATCATACATATGCTCGCCCTCTGTCACTGGCTCAGCAACAAATATGGCAATGTTCACTATTTTATATCTGACAATTTTAATCGCTGGAATTGAGGTCATCACTTCATAAGCAGTAGATCTCTGGGATGTCAATGTACCCTTGGGTTTCTCTAATATGGCAAAAAAGCATGTTCTACAAAAAGCGTCATAGAGCAGCCAATTACAATGCTTGTGGATTTCTCAATTGCCAACGCGGAAGCTTCCAATGACTGTTCAAAAGGAAAGTTTCCTTTCATAGCTGGGTCTTGAATCCCATTGTAATGTGTTACAGGCCTATACCCCAATATGGTCCTCTGTGTAAGTACTGTAATCATGAATGTCTCATTTGTGTACGAAAACAAGAAAAACTCCTTGGCATAATTGGGAATTCGTAAAAGAGGAGCTGCACAAATTGCTTTCTTTAACTCATCAAACTCCCCCCACCATTTCCTCAGTCCATTCTACTTTCTCCTTGTTCACATGTGCTTTCTTTAAAGCCTGAAAAAGGGGTCTTGTGTATGAACTATAGTCAAACACCCAGGCTCTCACATCATTACATAGTCCCAATAAATGTTGCATCTGCTTCACCATGTGCAATTTTGCAGTCTACATAATTGCCTCAGCTCTTTCAGGCGTTACCCTCTTTTCCTCATGCGAGATCAACTGGCCTATGTATAACACCTCTTCTTGGCAGTACTTTAACCTCTCATTGTCTACCTTATATCCCTTATTTGCTAGGATAGTCATCAACTGATTCGAGTCTTGCCTGCAATCATTCTCTGTGGTGCTACAAATTAAAATGTCATCTACGTATTGTATCGCAGCACTCTTCAAATCAGTATTGCCTAGGTCCATCTCTAGGATAGCCTAGTCTGTTTCAGACGAGTCTGGTGAAAAGTAAATGGAGTCAGGTCTTGTGAGTCTTTGTGCAATGGGATTGAGAAAAACTCATTTTTCAAATTGATCACAGTGAAATATCAAGCTTCTACTGGGATACTGCATAGTATTGTCGCCGGTTTAGGAACTAAAGGAAACTCTGCCTCTAAATCTGGTTAATCGGTCTCATATCTTGAATAAATCTCGACGACCCTCCCTTTGATTTTTTTCACAGGGTACACCGCAGTGTTGAACAATGATTCTGACAGTATCAGGATACCTTGTTGCATCAGTGCTGAGATTGCTTTAAAAATACCTTCATCTGCCTCTCGAGACATTGGGTACTGTCTTGCTTGAGGTAAAATTGCTCCTGGCTTCAACTTTATTTTAACTTCCCGTACCCCCGTCAATTGGCCTACATCATAAGGGCCTGTAGTCCATAAGGCGCTTGACACTTTCTCCAAGTTCTCATCAAAAAATGCTGGGTGCTGCCGCATTATCTTCATGCTCTGTGGGATCACTCTTTTCTGTATTGTAATCCAATATGTGATGCTCATGAATAACACTACATCATCTGTTGCGTCATCTCTGAACATGTCATCGTCAGTGACATCAGTCAACCTACACCCGTCTTCAAAAACTATCACTGTCCTCCATGGTCTACCCTCATCATCCATTTCTTTGAGCATTTCCATTTCTCTTGTACTATGGCTGCATCTAATTCTATTGGGATGGTCTGTTACCGCCTCTTCGTCCATGGGATCTGTGGTCTAAACAAAAATTAATCAGGTATTCTCATAGTCTTTCCCACTAAGCCAGGTAGTTACGTCAACAGAATGCTCACCCCATAAAGAAAAACCTTGGGCTCCATTGATGGTTTCTAAGAGCGAACTGTGTTGCTTCGTGTCATCTTGCTTCCAAGGTGAGCACGTTGCGTCTGAGCTATCCTCCCGGGGACTCCTCGCAGAGTCATTTTCTCTGTAGATGGCAATAAAAATTCACCCACTTTCATATGATGTATTCCAGGAGTGGAACACACTATCCCTTCATCAGTTAAAGAAATCGTAAGTTTTGTCATCAAATCTCTTCCCAAAATGTTAACTGGTGTCTGCTGTGACTACAACAATGGAACAGACATGTCACACTCTCCTTTAGAGATTGGTAATTCATCAGTAAAAGGAACTCAACTCTTAGCTCCACAGAACCCTTGGGCATTCATGGCAATTCCCGACATTGGATATTTTCCCTCTCGTATACATGAATGAGTAGCCCCAGTGTCTACTAAAAACAAAAACGTTTTGCCTCCTATAGTAACATAAAGCCTTGGTTCCTCTTGGCGGTCTGGTGTCACTGATAGTACTGAACATATCAAGTCACCCTGTGAGCTTTCCTATTGCGGATACGTACATACCCCTTTACCCATGAAAGGATTTCCTCCCACCACAGTGACACTATTCTAGGTGTCAATAACTGTCCTGTGTTTGCATTCTTCTGTATCTGCATAGGGGCGTGCTGCAATTGCCCTTGTGGTGGATTCATGTGTGCTTGCTGTTATTGCTGTGGCTGCTGTGCCTGTTGCATTTGCTTTGTCTGATACATCGTCTGATCTTGGGCAAACCTTTCTCTAGCTTGTGAGCTATATGCTGGAGGATGAACTGTCCCCCTCTTGAGAATCGACCATTCTGTACATACTCTTGGCTGCCACATATGCTTGCAATGTGTCCTGTCATCCCACAAGTCCAACATACAAGATGAGCCCACCTAACTAGTCCCCATTGGTTGGACCCTCCTTGTGCATTCTGATTCTCATTCTACATGTACTGAAAACCCACCTTGGTTGTTTTGTAATCCACCCCTTCCTCTATACCCTATGACTCTACCTCGTGGTACAAACCCATTCCCTCCGTGGTCCATCGGGCGCTGATTATTTGCCCGCGATGTACCCGTTGCTTGCTGTACTCCTAGCCCTTCTCCGCTTGTCAATACCGCCCCTTCTATGGCATATTTTGGCAATTTCTTCTGAACTAGTTTAGCGTTCTCGAGTTTCCTAACCTCTTCTCTATTCTTATTTTTCTCCTGCAACAGTCGACAGTGATGCACTATTGCCGACTGTATTTCTGCCCATGGTTTTGCTTCCATTCCCACTTGCATTTTCATTTGCCTCTGAATTTGCTTGGCAACCCGTGACATAAAATGTGGTAAAATAATGCCACCATTTTTTCCCATGGCTCCCTTGTTTCAAGAGTCCAACACTCTTGAATGTCCTGAATGTAAGCAAGAGGATCCTCTTCTTCTTTCATCTTACATGTCATGATTGCACCCATGTCTGACGTATCAGGATACTGTACCCTGAGAGCCCTCCAGTTATCTGCTCTACAATTATTAAATGGTGCTCAATCGTGCGCAGTGCTCTGTGCTGTCACACTTCAGTAGCCTGCTCTCTTCCATATGTCATCAGTTCTTTCCCCAAGAATAGCTGACGAGAGACCCTTAATGTCCCCTATTGCCAAGGCATTTCCTCCTGTCATTTTTTCTAACTTATAAACCCATTTTCCCGCACCTGTTGTTAAACCTAGGAGTTTGAACCTTAAATTATCCTTGTACATCTGCCTCCATGGAATATACTGAAACCTTGCTCTTCCTTTTTCCAATAAGGCAAACTGCATAAACCCTATCCTGCAATCGGCTCCCATCGTCTGCCTATCCATAGTAGAGACAATGGTTCCTGACTGCCTCCTTCCTGGCAAAGACCTTAACCTGCTCACATATGGTGGTGATTCTCTCTTCTCACTATACGATCGTCCTTTGGGATGCTCTGGATATGCTATGGGATCTGGCGTCCTAACCTTTCGTTACTCTAGATCAGACCATATTACTTCCTTGTCCGCCAGCAGGCTTCCCTCTGGGGCACATGCACCTCCTCCCGCCTCCCCACAGAAGGATTGCCTTTCCTTGTCTGACATATGTAGTCCCCAACTAGTATGAATCTCGTCCCCTTCACCCTTATCTAAGGTCAGTCTACTTATGGATAAGGCTCTATGCTCGGGGCTAAACTGATTTTCCTTTTGCTTTGTGATTGGAAGACCAAAGTGTGATCTCCTTTCCCTCGGCTTCCTGATTTACTACTTCCCTTAATTCTTGATAGGCTTTATCGATCCTATCCCTGATGCTTCCTATATCAAAGTTCTCTTCTAAGGCTACTCTAGATGGCCCTGACATTGTTCCATGTAATGGGAGGAACTCTTCTATTCTGCCCCATTTTTTTGCTGGACTTGGTTCCATTAGCTCTTTTTTAATGCGAGCAATATCGTGCTCCCGCTGTCTTTTCTTTCATTCTTTCATTCTAATTCTTCATCTAATTCCCTTCACTTTCTCGGCTCCCATTAAACTCTTTCTTCTTCCTGTCATATCTCCTCTTTCTTTGCCCCTGCTCTCCTTTCTTCCTCTTCTCTTTGTCTTTGTATTCTTCTAACCTTTAATGTCTGCGCTTCCTCCTCCTCTCTTTTAATTTCTTGGCTATCCCATTCTTCTATTGCTCTCTGCCTGTTCTCATGCTTCCTTTGCTCCTCTGCCATTTCTTCTTTCTTTTGTTGTTCTTCCTGATACATCTGTTCTTGCTGCTGTCGGCTTTTTCTTTTATGCTCATCTTCCTTTAATCTTTTTTCTTGTTTCTTGTTTTTTCTATCCTGTTTGTCCTGATCTTCTCTTTGCCTTACTTCCTCGATGCTCTTCCCATCTAGCTTGAGCAATATCTGTCCTCCCATCTACTCATTCTGTACAAGCGTTACTTCGTCAGCATTATCCTTCTCTCCTTTCCATCTCTTAATCTCTCATTCTTTCTCTGTCAATGTATTCATTCACTTGCTTTTCTCCCGTTTGACCTGTAAGATCTTAAAGATCTCCTCTTTTCTCTTACTCTCCTCTGGACTGTCATCACTGCTATATGCAGGTGGTTCATATATTGGCTTACTATACCCCGTCACCACTTTCAGGTCCTTTAAAGGATATAATCCTATGTCTTCCGTACTATCGCTGTTTACTTCTGGCGAGGTAAGGCGAGCAGAAGTCTTGACATCTTCCTCCTTACACTGATTAAGCATCCACTCTTCAGATGGCGTATCCTCCCTCTCTTCTTGGTACATCCTCCAAAGCTCTAGAATAGCTAACCTTTTATCTGACTTCTTTCCCGAGTACGCAGCATGCAAGTATGTGGTCATGTGTTGCAATACTGCTTTCGACAGTGCTCCCCCCTTTTGACAGTGATCCCCCCTGTGGCCATGGCATGAACATTTTACCTGCTGTGCCTTTCACCCATTCCGCGCTATACTGTTTGAATATGGGCATTTATTTTGGCAATGTCTTACATAAATGCATCAGAGAAATAATGTCTCCCATTGTGACAAGTCTCAATTGACTGTCAATACTTACCAGTGTTTACAAAATACCTTTATAAAAACAACAAATATGAGCACGCTCCAACAATCGCAGCTCAAGACCTTTATTTCTCCAATTTGTTCTGTCTATCACTGAATCGGTACCGATTGCTTACCTAGATAGACAATATAACTTTGTGTTACTCATCTGCATCTTAATTTCAACACAAATACATACACAGACAGAGAAGTTGACTCTTTACATAAACCTTAGTGGTCACTCTTAATCTCTGCCGCTAATAATACCCTGATCACAGAGTTAAGATTGCCATCTTATGCGACCTGTCCTGCACCTAACCTAAACTACTCCGACTGGAGTGTAAGACAATCTCTTCTAAAACCCCTTGGGTTAGGACTCTCAGGCTTTCTCAATCTTTATATACAAATAAAATCTCCAGTTACCCCCATTACTTTTTCCGTTACTTTCCCGTTTCTTTCACGTTACTTTACCATTGCTTTCGACACTATCACAATTTCATCCCCTTAGTTTGCCATTCCCCTTACTCTACTCACCATTCGCTTCATTCCTTTCGAAGCCTTCGATATGGACTTCCTCCTCCAATCGACCACTTTCGCCTTCCATCTGCAAAGTGCCAGCTCCTGAGAATTAAAGGGAGCATAGGCACATCCTTATCGTAGCTCAGGTCTGCACATCTACTTCTATTTCCATCCTCCACTCACGTGACAGGAGACTGTATTTCGGTCTGTTTTGCAGCATTTAATTGTCTTGAATTAATAAACTTGGCCCTCATGGTGTTCTTTCCTCGCACAGTAACATGGGCAGATTCAGTTTCTCACGTACACTGTTCTTCAAGGGTAGATATCCGGTTCTTGGCCACTCCATCCTTTGACACCAGGCCAGACAGCTATTCCAGGCCTTTCCTCGATCTTCAGCTGTTTTCTTGTTGCGACACAGCCCTCTGATCCTTCTTTCTTCACGGGTCTGAACTTACTAAATATGTGACACCGAGGTCCAGAATTCTATATAATGGCGGTACCGCCTTCAGTCTATTCACTACAAATAGCCAGCCTTTTTGAATGCTTAATCTACTTGCATTACTGCATCTGTACAGTTATAAAACGGCTTGCATTTTCTGCAGTGCTCTTTACACGTGCAATCTTCACTCCACATATGAAAGTCTTCTTTATTCTTTACTTCCTCATCAGATTCTATAAGCGCTATTGTCACACCCCTGACGTATACACAACTCCTTCCTAGCGACGGAGGCCAAATGTAGTGAACCCTCCCACCTTTGTTGACACAGGCTCCTGATTGTAGAAACACAGGTACCCCGAGGCAGCCTAAGGGGGAAGAGTGTTAGGGAGGGGTTTTGGATAGGAAGGGGGTGTTAGGGTAACCATACCAGGCTTGTCTCAATCTATCTACTGTCAGTATCCTCCTAAATTAGAATACTAACTCATCACAATGTATTTGCGATTCCCTCAAGATGCCACAAACATAAGCACATAAAGCATGAATGGAACATAACACATGAATGGAACATAACACATGAATGGAACATAACACTGAACACTACATACTCTTAGTCATGGAGGCAGTACTTCTTGATTAGCAATGCCCCTTAAACGTAGGCTTCAATGCTCCACTCATGATACCTGAACTCACTGAACACATTGAACACGACTTTGAACATGGTTAATGATTCAGCATGAAATGAGACAAATGCAGCCACAAACAACATAGCATTACTGCATGATATGCCTTGCCCCTTGTTTTCCCCCTGCACAGAGTCTTCTCAGTCCTGAAACACCTGTGTTGCCTTCACACGTGTATTTGTAATCACTGACCAAACAAATATGTGTGTTTCCCAAACGCGCCGCACAGTTGTGCAAGGTTCATAACAAAGTGTTCACAAACGTTTCAAATGATGACCAAACAAATATGTGCGTTTTCGAAATGCCTGCACAGTTGTGCAAGGTTCATAACAAAGTGTTCACAAACGTTCCAAATGACTCTGCCTGAAAACACGGAGTCGCAACATCAATTACATTCAAAGTAAGCACTTATTTGAGGCCTGGGGGGCTCACCGACACCCCCCAGGCAGGAAATATCCTGCGTTGAATGGTGCCCTGCCGTGAGCAGCTCCGCTCTTCAAGATGAGCTACAAGTTCACCGCCGGGCCCGGGATTCAAAGAGATCACTGCCGGCCATACTCTGCATACCAGAATCTCCACGTGCTCCAACTGAGCACTCTGCTTCCTCCGGCCCGTGTCACACCATCAATCAACAGCAGGCAGCACGGGCAGGGGGAGTCCTTAAATAGCAGTTGGCTGCACCTGCTCTCCCAGCCAACTGCCAAGCAAAGGACTATGGGAAGTGTCGTTTTCCCAACCCCCTACACACACAAGCCCTAGAAACAACATTTCTTTACAGGCAACAGTCCCTTTTTCCTCACATCTATGCATCTTCTTGTTCGACCAATCTTCTCAGTGCATCACACTTATTTCTTGTGACATCACCAGCCTCTTTTGTTCTCATCTTCATATTCCTTTGGGGACCTCCTCCGAGAGAGATTGTCATCTCTGCAAGGGTAAATCACATAAGGTCATCTCAACAGATATCTTGCCTCAAAGGCTCTTCGTGGAATAAGCACCATCACTGGCGTTGTGCATGTCACAATTTACGGCTTCAAACATATAGGTAGAATGGGGGCGGGGCTTCCTGCAAAGGCATTCATCTGCTCCTCTACACTCTTCTGCAACACTGCTTGGGTAGTCTTTCCCTGCGCAGCCGGTGGTCGGCCAAGGGCAGAGGGCAGTCCTCTGAAGAAGCAGCCCCACTCTTTGTTTGCCTGTGTTCACCTGGGACGCCTGACGCAGACAACCTAGAGCGATGTAAAAAGTAAATGTGGTGTGGACAGGGAGTACAGTCATTACTCTACTCCAGCAAATCCACACCACTCTTATTACCTATTATCATCTAGCCTAACTGTGTAAGGTAGCCATTTTGCCACGCAGTCAAAGGGCCTCATTATAAGTCAGGCGGTAAGGGGTTAATGGCGCCAGTAAAGTTGCCGATGCCGTCAACCTCGTACCGCTTCATTAAGAGGTCCCCTCGCGGGACCCGCTCTGCACGTCTGGTTTTGCCAGATGTGCAGAGCGGGTCCCGCGAGGGGAAGAGGGAGCAAACAACGGGCCGCTCGTAATCGGCCCGTTGTTTGCTCCCTCTCCCATTCCCATTCAGCCCTACTGGGGCTGAAATGGGAATGGGGAAGGTCCAGTCCCGGGTTCCTGAAGGGAGGAATTACCGGGCCCTCCGAACTCGGAATGGCCCGGTAATTCCCCATTCTGGGAACCCGGACCCTATTTTGGCGGCAGCCATGCCGCCAATAGCGGCATGGCTACCGCCAAATTCGTAATGACGGCCTAAGTGTGTAAGATAGCTGTACTCTGGATGTAGCCTTAATTACGTAAGGTACCCATAGATCGCACCCAAACTGTTGGGATAGCCTAGCTATATTCCCCTGCTGCACTCTGAGATATAACTGTGCTGCGCCCCATAGTAAGCCACTGTGTTCCGCAGCATAGCTAATTTGTGTTGAATGTTTCCACACCCTATAACTAGCCACCATAGGGCAATACGGGTGGGAAGCACAACCATTACTGTGCTCCAGAAACCCAGCCATTACTACTACTAAATGGTGCTAACATAGTTAGCCTCGGGGTTGAGTGTGCTACCCTCCATAATCAGCCATTGTGACATGCTCCATAGTTAACCATTGTACTGAATTGTGTAAGGAAATTGTTGCACCTACATGTGTACTAGCGGGCAAAAGCCATGCAGGCTTTAGATACATTTTGTGGTAAACAAAATGTGTTACGCCCAATTGTATTTTGGGGTCAGGACATTTGTTACAATAGACACATTGGGAGGATTAGCAATGCATTTCATTTGGATAGAATTTTGAAGAATATCCATGCATCACATTTTGATAGAATTGTGAAGAATAGCCATGCATCACAATTAGATAGAATTGTGAAGAATAGCCATGCCTCACATTTAGTTAGATTTGTGATGAAAAGCCATGCATCACATTTAGATAGAATTTTGAAGAATAGCCATGCGTCACATTTAGATAGAATTGTGATGAATAACAATTTGTCACATTTTGATAGAATTGTGAAGATTAGCCATGTGTCACATATGATGGGTAGGTAAATATTTGCCATGTGTCACATTTACATAGAATTGTGAAGATTAGCCATGAGTCACATTTAGATAGAATTGAGAAGAATAGCCATGCGTCACATTTAGATAGAATTGTGGAGCATAGCCATGCGTCACATTTAGATAGAATTGTGAAAAATAGCAATGTGGCACACTTAGATAGAATTGTGAAGATTAGCCATGTGTCACATTTACATAGAATTGTGAAAATTAGCCATGTGTCTCATTTAGATAGAATTGAGAAGAATAGCCATGCGTCACATTTAGATAGAATTGTGGAGCATAGCCATGCGTCACATTTAGATAGAATTGTGGAGAATAGCCATGCATCACATTTAGATAGAATTGTGAAGAATAGCAATGTGTCACACTTAGATAGAATTGTGAAGATTAGCCATGTGTCACATTTACATAGAATTGTGAAGACTAGCCATGAGTCACATTTAGATAGAAATGAGAAGAATAGCCATGCGTCACATTTAGATAGGATTGTGGAGCATAGCCATGCGTCACATTTAGATAGAATTGTGGAGAATAGCCATGCATCACATTTAGATAGACTTGTGAAGAATAGCAATGTGTCACACTTAGATAGAATTGTGAAGATTAGCCATGTGTCTCATTTGGATAGATGTGTTAAGATTAGCCATGCGTCACAATTACATAAAATTGTGAAGAATAGCCATGCATCAAAGATTAGCAACCGAGAAAGGCTTTGAGAGTACCCAATGTACTAACCCCCCCACTCCCGCTCCACTCCTACACACATCCCGTGTGCCACACACACCCATGGGCTAGCCAAACTACACACAAACACACGCCCAACATGACTAACACTCGCATACAACAACAATCCCAGGCACTTGGCCATACTCCTAAGGACACAACAAGCCAGTGTTCACAACCATAACCTTAAACACAAGCCAATGTACTCATAAATCACACAAAAACACACACCCAGCACAACATACATTCAAATACAACAAGCAACCCAGGCACTGGGGTTAACCCTTACGGATACAAGCCAGTGCACACAAACAACCCATCTGCAACCCTACACACTCAAATGCAGGTTTCTCCTGGTTCTGGACCTATCTTATCCCTCTACCCTCCCTAACCTGCCCCTGGGTGGTAGCAGTGCACAGTATAAGTCAACATAACATAACATTAAATCTGGAAAACTATTATAGAGTATTGGTGGACCACCTGAGAGGCAATATGGCCAAACAATCAACAATTTTGGAAAAGGATCTGCTTTCTCCAGTTACAATGGGGGAATGGTTATGGGTATCAGGTAGTGGGATCCCAAGGAGGGTTCGTACTCATCCAGTTCTGAAGGTGCTCTGGTCGATTTGGAAAAAGCAGGGCGATATGAAGGGTATGACATCCTGTCCCTCGCCCCTTAGTTGCATTTAGGCTCCCCCGATTCATGACCAGATCCATGAACCATTGAGATTCCAGTTACGGTATGAGCGAGGCCTGCTAAATGTGGGCCAACTATGGAAAATTGTACATTTATTGACGTAGATAGCCCCCAGAAGGCGTTGGGGATCATTTCCATATCCCCTTTTATTTACATGCTGCTGAAGGGCATACTCACAGACTCTAGGTGGGTCGTTTTTGTAAAAAGACCACTGACAGAATTTGAAAAGGTTTTAGACAAGCAGTTGACTTTGAAGAGCTTGCTATCTAACATGTATATAGCACTGATGGCAGCAGGAGATGCCAAAGAACATACCCAGTAAAAACAGCGGGATAGGGAGATGATCATGGTGATCAATGACAAGTAGTGGGGGGAAATATGCTGTAGGGAATATGCAAAGCCTCCATATCTATGCAATATAAATCACACAATTACAGGTCATTAACCAGATGGCAATTCACTCCTCAGCGAAAATGTATGCGTGGGTAAGAAGAACTGATTGCTGGAGGGGCTGTGGCGAAATGGGATCATATTGGACTATGTGGTGGGGGTGAGCTTTGGTTCAGTCTTTTTGGAAGGAAGTCTCAGAGTGGATAAAGGAGGTGGATGAGGTGGATAGGCCACTGGCCCGCTGTGTGTGTTGTTTGGAATGAAAGAACAGGAGGAGAGACTTGGCACCCTCTCGCACATGTAATTATAGTTATGTCTAGGAATGTACTACTTGCAGCCAGAGCATGCTGTTCAATTTACAGGAAAAGATCCATACTCCCTCACTCACAGAGAATGGAAAGGGAAGGAGAAAAACATTTTTCTCAGGGTAACCACCTGTGCCTTATTACAGGAATGCCCGAGATCACTGGGACCTGAGTGGCTTGCATTTCTAGAAAGGCACATGGGAGGACGAGAACAAAAGGTATCAGATAGTGAGGCCAATTCAGAAGAAAGTCTGCAATGGATGACAGAATCGTTCACTTCAAGTGGGGATGGTGCTGGGGGTTGGGGAGGAATGGGGCGGCGGTGACCACTGGGAGTAGGAGAGTGGAATGGAAGGGGATAAGCTAGGAGGGAAGTCACTAGGAGGAGTTCCAGGAGATGTAAAGACACGGGGTGGTGGTGAATGAACATCGCCTGACTATACTGTAACATTGTTAGTTGTGTTGAACATTCTCCTCTGATGGCTAGCAGAAAGATATTGCAATGGCAGTTAGTTTAGTTAATCCTTGCCTCCAGTTTTCTTCTGCTTGCCCCTGATGCCCTGCGTTTGGCCTTGGTGAGAAAATCCACTAGGAAAACTACAAACCATCAGATTTACTAAGGGAGCAGGACTTTGGAGGGCTGAGGTGTGTGCCAAGCATTCAAAGTGAATTGTTGTCACCACCTTGGTACCTGATCTGCTACTTGGGAAAAATTGGAGAAGTGGTTGTTTCCGGTCAGCGTTATCATGACCCATCAGATTGTTTTGAAAACAGCACATCATGTGGTAGAGTTTCTACTTCAATTTTAGGCTCTTATGTGCTGTGGTCGTCTTCTCTTAATTGTTTTCTCCGCTCATAATAAGTCTCTATTGCAAGGCGTTGCATTTCACACAGAAAAGTTATGTGTGCATTGTTTAAACAAGAAAAGTTGAATTCCATTTTGAATGTGCAGTTTCTGAGCCATTGTATATAGTATTTGCAATATAAGAAATCTGATAAAGATACAGGGCCTCAAACATACAAGTGCTTTATTTCAAGCTACAACAGTTACCAAGTCAATTGACAAACGGATAGCTATTTGGCTCTCAGTGTAACATAACGAACTTCAACGAGGGTTCGATGTGTTAGTGAGAGAGAACACATATTGGAATACCCGGGCCTTTTATACAATTTGTCCAGCCCTTGGCCAACCCTCTTGCGGGTTAACCATTCTGTGAAATATAATTCTGGTCTTAGGGTTCCTTGCCAGGTCAACCTTTAATATATGCATTTCGATTAGTTTCGCTGATATAAGTAGTACATTTACATATAGGTCAACAGTAGGACAAGGTCTCTGTTCGCGACCCCGACAAGTGGCCTGCAGGCATATTAATCATTCAATTGTACAGAGGTCACAATGGTCAGAATCTTATTCAAAATGTCATTTGGCCTCCATTTTGATGTTCAGGGTGACTTCTACATAACAAGAGAACCTAAAATGGCGGCTTAATCCAAGATGGCGGCTTACATTGATTTCTCTAAGGTCAAGACCTTGTCGTGGAGTTTGTTCGCGCATGATGTTTAGACAACTTGGCATAGGCCAATACACATACAATTATTACAATGGGAGGCAAAATATTGTTTCTATTCCGACAAACCCTCCTTTTGGCCTATGCCAAGTGCTAATACCATTTCTAATGTCTTTGTAAATAACTCCATGCATTGTCGTCAATACATCCTGAATCGTTATCTGTAATATCTATAGCCATTAGGTCGTTCATCAGAACCTCTTGCAACACGAACTCTTTAGATGCTGTATCTGGAGCATACACTTTATGTCCTATTGTGCTCACCACCTGAGCGCAACATCCCCCTAACATTGCACATATACTAGGTAGACATAGGATACAGCAACAAAGGAATAGCAGAATTCCCAAAATAACCAGTATGACAGAAAGCACCTTCCAAACCCAGGATCGTAGGGAATCCCAGAACCAAGCACTGATACTCCAATCTCCCACAGGAACATGCACTTGTGAACTAAGGATGTGAAAGTTCTGTATTGCTTTGAAAATTGTCGGTGAGGAATCTGGTACGAAAACACAACAAGCGGACCCCACTAATTTACATACTCCACCACGTTCTGCCAGAATGACATCTAATGCCATCCAGTTTTGGAGCGCTACCAATCTTATTGCTTTCTGTTCCAGTGTCATATTACAGAGTATATCCGTGGTCCGGTTGATGGTTCTCTCCAGTACTCTTGCTAGCCCCCTAATATTTTCAGAATTTGCTATCTGTCCCCAAAATGGCACAACTGATTTTGTTATATCTCCCAATATTTGCCCAGGGGTATCTCCATTCTGGTCCCGCCGTGGGCGAGCCTTAGAAACTTCCAATGTGCTAGCTATGAATACCCCAGGTAACAGGATTCCTAAATAACAGGTTCCCTGCCAATCCTTGGGCAACCAGGGAAATGCTGTACTACCGCAAACTAAATAGACAGGCCCCCCTACATACAGAGGCCTGTTCTCTCGGTCAAATTTACAATGTTCACACAACCTTCAAAATCTCCCATTGACCGAGTGCCATTTCTTTGTACGCAGAAGGGGACTGAATCGGGGCTATGGATAATGGAGTAGGAAGGAGGCACGGCGTCCTTATTGCCTATCAGAGCCATTTTAAAGGAAATTAGAGTTTAGAAAGGAAGAGACAGTTTATCAGATGGCCTAATAGATGCAACATTAGGCTTACTTCTATTTGCAAAAAGCGAGCATCCCAGGGGAGTCAATTCATAGTTTCTCAAAATCATTTAAATTAGTTCCATCAAAGTTCCCTGAGATGCTGTCATTCCAACGGCCAAAGAATAGTGCTCTAAGAGAGGCATAGCAAGCAGTCGTTAAAGGTAAAGGGTGAATATACCATCCTAGCCCCTTGTTTCCATGTTGCGGTAAATGGGTGCAGATCCAGCAATTACTATTATTAAAAATGGCATGTGTTGAATTCATTATTATCATTAAAGTGTTACTATGATACTTTCGTCTATGCTGGGAGTCCCTAGGTGACAAAGTATGAAGGTGTACAGAGGGAGTCAAAGCAGTAGGTACAATTTCGATTGGCAAAAGAGGCTCTAGAGGATACATTTTTTCAAAGTACCAGAGTCCCACGGCAATAACTATACAAATTCCAATTACTATCATCACAACACAACAATACGTTTTCGGGGCCCAGGCACATTGTTCATTGTCTGAGTTGGTCACCCCCTTATTTACAAGTCCAATGCGAGCAGCAGCGGTGGAGGTGGCAGACATCGTAGTTTTTTCTCATCGACGACCCCAATGTTTGTTGCTGGCGACACTATGGTCGCGCGACTTCTTAGTCCTTCCCCAACCCTAGCCAGAAGAATCCCTTTTTTTTCTAAAACCTTCCTTTGCAAGAACAAAAACTCTCAATGACTCTGTTCTTTTCCAGATGCACAGGCAAAACCCATGCCGTAGTTCTATTTTCTTCGCCGAAGGTCGTACCTGGTGATTCCTGGTACTGTTTGATCCGGAAATAAGGTAACGTTGCTTCCTGAGGGAAGCAACGTATTAGGGGCGACGGAAGTTGCAGAACTTGAAACAACGTTTTCTGGAAGTGACCTTTCCAAAGAGTGTGGAGACAAAATGGACTGTTCCCCAAGCTCCACGGGCTCAGAGATATTCTCCGACACACTCACAGCGCTACCTGCTACTCCAGGATCTGAGATTGTAGCATCAGCAAGGGGTTCTGCTTCTTCTGTAACGTGTGGCGTCGGGTGAGGAAGTTTCTTGACTTGCGTTGCGTGGATCCAATGCTTCTTTCCAACCACCCGCACTGCTGTCTGGGTGACCAACAGCACCTGGTAGGGTCCCCGCCAGCGAGGCGCGAGGCAGGGAGACCTTTCGTAGGCTTTCAACAGGACCCGACTTCCAGGCTGAATATTGTGTCCTGGGCCCGTAAACCGTACAGGTAAAGCTGATCGAACCTGATGATAAATGAAATACAGATTTTTAGTCAACTGGTTACAGTAGTCTATAAGCAATACATTTTCAACCTCTCTCAATGCTTTAGGCTTCAGAAGACCCCAAATATTAGCAGGTCTCCCCATCACTACCTCAAATGGAGAGAGCCCAGTCTTAGTTTGAGGTGTGGCACGCATGGCTAACAATACAATAGGTAAGGCGTCCGGCCATTTCAGTCTGGTGCCGGCGCATGTTTTAGCAAGCTTATTCTTTAGGATGCCGTTATGTCTCTCTACCAACCCAGCACTTTGAGGATGTCTAGCTGAGTGAAATCGCTTTTCAATGTGTAACGCTGTGCATATCTGCAAAATTACTGCTGCAACAAAATGTGGACCGTTGTCCAACCAAATTACTCTTGGCAGCCCAAATCGTGGGAAGAATTCCTTTACCATAGTCTTCGCAGTGGTCATGGCAGTAGCATCCTTAACGGGGAAGGCCTCAACCCATTTACTAAAAGCACAAATGATCACAAGGACATATTTTAGATTGTTACATCGTTCCATCTCAATAAAATCAAAGTGGATGACCTCGAAGGGAACAGAAGGAGGCCCAAAACTACCCCTTGGAGTTACTGTCCCCTTCCCCACATTGTGCTGTAAGCAAATCATGCAATTTCGGACATAGCGCTGCGCGATCTTTAAAATTTTATCATTTACCCAGACTTGTTCTAACATTTTCGTGATCTGCTGAGCACACACATGCGTAGGACCGTGTACCATCGTAACCATCGCCAGCACATATGAATCAGGGAGCAACCATTTCCCTTCAGATGTATCCACCCAACACCCATCTTCATCTAGTTTCCCCATCCCTTCGGCCCACATTTTAGACTCTTCTATTGTGGCATCAGCTTGGATATCTCGTACAGACCCAATACCCTCATCCATTACATAGGCATCTCTTGTTTCTCTTAGAGCATACATGTCTGCGCTAAGGTCTGTGGCCATTTGCCTGGCTATCTGGTCAGCAAAAGCGTTCCCTTTTCCCACATCATCTATGACCTTACGATGCGCTGCACATTTCATGATCGCTAACTGACTAGGAAGCGCGAGTGCTGAGAGCAATTGCACTATCAGGGGGCCATGCTGAATCTTGGTCCCATGTGAGGTTAGGAACTCTCTTTCCGACCAGAGCCTCCCAAAGTTGTGAGCCACCCCAAAGGCGTACTGGCTATCAGTATATATATTTACTGTAAGCCCTTTGGAGAGTTCACAAGCTCGGGTCAACGCTATAATAATCTCTGCGGCCTGCGCGCAGTTATGCGGAATTCTCTTAGTTTCAACAACCGTACTCAATGTAGTGACTGCATAGGCAGCTGTAGATGTACCATCCAGGAGTTTGAAGCAGGCGCCATCACAAAACAGCTCCCCTTCCGCATTATCCAAAGGGGTATCTATGAGGTCTA
Source organism: Ambystoma mexicanum (assembly GCF_040938575.1). Lineage (NCBI taxonomy): Eukaryota > Metazoa > Chordata > Amphibia > Caudata > Ambystomatidae > Ambystoma > Ambystoma mexicanum. Next base: position 949,867,970 of record NC_090931.1, on the reverse strand, counting down.
TCCTGCCCTTCGTTTCCTGTTCAGTAGTATACAGGCAGTCATGTGATTCTTCGTCACCACAAACAGTATTTTGAGGGAAAGGTAGGAGTTCAGCCGGATTAAGAACACAACACCTCTTAATTTGGATGTGAGGGGCAAACAAGGTCAATTCATACCTCGTCAGCCGTGCAGAGGTCAGGTGCTGTGTTTGGGTTTTATTCAATAGGACATCTACAGAGTGAGGTACCATCAGGGTTAAATCATGGCATAGGACCATTCCCTCACTCTGTTTTACAGACGCGGCAGCAGCAGCAGCAGCGACGGCTCTCAAACATCTTGGCAAAGCGCATGCGACAGGATCAAGGGCGGAAGAGTAGTAGCCGCACGGTCTATTCTTCCCTCCGTGTTCCTGTGTTAACACAGCCAAAGCACATCCATCACATTCATGTACAAACAACACAAAGGCCTTATTGTAATTTGGAGAACCCAGAACCGGTGCAGAGCATAAAGCGGTTTTGAGAAGCTCAAATGATCATTGATGTTCCGACTTCCATGGCAGAGGCGAAGAAATGCCCTTCTTCGTCAAGGCCAACATTGGTTTTATCACTAGTGAGAAGTTCGGGATCCACAGCCTACAGTAAGAAGCCATACCTATCAAGGCTCTGACTTCCTTCTGTGTATTTGGAACAGACATGCCAGAAATGTGTTTTATTCTTTCAGGTGTCAATCTTCTCCCCTCCTTTGACAGGAGATAGCCTAAATAGGCGAATAGGCGACCTCCTGACAACAATATTGAAATTTCTTAAGCGAAGCTTTATGACCATGTTCAGCCAAATGAATAAGCAACAATACAGTGCCTTCTTTACAAGCACTTTCAGAATCTGCAGCTTAAAGCAAGTCATCGACATACTGAAGCAGTGTACAAGTAGAAGGCAATTCAATGGTGTCAAGCTGCTCTTTCAAAGCCCTACTATAAATGCTTGGACTTTCAGTATAACCTTGAGGTGCACGAGTAAATGTGAACGAACGTCCCCCCAAGGTGAACGCAAACAAATATCTACTATCCTTGTGTATAGGAATACTGAAGAAAGCATTCTTCAGATCCACAACACTAAAGTGAGTAGCTGTAGCAGGGATAATCGTTATTATCGTTGTCACATCAGGCACAATTGGAAATTGTGGGGTGACAACTTTATTAATAGCGCGTAGATCAATTATGAAACGAAATGGGATTGCATTGTCGCCTTTCTTGTACACGGTAAAATCGGGCTGTTACATAAACTACCTGCAATCTCTTCGATCACTCCTCGATGCACAAAATCGGAAACAATGCACTTCAAAGCACGCTCACCCTCAACTGATATTTTATATTGCGGAATGCGTGGTAGTTTAACTCCATGCTTCAAAACTATTTTAATGGGTTCAACTTGTAGTACCCCGACATCATTGTCGTCAGCCGCCCACAAACATTCTGGGACAACGCTAAACTCAGGAGGCAATGGTCGAGTCAAAAACTGAGAACTGGGAAGTTGCTGTGGAGAAATCGTCAGTCGCACTCCGTCAGAGGAACAATGAATTACTGCATTTAGTTTCTTCAACAGATTTAACCCCAGCAAATTCTCTCCACAGTTTGAAGTCAAGAGGAATGGGCAGTGGTCCGTAAAGGGACCCAAAGAAACAGGCACCAGCGAAGAAACCGGACAAAAAACTGGTATGCCAGAAAACCCTACAGAAACATTAGTTTGCCCTGACAGTGGAATGTTTGGAACCTGAGAATGATCAATGGAGCACTTATGTGCTCCAGTGTCTATCAAGAACTGATGTTTCCTATTCCCCACTAACAGTTCAACGTAGGAACCTTTTTGACTAACGGGAATAGGTGAAGGTTCCAAACCCTGCTTCGGGCAATCCTAACAAAACAAGATATCATCGAAAGGAAGCTCTTCAGAAAGGTAGGCAGCAGAAGGGTGATCAAATATGTTTCTTGTGTCCACACTCGGAGTCTGATTATCCCGTGAAAAAGGTTGCTGGGGATCTTGTGAGAACTGACCTCTATCAGGGCCCCCCACTCCGGGGCGACCTCTAGGTCGTCTACCCATACTCCCAAATGTGTTGTTTGACCTCTGTCGAAGGACAGGGCACTGTGCACGCCAATGACCTTCCTGGCGGCAATAGGCACATTGATTAATATTCACAGGACCCAAGGGGACGTTCCCTTTCGGAACATACTGACCTCTGGTCTGTGAATTACCTCCTCTGGGATTTCTAACAATTTGCTGTAACAATACTTTAGTCTTCAAATCTCCTTTCCTCTTCTCTATTCTCTCTTTTTCATTATTAACATGGTTCTCATAATACTGAGCTATGTGCAAAACTTCAGATTGGGATTTCGCCTGCCAAGCGCTCTCAGAGGACATAATTTGTGACTGGATGTCAGGCAGCAATCCACGCACAAATTTGTCCACGAACAACCTTTTCCCAGACTCTGTGCCCAAGTCCTGTCCACTGAAGTCAGAGAATACCTGTTCGAATCGATTAAAGAATTCGGTGGCACCTTCAGATTTTCCTTGAACACAGGCCGTAAACTTGTCCCAAATAATTCTTTTCTCAGGAATTATGGTTTTCAATTTTGCAACAATTCTAACAGGCAAAGTGAGTGTCACCTGAGGTGGTTTCTCACCAGCTGGTCTTTCCCCATCAAGCCTAGTTATGTTAGCCCATGTATCTCCGAACCCTGGCAGATCGTCTATTGTCCGAACCTGCTTCCATAAATCTACGGGCAGAAGCACAGGGAATAGCAAGTCAATATCACTTAGGGTGAACACAGAGGACTGTAAAACGGACTCTATCTCTTTGTAGAATCCTGTCGGATTTTTCCTAATATCGGGAATTGATTGTCTAATAGTGTTCACTTCCTGTCACGAAAACGGGACGTGAACAAATTGCGATACATAATGTGCAGGAATGTCCACAGCGGGTGCACCTGTCCCAACGTTAGCAGGGATCTCAACCTTTGGGACAAATGTCGGAGGAACCTCTCTCACTGGCAACTGAGATATAGGTAATTCCGATCGCTTACTAAGCAACAGAGCCAGGTCGAGCGCTAAGGCAGCCGAAGAAGTGTTGGGCGAAAAAGCCCTCTTACAAATACCCAATAACTCTGTAGGACAACTAACCTTCTTCCTTACTCATAAATCCTGCAGGTACTGTACCATTACCTGAATCACCTTCCTCTGCATTTCTACTGTATACTGACTATACGTGTCATACACTTAATCTTGCTTTATCGATGAATCCGAGATCCATCGAATCACATCTTTGGTGCAAATTCGTACTTCCTTAGATGCCGATTTACGACACGGAAGGAACCGTTTCTGTACATACATACTGTCATCTTCATCATCCTCATCCCGTAATCTTTCTAAGTCCCTCCTATACTCAAATAGCCTCTCAACATTACCATGTACTTTCTCCTCAGTGTCCCTCGAAAACGCGAAAGTATTCAGATCCCTCAAACCTTGTGGGAGATCTGTATTATGTAATCTACCCCACATTACACATAAATAAGTCCCCAAACCTTCAATAAAAACATTTTTCTCGGGAAAATTGCTCATATTTGATAATGTGGAAAAAACATCAGCTTGATCACCTATCTCCATACAATGCTTAGCCCATGCAAATAATTCCCGTTTCTTTTCTGCAGAGACAGCATTACGATTAACAGTCTTTGACCCCGCACCCTGATCAACTTCAGTCGGTACAGAACCACTCGGGAGCAGAGGTGCGGGCAAATTCAATGGAGGTGCGACTATCGGCGCAAGGGGAAGGGGTGGTAGAGTAGGTGGAGGAACAACAACTGGAGGAATAGGAACAATAGGTTGTACAGGGGGAACAGGAATAACAGCAGGAATAACAGCAGGAATGGGCAGAGCACCAGGGAGAGGATCATACGGAGGTGGCGCAGAGGCACCAGGCCTGCGTTCGTTTAACAATTTATCAATAAATTCTTTGGAAACATGAAAATCTCTAGAGGGATAGATTTTCTGGATACCGAGTGAGAAAGCCCTATCCATACTCTTGACTGACTCTGAATGTTTTTCCTTATCATATAACAACGCCTTTTCGGCATTTGTTTTATGACGGCGTGCATGTTTATCCCTACTTTTAAGCTACTGCAACGCTTCTTTGTTCCAATTCTGCAAAACATCAAATGCTGCAGGTCTGGCCTTTTTCTTTAACAAGACCGATTCTAGGTATTCAATACGGGGGATCTCAAAACTACCATTGATTGGCCACTGAAATTCGGAGGCATGTCTGGTTTGTCTGTGCCAAATATCATTAAATACTGTACTTCCAATGCCATGCTTATAGTACATAGTACACGCCGGCGACCCCTCCTGTGGTGCCGGGCGGCTAAATTCCAAGGATTGTCGATCGCTGCGGAACAGTGCCCTAAAGCAGCTAGACAATTTCCCAGGCATTTCGCAGAAAATTGGTCTTACCTGGTCAATAATTGTGTCTGCAGATACAATACGCCAAATTCAAATTGTCAGGGTTAAATTAAGAGTCGGGTCACGACTACACCTGACCAAACCTAAGGAGGACCGTACGGTTTACCAAAGAACTTACCTAACGAATTTTACCTTATGTTTGGTGGTTTCGACAAATCTGCCCGCCTCAAAAATGGACCCTCGTCAAGATGCCGTGTCAGACCACACGACTATCGTCCAAGGATCGGATCGTGCAGCGCTGCCGAGGTGTCGCGTCTCGTTTGATCGGGCCCGCAGTATCACACCGTCCGATCCCGGTTCGATAGCCTGCGTCAACCTTCAATGATCCGGCATCAATCTTGAGGGTCCCTATTCGGGCGCCAACTGTGAAAACAGAAAAATAATATGAGGCCAGGAAGCCCAAAAAGAAACACACCAACACAGGTTACAAAGAAACATACAAGTGCTTTATTTCAAGCTATAACAGTTACCAAGTCAATTGACAAACGGATAGCTATTTGGCTCTCAGTGTAACATAACGAATTTCAACGAGGGTTCGATGTGTTAGTGAGAGAGAGCACATATTGGAATACCCGGGCCTTTTATACAATTTGTCCAGCTTTTGGCCAACCCTCTTGGGGGTTAACCATTCTGCGAAATATAATTCTGGTCTTAGGATTCCCTGCCAGGTCAACCTTTAAAATATGCATTTCGATTAGTTTCGCTGATATAAGTAGTACATTTACATATAGGTCAACAGTAGGACAGGGTCTCTGTTCGCGACCCCGGCAAGTGGCCTGCAGGCATATTAATTATTCAATTGTACGGAGGTCACAACGGCCAGAATCTTATTCAAAATGTCATTTGGCCTCCATTTTGATGGTCAGGGTGACTTCTACATAACAAGAGAACCTAAAATGGCGGCTTAATCCAAGATGGCGGTTTACATTGATTTCTCTAAGGTCAAGACCTTGTCGTGGAGTTTGTTTGCGCATGATGTTTAGACAACTTGGCGTAGGCCAATACACATACAATTATTACAATGGGAGGCAAAATATTGTTTCTATTCCAACACATATAGGCATTTTATCAACCCCACTTTGACACTATATTCATATAAAAGCTTGGCTGTACACAATCTTTGCTTAGCCCCAATTGTAGTTTCCTCAGAGGACATGCTCATGAATATTAAATATGAATATAAATATAGAAAAGGTTGACCCTGGTGGGGATACTGAATCATTCATGCAATACCTGTAACACTGGGGCCAAAACACTTAGGGTTAGCAAGTCTGTTGCAAAAAAGGGAATGGAAATAAATATCAAAAGGCAGTCAGGACATGAAGTCAAAAAAGTAAATTATCTGAACATTTGAATAACATAATTCATTTATTTATTTCATGTGTAAAGCATGCAAACAACCCTAGGGCATCGAGGCTGTGGGGACAGGAGCACGTTTTTTACAGACAATATTAGATGAAATGTACAGATAAAGCAGGTGCAGGTGCCCAGACGGCCAACGCAGAGCGAAAACATGGCAGATTATTGAAACAGCTGGGTGTTTAGGGCCCTGCGGAAAACCCACTATGATTGTCCTGCTTGGAGTGAAGGTGGATGGGCATTCCAGTGTTTGACTGCGATGTAAGGGAAGCATGAGTCTCTGGCTTTTACTCTTTTGACTTTAGGTAAGAATAGGCGGTGACCATATGGTGTCCTGAAGGGTCTGGTGGATTGGGCTCTGGTGATTGAACCTGTAAGGTAAGGGGGGCAGTGTTTGAAAGGGACTTGTGGGTGATCGACAGAGTTTTGAATATGATGCGCTGTCGTATTGGCAGCCAATGAATGGCTTTTCTGGAAGCTGAGATTTGTTATTTTTTAGGAATATTAAGTGCTTCTGGAAGGGCATTCTTTTGTATCACTTGTACTTTCTGCCGGATTCTGGAGGAGGTGTCTGCAAAGAGGACGTTACAGTAGTCTATCCACGAGCCTATGATTGCTAATGCGATAGTTAGGCAACTGTCTTTGGAGAGGAAAGATCCTGAAGCGTTTAGTACTTTGGTGCTGTAGGCTGATGAGGATGCAATAGTGGTGTGGTGTCGAGGTAGACTCGTATGGAAAGTGTGGTGTCGAGGTAGACTCGTATGGTCTTTACTGATGAGGATACCTGGATCAGACTGTTGTCAATGTGGACGCTGCCTATTGGGAACTGAGTTTCTTTAGGACTGTACGGAGTACGACTAGAAGGATTTCGGTTTTGTCCCCATTTAGGCACAGATGGTTAGCTGCCATCCAATCCTGGATCGTGGAATAGGAGTCATTAAGTGTGTCAGATTCTACCTTGTACTTACCCATGAGAGGAAGTAGAATCTGGGTGCCAACGGCATAGTTGGTGTGGGCTATGCCGTGAGTGTCCAGGATGTCAAAAAGGGGCCTAGTGAAGATTTTGTAGAGCGTAGGGGACATGCATGAGCCTTGCGGAACCCTGCATTGGACCGGGATGGGGACGCACTGGCATTTTCTGCAAAACTCTTATAGGTCTTCCTTCCAGAAAGGAGCAGTTCCATGCAGTAGCTGACGGGGAGAAGCTGGCAGCGGTAGTTAGGTGGTGGCATAAGATTTTGTGATTGGCTAAGTCGAATGCAGCGGACAGATCCAGGAGAATGTGGAGTTCAGGCTTTCCCTTATCCCTAGTCTTATCCATCTGGTTTTTGAGTTCCAGCAGGGCTCATTCGGTGCGATAGCCGGACAGAACCTGGATTGCCTCATACCGAGGATGTTGTTGTTTTCTAGGAAGTTTTGAACTTGCAGATAGGCTGACCGATCTAAGATTATTTGCAAGAAGGGGACAGTTGTGATGGGCCTGTAGTTGGTGTGAATAGTAGGATCTGAGGAAGGTATTTTAGAAGGGGGAGTACCCAGGCTTCCTTAAGGCTTGCAGGCACTGTGCTGGTTGCGAAGAAGGTGTTTATGAGTGTGGTGATGAGCTGCGTTAGAGATGCTGCACAGTGTTTGATGATGGAGGCAGGACAAACATATCCTTTGCATCTGGAGGGATTTAGGCATTTGCTGATGGCTAGGACTTCTTGTATCGAGGTCTCATTAAAATTAAACTGGTGAATTGGGTGTTTAGGGGGGTCAGAGGCAGGGATATTGGCAAGGGTGGTGGTGTGTGTGCCGGTTGGCTAGATTGTTCAGGATTATTGTGTCCAGCATATTAAATTTGTTGAACATTGCTGATTGGATGCTTATGCACCATGCTTCACCCTTGGTGAAGGTGGAGGGTGAGGGGGTAGGGGTTTCAAGTTCCTTGAAGATGATGAAGATCTCCCTGTTGTCTGAGCTAGCTTTGGAGATTCTCGTGTTGTATGACATGGATTTGGCTGATATGATTGTTGACTTGTAGTTCTTGGCAATTTTGTTGCAGTCGTCTTTCTGGGTTGCTGAAGGATTTTCTTGCCACATTAGTTCAGCTTGATGTTTCCTGTTACTTAGTTCCAGTAAATCTGGGGTATACCAAGAGTTACAATGTCTGACTGGTTTGGCTTTTTGAGGGACTAAACGGGCGATTGTGTTGACTGCCATAGACAAAGTAGAGGCATATATGTTTGCTAATGTGATGGGGTCGTTAGAGAATGGAGGTTTAAGGCTCAGTGTATCTGGCCAAGGCAGGATACTTTCTTTTGCAAGCTTCCAGGAGATGCAAATGAGAGCTGGTTGTAGGCGTATGGCAGTGAGCTAAGGTTTGTTGGGGTGAGGGATGGAGAAATCAATAATGTGGTGGTCAGACCATAAGCAAGCAGTGTTAGTATTGATAACAACGTTGCAATTAAGTTCTGACAGTTTACATGATTTACAAATGTCTACCAGTTGTAATACATGAAGCTGGTATGCCATACCCTTTGACCTCTATCAGTAAAAACTCCTCCATAGTCCCCGAGACTGTAACTCATGTGTTATTGTGCTTTCCATTGTTCTACAATGTTTAAATCCTGAGGACCATTTTAACTTAATGAGGAAATTGTGACATTGTCTTCACAGGGAATGTGGAAATCAATGGTGTTGGTTTTTAGAATTTGTCATTTGCTAGAAGAGTCTGCTAGGTGGGAAATGGTAAGAAGGATACATAGGGTCATTGTGTTGTGGTAAACTCCAATAATGAGGCAATTGTTGTCACAATTGATAATTTTCCATCTTCCCATTCTGTTTCTGGAGCATGCAGGTTTTAATAGGGTTAGCTGTTGTTTTTTAAATCCTCCGGTTTTTAATGCTGTTGCAGCTGCCCACCTACCCTACACCTCTGACCGCCTCAGTGTCAATGGGCACATACACGCCACAATGATGGTAAGTAAAACATTTGTAGGAAGCCCTTTTAGCCGCTGTAGTGGAAAGAGTAAGGCTTCAAAATAGCGGTGCATAATCAATGTTTCCACTTGATTTGAATTGTAGGTTAGAGGCACGGAATGGATGCCAACGTTTTTATATATATGCAATGATACAAAAGAGTGAACAGTGGAGAGGGTAGCAAAGGCCAAAACAAGCAAATAATGAATGACAACAGAGCATATGCCTATTCATTGTGCTGCAAATCATGGAACATCACTGACTTAACAGCCACGGAGTGGGTTGGAAACTGGCTGGAATAGATAACATCTTTTGAAATGATCATCTTGCAAGAGACATGCAAACATGTTCTTTAATGTTAGATTCTAATTCACAGAATGTTGCAAAGTGCGGCAGCAACTCGAGGGGTTTGTGGTTGAATAGTGCTCTGTACCTTAACCTGATGTCCATTTCTGTAAACATGTAAACAGCTCTGATGCAAATTGTTACCTGCAAAAATAATCATTTGCATGTGATGCCATTGATAAATGTGTATATTAAGGATATTTCCTCAGTCGGTTATATGATTGATATTGATGAACATTTAGATTAAGTACGCTTGGGACCCTTGCAAGGAGTTCCCCACAGGAAGTGATTTTAATACAAGGGTTGGGAGAGGCAGCATGATGTATGGACTTGATTGTACCTAGATTACCAGAAGGATGCAATATGTGCACAATTATTTTTATGTATTGTGATGTAATGATTATTTTATTGTTTTAAAGCCGAATACAGTTATGCTGACACACAATTTATGCTCAAAAGATGGATATGGAAGAAACATGGATATGTGATATTATGGTTAGGTATTTACTATAGATATTTGATGGTAGGATATTTTCTGATTCTCCCACACAATACACATGTATTAGAGCCACTATTCCTCCAATGTCGATTGATTTATAATATAGTATATCCGTTAGTGAAATGTTACAGGTATGGTTATGAAAAAAGGGTTGAAAGTGTCCATAATACATTGGTGTTGACCTCACACCCCTATCCACACTGAGGATTAAGAAAGGTGTGTGTCGTGAAAAGAGAAAGGTTTTTGAAATTGAAGTATATTGGGATTACATTGGACTAGAATTCCTCCTAGCTTTATTACTAACAAATGTTGCCCTTCTTCTTCCCAATGTACATATCAATCTTCCAGTCTGAGTATTTTCTGCCCAACAAGAGGCTGATCTGGCAACATTGCTATTGAGAAATGCCTGCTCTAACCACTGAGCTAATGAGTCTAACAAATGTGTGTAGACTATGGATAAGGATATCCTTGTCTGTTTGGAGGATGATTATTCCCATATATTTTAGAAGCATTTAGTAGTCTAAAGAATAAGGTTCAGGACATTGTGCCAGTTAAAACTGGCAACACAAGTAAAGGGCAGCTTAAAACTAATAGCAGGATGTCTAAGAATTTTAAGGAAAAACTGAAAGCCTTAAAGACAAAGGGAGGGATGGCAAATGGATACGAGGTGCCAATATAAATCTGCTATTGCTAAAGCTAAATATTATGTTAATTCTCACCTTTGGAGAGATCTAGAAACAGCGGCTAGCTTCAATTACTCCTGCACCTTTTGAGCTTAAATGAACCATGGGTTAGAGCAAGTAGATAAACACAGAGACCTATTGGTGGCAAACCCCCAGGAATGATAATTTATTTTCATTTACTTAGGGTTGAGGGGGTAGAGGAAGAGGACATTTTGACCTAGTACAAAGAGTGGCCTCTATGGAATCTGTAACTAAGTATCAGTCGAGAAGTTTGCTGTATTGTTAGACCTCAATCATCAGGAAAAAAAACAGGTCTGTAGTGGAGTCTGGTCGGGTTATTTAACGGAACCTCGAGAAACCTTATAAGCCAACCAACATAGAGGCATTCTAATTACCATGCAATTTGAGGGAATATGTGATAATGATATTATAATGCCTGTATTTATTTCAAAAAGGTCATAGGAGTTCCATAGCCTTTAAACACTCTTCTACAAATGTGATTGGTAAATGCTTCATATTCATGTGGAAAAGTGGTGCGAGACAAAGCAGGTCCTTTTGGAGGTACAATTTGGGTTCTGCTGCTGTATTGGGACAGTGGAACAATGTCTCCACTTAGTCATGATGGTTTGTTTGTTTGTTTGTTTGTTTGTTTATTTATTTCTAATGCGCACCAGACTCGCGGGTATCAGGGCACAGCAACAAGACAATGCAAAGCTTACAGAGTTACAGGGTAAGGTCACAATGATACATATATACAAGTTATAAACAGGTAGGATACATAAGTAAAGCAAGCGTATATTTACAATATGATTAGAAGGATTACGCGGAAGCAACCTGGGTGTGAATAAACCAGCAGACCAACCTAGGCATCATTGGATTTGAGCAGGTTAATGTAGTTACATCTAAAGTACAAGTATGGTTGATCTTCTCTGAGTGGGTGTGGTAAGGAGTTCCAGAGTTTGGCTGCTTTCCCAGGAAAGCTACTGCCGCCAACCTTGGTCAGTCTGAATCTTGGTATTGTGAGGCAATTGGCATTGCTAGCTCTTGTGGGTCTGATGGATATTCTTCTATGTAGTCTATCTATTATGGGTCGAGAGCCAGTTGTTTTGGCGTCTAGTTGCAGAGATGTGTACTCTTTTGTTCACACCTAGTGCGGCTCTTAGTGCATTATTATGGAGGATTTGTATCCTCTGGATAATGGCTTTATTGGCGCCAATGTAAAGAGCATTGCAGTAATCTAGCCTTGACAGTATTAAAGCTCTGGCCATGATCATGCAGCTGTCATTCGATAAGAAAGGTTTGCCAGTCCTAATGAGCTTGCACGTGTAGGCAGTGGTGGAGGCCATTGATTTCACTTGTTTGTCAAAGGAAAGGGTAGAGTCAAGGTAGAAGCCAAGGGTTTTTACCTCTTTGGCTACCCTGATAAGGGTCCCATCAATGGTGAATGAGGAATATGCATGGCCTAATTATTTAAGGTTGAGGTGGGTACCCAGGATGATAAGCTTTGTCTTATCATCATTCAAGTATAGACCGTGGTGGCCATCCATGCCAGGATGATGAGATACACTCTATTCACCAGTGCCAAATCCTTGTCATAATCTCCAGAAAGTGGGAGGAGAATCTGAGTATCATCTGCATAGTTGGTGTAGGTGATACCCAGAAGGTTCAGATCATCGAACACGGGCTTGGTGAATATATTGTATAATGTAGGGGAGGCGCAAGAGCCCTGGGTGACACCACACGTGATAGGGACAGCGTCAGCTGTTGCCGATGGGGAGAAGAGCCTCATGGTTCTATCACTCAAAAATGATTCTACCCATCTGATAGCCTCTGTAGAAAAGTGAGCTGCCGAGTCCAGCTGGCTGCATAAGACCTAATTATCCACCAGGTCAAATGCAGCTGAGCAATCTAACAGTAGGAGGAGGGCTGTTTTGCTTTTGTCTCTTAACTCATCGACCTGAGGTTTTAGGTCGATGAGGGCAGTTTCCGTCCCATGTAGAGGGCGAAAACCAGATTCTCTTGCTCCCAAGTGCAGTTCCAAGTATTTTTGGATCTGGGTGTATGCAACCTTGTTGAGTATTTTCAGCAAGAATGGTACTGTCGTGATAGGGCTGTAATTGGTAGGAATAAGTGGGCTTAGAGTTTGCTTCTTTAGCATTGGGAGTACCCAAGATTGCTCCAAGTCAGAGGGAATGGTGTCAGATGAGAAGGAAGCATTAATCAGTTTAGAGATAAAAGGGGCAAGATCTCTTGGGACATCTTTTATAATCTGAGCCGGACAAAGGTCACCTTGGCAATTGGATGGCTTGACTAAAAGAATGACCTTTTCTTCCTCAGGTATGGAGGTTTTAGTAAAGTGGAATCTGGCGAGACGGTCAGATGGTATTTCACTGTGGGGGAGGTTTAGGTTTAGGTTGTTAGATTGTGGTGGCAATTCAAGGTATCTTTCTTTGAGCTATTTTGTTCTGGAGGGTAGTTACTTTATTGGATAGTGCCTGTTGGATATCTGAACACCATGTTTTGTTTTTGGTACACATGTCAGGTGTAGGGATAGGAAACTTTAGTTCTTTTAGTATGGTGAATAATTCTGGTGGAGAAATATGCTTGTGAAGAGAAGGTTTACATTAATCTGGCCTTCATGGACCTTTCAAAAACTTTAAATCAAGTAGAGGGAGCCATTTTATGTGAAGGCCTGAAGGACCTGGGGATGGAGAAGGGCCTACTGAGCAGTAATATAGAACAATATTCAAACTTGGAAAGCTCAGTAAGATATAGAAGTTCAGGCAAGATCACATAGCCCTTCATAGGTTGATCCACCAATGGGTACATCTCCTTTTGGGTTGCAAGCAAACCTAAACTATTCAAAATTGTCAGTGCTTTGGGCAGGACTGACAAAACAACAAAAAAGGTAATTTTTATTAATGGCTAAAAATTGGAAAAAGATAAATGTCTTGACTATCTGGGGATTGGGTTTGCTGATAATTTAACTTTGAAACAACATGTAATAAAAGTGGCTATCCACGTGTCCCCAGCTAATGGCAGTGTTTTTTTAACTATATTGGTGCTTGAAGGGGCATATAAAGCTTAGTCAAGAGGCATGATTACATCAGGCAGTGAAATGTGTTCTCATAGGAGCCAGGTCTCTGTTACTTTTAAACACTTTTCCTAAGTCATAACTCCCAAAGAGATGGCATACCTTTAGTCTGGTATGTCTGAGTTTGGAGTGGAAATGTCCTCTTCAGAAATTAACTTGTGAATGAGTATTTGGTTGAATCCTGCCACAAAGGTGTGCCAGATACCACTTAACAATGTAATGCCATTGGTTTAGGCTTACTCAAAACCTTCCAACCACCGCTCTTCAGTTTTTATAGATCAACCCAGAAGTAAGCCATTAGATACCTTGGCTCAAGCATGTTAGAAATATTTTAAATAACCTTTATCTTTGCCAGTGGTACGACAAAGGTATGAGATTGGCCTCACAGACAAGAAACAAGTTGAACAACCTTTACATTTGAGAGTGAGAGAAGGGCCACTCCTACGCGCAAGAGGTTTACCATCTATTAATACCTACCTTCATTTGAAGAACAGTTTTGGTTGCGAGCTATATTTTGACCATATCACCCTATGTTTTATCAGAAGATGGATAACAAATGCCAGATTTGGGCAGCAGCCAAGTGAATCATAAATGACAAAGGGTGCAAAGGCTGGCTTGTATACTTGCAAAATGTTCTAGACCCCTCAAACCCTTGAAAACCCAATGCATCTGCTTTATTTTGGCTTCGTTATACACATTTTAGCAAGCACATTTTTATCCAATCTTTGAAAAGGTTTGATTGTAGTCATTATAGGGTAGTCCTGACATTAATCGTAGCAGTTATTGATTCAAATATGACATGGGCTTTTGGATTATTCTAGTGTGCATACTATGAAACTGGCATGTGACTCGTTTTAATTACTTAGATTATGAAAGATGTATCTTGTCACTAATTTGATAAATCATTGTTTATTTTGTATTTTTTTAGTGTTTCTATTTGTGAAGTTAGATTTTTTTTTTACTGAACTATTTTTTGGTTGAATTTCTTAAATCTCCACCTTGGCCATCTGACATTAACAGAGTGAGTGAAGCATGTGAGTCTATTTCAGTCCCTCCATTCAATGTTTGCTATCTGCACACCAGATTAAGTTAGACAAATTTGGAATTCGTATTACAGACTTGTTTGTGTATGGGAATACTTTCTCATGAAAATGAACAGTGTATTACATGGTTTTAAACATCTGGCCAATCCTGCTGCAGTCTCCACCTCTCCTGTTCCCTCCCAGGGCCTTTACACGGCACTGACTTCTAACTTCACCACTAAAACGCAGGACATCCTGTCCTCTCTAGCCTCTTCATCTCTCTCTACCTCTCTCTGCCACTCTCTGGCCACTTCCCCCTCTCCTCCTCCTCCGTTCTCCTCTTTCCCCGTGTTCACTCCTGATGATGTTTCTAGACAAGTTTGATCTATGAAAGTGTCATCCAAGCAGAAGCTCTCCTGCTCCACCAGAACCATCAAGGACCATATCAACACCCTAGCTCCAGCCTTGGCCGATTTCTGAAACCACTATTTTGCCCCTGGAACTTTACTCTCTGCCCTAAAGCAATTCCTTGTGCACCCCTTCATTAAGAAGCCTAATGCCGATCTTTCCACTCCGGCATAATACCGCCCGATCTGGATCACTCCTTTCCTGGGAAAACTCCTGGAAAAGCTGGTTGTCCCCATGACCATCAGTCTGGCTTTAGAGGAGCTTGAAGCACAGAAACAGCACCCCTGAACACCTGTGAAGACCTGCTCTCTAATGTCGACTCTAGCCTTCCTTCTGACCTTTCCTCTGCTTTCGACATTGGTCAATCACGCCATCCTGATCAATCGTCTCTGTGACAACCTGAGCATCACAGATCAGGTCCTAGCCTGGTTGAACTCCTTCCTATCTGATTGACTCTCCCAGGTCCAAATGGGGTATTTTCTCTCTACCAACTCTCTCTCCACATGTGGTGTTCCCCAGGGATCTGTAACGCTCACCTTGGCTCTGCGGGTGTATCCAGAACCTCTGCAGGCCTCCGCTTCCTGGTTACTTCCTCAGGGATGAGTGTTCTGTGGGAACAAGGACAAAAGGGACGATGAAATTGGAAAGGGTCTAATGCCTCTAACAGCTCTCAGCACACTACTCCGGCACCCCTTGTCAGTGTTAACACCCACCCTCTTACTGTGTTCTAGCTCACCTTATGTATATGAAAAGGAGGCTCTCCATCCTGCTTTGGTGATGCTGAGCAGGGGCGCGTGAGTTCTTTGAGGTTAGTTACTTCACTGACCCCTTCTGAGCCCAGACCTGCTGCGGCTCGAAGCGTCTCTACTGAGATGATTCCAAGTAAGTGGTAAGGATTGAACAGTTCTCACTTCCTACTCTCCACAGTTGTGAGTCCTCATCTCACTGTCTTTCCTTGATCCCCAATGTTCAATGTCTTTCCTTAATTCTCAATGTTCAATGTCTTTCCTTGATTCCCAATATTCAATGACTTTTCTGTTTTCTTCCCTCAGGGTGTTCTATTGATGGAGGATGGCAGATGGAGCCGGAAGGCGGAGCGGCGACGAAAAGGAGGGCTCACCGACGCTGCAGGACCGGAGACAGGTCTGTATGCGGCCGCTTGAAGCCGCGCGGGCCAGGTGTCAAGAAGGAGCTGCCGGCGCTGTGGAATAGTTCACGGGTAAGTAGGAACTTGCAGCAGTACGAGAGGAGGGGCCGCTGGAACTGTGGAGCCGATTGCTGGTAACTCGAGCCGCTGGAGAAGTGCTGAGGTCGGCGATGCTGCAATGCTGGAAGCGGGTAAGGAATACTGCAGTAGGATCTGGATCAGCGGTGAGTGTCTGCAGCTCAGGGCAGACGGAATGCGAAGCATGGATTCTCGCTGGGGTGTGGCTCATATAGCCAGCCACACCCCAAACTCAACAACAACTAGTCCGTTGCTTCTGGTGCCCCTGCAACTCACCTCTGCCTCCATTGTGAATCATACCAAGGTGTAAAATGGGCAGAACTGGTTCTAAGTGCGCCAAGCCCTAGTCCAACTGGGTCTTTCCTTGCGTTGGGTGCGTGGAGTGGGTGTAAACCTATGAGAGTGCACTTCTAGTGTATATGTATGACCTACTGACTTGGTGAGAGCAAGAGCACCTAAGATGGGGGTCGTGACAGGCTCTGACCTCTCACCGTGGGTCATCAACATTTACTTGGCACCTCTAGCCCACCTCATCTCTACATTCTCTCCTAACTTTCTATGTTATGCCGATGACACTCAGCCCTCTTTCATGCTCTCCTCTGCCTCCTTTCCTCTCTCGATCATTCCTGACTGTCTACCCATGATTCAGGAATGGTTTGCCTCCAACGATCTCTGCCTTAATGCCACTATGGTCGAGATCTTCTCATTGGGACCCCTGCTCCCGCATTCCCTCATTCACTCTGGCCTCCCTCCTTGGGTCTTCTACCTGCACCTTCCTGCGAGGCAAAAAGAATTGGTGTCATCTTCGACTCAACCCTCTCCTTCTCTTCACACATCACGGACCTCTCTAAGAAGTCCCACTACCAGTTGCACCTTCTCAGAGGTATTCTTCCTTTTCTCACTTTCCCCCAGAAGCTCACTGTCTCCAGAGCCCTGGTTCTCTGTAGGCTGGACTACTGCAACAGCCTCTTTCTAAATCTTCCTGTCTCTGCAACTAATCCAGAACAGGACTGCAGAACTTGTCCTTGCTCTCAAGACCAGGGATCATATCTCTTTATCCCTGACATCTCTCTACTGGCTCCCGGTAATTGCAAGGATCAAGTTAAAGACCCTCTGCATTGTACTCAAGGCTGTCTGGGGCCACGGACCACACTAAATTCAACTCTCTCTTCCTAAGCCTTTCCTTCTCGAGCCCTCCACTCATCTACCTCCAATTCTCTGTGGGTAAAATAGTTCTCCAGGCAGAGTGGGGGCTAGATCTCTCTACTCGGCTCGTGCCTCCCTCTGGAAAAGAATCCCTGCCTCTATCAAAAATGAGCAGGACCACCTCAGATTCCGGAAGCAACTTAAGACCTTCTTCTTCTTTGCTTCTGCTTTCTCGCTCTCTCTCCCCGGCTGATGTTCTTTTCTGCTGTACCAACTGGTTACCTGGCCTTCCTCTGAACCTTATGGAGACCAGGCCCATTCACAATCAGTAGCCCCATGCCCTGCCTCTGGGCATACCGCACACTAGGGACTGTATCTGTAACTCTACAGTCCCCTGCCGCCTTTCGCTTACTTAGAGCCGGCCACCCCAGTGGCACTTACTTGAGCTTTGCTATTGCACTCTCTCCCTCCCTCCCCCTGGTACTTCCCCTCTCCCTTCCCCTTGCACTTGAACGATCTGAATGACACAAGGCCTAGTAAGATTGTTTTGTTTTCCTTTGTCTGCCCCTTCCTTGTCTTGTCGTGTCTAGGAACGCTTGTGTACAGACGCGTTATAAATGACTTATCATATCATATATTATAATATATTGGCTCAAAAGGAGTGGAGATAGGAAGGAGCCTTGCAGGACCCCACATTTGACAGGGCTGGGGTATGATTGATAAGGGGGTATGAAAACAAAGTATGTACTCTCAGTGAGAAAGAAGGTGAACCAGTTGTGTACGGTGCCAGCGGCTATTTTCCCAGGCTCTTTCTAGGTGTCTGGCTTCCTGCTTGAGAGATGTGGGAAATGTTGAACCATGGTTTGCGGTGGTTGTTGTTGGGTTTTTGTAATTTGAGGGGTGAAATTGTGTCTAATGCTTGTGTGGTGATTGTGTTGGATAGGTGGAGTAGTATGGAGGGATGTGCATGTGGAGAGGGGTGGAGTGGTTGAGTGGTACTAAAGCAATGTCTGTTATGTGTGTGGTTTATCTGACTGGTGGGTGGGGGAATGTGTGGCATGCGGTGGGATTTTGTGTGGTAGGGTGAGCGTGAAAAGGATAACAAAATGGTTATACCACAATACCTAGAAACTGATTATCAACAGAGGCATGATTTTTGCTTGCGATGTAAAGGTTCAGGGTGTTGCCAGAAATGTGCGTGTGATAGGTGACGAGTAGTGTGAGGTCATAAGGGGTGAGTCGAGCAATAATAGTCTTTGGTATGGTATTGGTGTCTGGAAGGGAACTGCAGAAGGAGATGTGTGTCATGATGCCCGCTCCCGGGGAACAGGCACCGACCCGAGATGAGAGGTGAAATCCTTGTAGAAATCAGGTAAGTCTTTAATGAGCGTTTTTTGGTAATGTTTTTTCATTCGCTCATTAACGCTGATGTCTCTTTTTCCCCTTAGGGCCCGGGGTCCGGAAATGCCAAGATGCGGCGCGGACCCGAAATGAAGAGGGAATGGATCAACAGGTAAGTCTTAACATGGAGATTTAGCTTTCCTTATTCCCTTCTCTCTCTCACCTTTTGTTCTGGTGTTTTTCTCCCTAGACGCTGGGGCGTGACTGCGAACCCGGATGATCGCTGCTGAACATGGAGGCGCCCTGTAAAGGTGAGTGGAATGCGGCGCTGCAGCGATCGACGCGATGAGCATTTAAATTAAAGTCTTCCTTTTCAGGATTGTCGGCGAGATGTCTCCGGGATGCGGATTTAGCAGGTAAGGACTTTTCCTTCTTCTGTTCTCTTCTTCTCTTCCTTTGCAGGTGATCCAGGATGCTGGCAGGCGTGGCAGAAGTCAGGATGCAGGAGCAGACACGGTGAGTGTCCAGCTGCTAGATGCAGAACAACACGAAGCACGTGTGGCTGTTCGGGTGGGGTTTAAATAGCCTTGGAAGAAGTTCCAGGTATGTATCCTTCCTCCAATCAGGTATGTATCCTTCCCCGACCACCCCCGGATGGTAAATTAGTCCCACAGGTAAAGTAGTTCCTTTCAGGCCTCAAGGAGGCCGGGATCCTGCAGCATGGTCTGCATCAGGTAAGTGCACCCAAGCATTCCCATAATGAGCCTGGCGCCTATGGCGCCAGGACTGATGTCTTTTATGAGCCTGGCGCCATAGGCGCCAGGACACTGTCCAAAGGGCCCCTATATGGGGTTGCTGGGTCCTTCCTTGGGGACTGGATGTCCGCTTTCGGAGACGCAGGGCTTGAACCGGCTCCCCGGTAGCGGGCATCATGACAGCACTCCCCCCCAAGGCCCCTCCCAAGGTTGTTCCCTCTGGGGGTTTTGGTTTGTCTGGGAAGAGTCGGTGGAATTTCCTGACTAATGGAGGTGCATGAACATGGTCGCTGGTTCCCACAACCTCTCCTGAGGTCCGTACCCCTTCCAATCAATTAGGTAGAACAGTTGTGACCTAAACATTTTTGAGTCTAAAATGTTCTTCACTTCGAATTCGGGCTCCCCAACTATTAGAATAGGTTCTGGAGGTTTCAGTAGTCGGGTTCCGGGTACCACTGGTTTCAGAAGTGACACATGAAAAACAGGGTGAATTCGCATACTAGCTGGTAAATCAAGTTTAACAGCCACTGGATTAATTATTGCCGTAATAGAATAAGGTCCCAGATATTTTGGGTTAAAGGTTCGAGGCCCTTTGAGTGGTAAATGTCTGGTAGCTAACCACACTTGATCCCCAATCTGATACGGAGGTGCTTCACTCCGATGTAGACCAGCATTCTCCTTGTATTTTCTCTTGGCTTGTTGTAAATGCGTAGTTGCCTCTTTGAAGGCTTGGGCAATTGTAGAATGCTGATGTTCTACTGCAGGCATTCCGAGGTTCTGAGGTGACTCAAGGTTTGAGGTTCGAGGGTGATGCCCAAACAAAGTATAAAAAGGACTGTGGCCAGTTCCAGAGTGTACCGAATTATTATATGCGTATTCGGCTATCCAAAGAATGTCTTTCCAGTTGCTTTCAGATTGCTGTAACATACACCGTAAGTACTGTTCAAGGGTCTGATTTATCCTCTCGATCTGACCATCGGTCTGAGGGTGGTGACTGGTCGATAATCTTACGTCGATCTGCGCCATTTGACAACATTTGCGCCAGAAGTGGGAAATTAATTGGCTTCCCCGGTCAGAGATTAGTATAGATGGGAATCCATGTAGCCGAACAATATTTTCGAGGAATTCTTTGGCTAGGACAGAAGCTGAAGGTAAACCTTTCAAAGGAATAAAGTGGGCCATTTTGGAAAACAAATCCACAATTACCAGAATAGTATTGTACCCCGAACAAGGAGGCAGGTCCGTAATAAAATCCATTGATAGGGTGTGCCAGGGTGCTGGTGGTATGTATAGAGGTTGAAGGAGACCTCCGGCTGGTCTTTTCTTTTGACTTTTATTTTGGGCGCAAACACCACAGGACATCACAAAAGATTTAACATCTTTTCACCAAGAGGGCCACCAAAATTGTTGTTTCACCTTTTCCTCTGTCTTGGCAATACCGGGGTGTCCCTCTATTAATGTATCATGATAACCGGAAATAACTAGTTCGTTTAATTCCTTATGTGGCAGGAATAAGCGTCCTTGGAAATAAGGTAAACCATTATCTATGGTAAAGTCTGATCCCTTTTGTATCCATTCCTGTAAGGTTGTAGGGTCCAGGAGTTGTTTCACTCTGGCTTGAATGTCTTCAAGCGTCTGTAATGAAGTCATGCCTAGAATCCTCTGTTCGTGAATTATTGGTAGTGGTTCTGAGTTTGTATCAGATTCTCCCATTCCAATTCGGGTTAAGGCGTCTGCTTTGCCATTCTAACAGCCAGGTCGATAGGTAATCACGAAATCAAATTCAGCAAAAAACAAAGCCCATCGGAGCTGCCGTGATCACTGAGCCTTTGCGGTTTTCAAATACTGTAAATTCTGGTGATCAGTGAT
The DNA here is from genome assembly GCF_040938575.1 of Ambystoma mexicanum. Lineage (NCBI taxonomy): Eukaryota > Metazoa > Chordata > Amphibia > Caudata > Ambystomatidae > Ambystoma > Ambystoma mexicanum. The sequence goes on along the minus strand of NC_090931.1, from coordinate 949,846,773 downwards.
CACTGTGATGGTATGTCGAGCGCCAAGCAGATAATGCCGCCAGGCTTTAAAAGCGGACTTAATGGCTAACAGTTCTTTGTCTGTGATTGCATAATTAACCTCGGGTGCCGAGAATTTTCTGGACCAAAATGCTACGGGATACAGTTGGTTGGTTTCGGGATCTCTTTGGGACAGGACAGCTCCCATGGCTAGGCTGGATGCGTCAGTCTCGACGACATAAGGGAGATCTGGACGCGGGTGTTTCAATATAGGTGCAGAGGTAAACTTAGCTGTTAAATCCTGAAAGGCCTGCTTGGCTTCTTCAGACCATTCAAAACGTTTATTTTTCCTCAAGAGTGCAGTAATGGGTTGTACCACGCGTGAAAATTCCGGGATAAACCTGCGATAGAAATTGGCAAAGCCGAGCATGCTTTGAACCCCTTTTACAGAGCTAGGTGATGGCCATTTGAGGATGGCATCCACTTTTCTTGAGTCCATTCGGACTCCTTTGGGTGTCAGGACGAAACCTAGAAACTCGACTATTTCTCCAATTTAGCAAATAGTTTGTGTTGGCGCAGTTTTTCAAGTACTGCCCTGACGTGTTTTCTGTGATCAGATTCCGAAGAGGAGTACACCAGAATGTCATTGATTTATACGACAACACAAACATCGATGAGTTCCCGAAGGACATCATTCATGAAGTATTGAAAGGCAGCCGGCGCGTTACACAATCCGAAAGGCATCACCTGGTACTCGAATAATCCATATTTAGTACGGAAGGCAGTTTTCCATTCGTCGCCTTCTTTAACTCGTACCAGATGATAAGCCCCCCAGAGATCTAACTTGGTGTATATGCAAGCGTCCTTCACCTGGTCAAGGAGTTCAGGGATCAGAGGCAGAGGATAACGGTTTTTAACCGTTATCTGGTTCAATGCGCGGTAATCGATACAAGTTCTAAGGTCGTCTTCTTTTTTGGGCACGAAGAACAAAGCCGAGGATGCCGGGGACTTTGACGGGCGAATAAAACCATTAGTTAGGTATTGATCCAAATATTGTCTCAAATGCAGATTCTCAGGTTCGGTAAGGGCATAAATCCTGCTACAAGGGGGTTGTGCACTGGGCACCAGATCGATTTGGCAATCGTACGATCTGTGAGGAGGTAACGTGTTGGCCTGTTCCTTTTCGAAGACGTCCTGAAAGTCTTGGTATTCCGGAGATAGTTGCATGGAGGCAGAGGTTACAGATGCTAGATTAATCTTCAGGTTTTCTGGGTAGCAGGTTTGTGTACAATCCGGGAAGGTTATTCTCTTAGCTTGCCAATCAATTTGAGGATTATGTGTCTCTAACCAAGGGATTCCAAGAATAACCTGAAACTGTGGAGCCTTGATAACATCAAACACAACACCCTCCCGATGACCGTCGGGACCAATAAGAGTCACCTCAGTAGTGGAATGTGTTACCGGTCCAGAGGCAATTTCAGTTCCATCGACTGTGGTGATGACATCTTTGCTGGTTTTAGGACGGAGAGGGAGGTTAATCCTAGAGACCAATTCACGATCCACATAGTTTCCAATAGCCCCACTATCGATGTATGCCTTCATTGCATGCAACCAATTAGGCTGTTCTGGATCTACGAGAACCATTGGCACAATGAAATGCGAGGTCTGAGACTTAGTTTTCAAGCTCGGCAAGCAGACCCCTACACTTGTCGGGCGGAGTCGTTTCTCGAAACAGAGTCTTCATGGTTTTTATCAGCGGCTCCTACCGCCTTTCGGGGCGGTTTTGCCGGGCAATCTCATAGAAAGTGTCCAGAATTCCCACAATAAAGACATAATTTTAACTGCCGCCTCCTTTCACGTTCCTTTTGAGTTAAGGGTCCTTTAACCCCTCCAATTTGCATAGGCTCAGAGACATCAACACCCTTGGGATTAGCATGGGTCTTGACCAACACCCGAGTCTCAAACCTGGACCGATCTGCTTTTCTGTATTGAAGTCTGTGATCCAATTGGATCACTAAGTCTATATACTCTGTGCATTCTTGGGGCGGATTTACAACTTGGGCCAAGACATCTTTAAGTTCTCCGCGAAGGCCTCGATAAAACAACGTGACTCTTTTATCCTCTGGCCATCCCTTTTCCACAATTAGTCTATTAAAGGTTGCAATATAGGATAGGAGGTCCTGATTGCCCTGTCGCAGGGATAGAAGTTCGTCATCCAGAGCCTGCCCCTGAGAGTGTCAAGCAAATAACCTTTCCATGCTTGCTTGAAACCTTTGAAAATCACAGAGAATCGGGTCATCTTGAGTAACCAGTGGAACTGACCAATCGGCAGCGCAGCCGCTGAGATATGACAATGCAAAGGCTACCTTGGTCTGATCATTAGGGAAGGCCCCAGGTCTGCATAGGAAGTTCAAATGACACTGATTCATGAATATGGTGAATCGTTTGGGGTCCCCAGCAAAGCGTTCGGGTGGGGCCAGCGGCATGTTTCCAGGTAGATTAATCTGCACAGGGTTACTGGAAACCATAGGGGCGGGGTTCCCTCTGGAACCGGGTAGAGGAGTTTGCCCAGCTTGACCTTGCAAAAGCTGTCTGGCCAGGTCATCAGTTCTTTCCTTTGATATTATTGATTCCCTCCTGAGGCCATTAGTCTCTTGACGAGCGGCCTGTACTTCGGCCCGTAATTCCCCCAGTAATTGGGCCAACTGATCAGTCCCAGAACTTTCCATAGCGCCTGGGTGGGAATTTGTAGGAAGGCTTTGCATTCTGTTACGCTCACCTGACTCCCACGGAGGCGCTGGCCTGGTTCGCGCTGCTGTGACCTCTTCTAAGGTGATGCGCAGGGTTCGGAAGACGGACTGGAACGGGCCCCCAAATCTGGCTTGTCTGGCTCGCAGAAGTATCCTTCTGTAGGCAAAAATAGGGGATTAACTGTCTGTGGCGTAATGCAATCGGCCTCCCACTTTCCCCTCTCACCCTCCTTGAAACCCTTCTGTGATTTCTCGTAGCGTCTCACCTTAGGATCTGGAAGGACGAGCTCTCCATCCTGCTTCTGATGCAGGGGCGCTTTGGTATCCAGTTACTTCACTGGATTTTCGGATTGGTGAGAACCAAACTTGCTTGGCCTCCAGGTAAGTTTTTTTGATAAGAGGTTCCCCTTGTGTCCATGCATTAATGTACAAATGACACTAACAGAGACCTGGGGGATGCGAGCCCCAGAAGGGCATTACCCATGTGGATCGTGTACCTGCTGCCAACAGACAAAAAAAACCATGGAAATCGATCTAGGTCTAAAGAACCCTTGGAAGCAGAAAGTTCTGACTAATTGCAACTCAGTGTTTGTTGTATATGTCATCTGGTGCCCCTGTAATAAGATATATATAGGGAAGACGGAAAGAAACATTAAAATCTGTATCACAGAGCATAAAAGCTGCATAAGAAATAGAGTCCATTCGGCTCCGCCTTGTGGGACATTTCATTGAAATGATACACAAAGTAGAGGAACTAAGATGGTCTGTGGTCTATGTGGTTAGACCGACAAACGATTTGAACCTTGACAGGAGAAAGTTAGTTAATTTTTCTCACAAAAAGTACAGAATTGGGACTGAACGAGAAGAGTGAATAAATAAAATCAACTCTGGCCTTTGCTGTTTTATGTACAACCTCTCTAGGATGACTGTGAAGAAAAAACGACCAAGAGTAAGGTCCAACAGGAAGAAGGAAACAGTCAATGTGGTATAGCCAGTTTTGTAAGGGAACCCTAAAATCCACTCCCATGGGTCCCCCATCCATATTGAAATGACTCAATCAGGAATATCAGTAGTGGTTGTTTGTCGTGCACATACCCCCGTGAATATCATACGATCACGACTACAATGTGGGGAAATGCTGTGGCGCGGTGTTGGTGACCCGCCAGTCAAATAACAAATGACATTAACCATCGAGTTGAAACGATTTTAAGCGAACGTTAAGAAAAAATGAGCGGCGCAGGATGTTTGGACATTAAAAACTAAACCAACGATACTCATGTAGCGGGAAATATGTGTCAGCCAATGCCGATGGAGTTTTGGCTGCCGACTTCAATAGAAACCATGAGGTTTTCCCGTGCGGTGGGATGATGTAGCGACCACATTTGGCTGGGCTAAGTGGGGGCCGAAGGCAAGATAGGTTATGACATAGTCTTTAAAGAGAAAGAGACCATTAAGGTGCTGTCTCCCGATCACGTGACTAATTGGCTATGTGGGGGGCGAAATTCAATAAAAAGCGAGAGAACGTAATGAGAACAGGTAGAAACGGACACCAGGCGGAGATAGGAGTGTGACTTGAGAGAGAGGACAGCCACATGTGAGCAGCGACTGTAACCCCGTACAAGGCAGCAAAGGCAAGCTCGTTAAAGGTAAGAGCATAAAGCCTTTTGGTGATATCCCCACTCTAATTTTAAATGAACAGCGGTACGAAGAAGAATCACGACCGAGTACCTGATGTGCCTCTCTCCATTCTAGAAAACTATATATAGAGAGTCGTCCCATCCCACGTGAGAAAATTTAGAAGATTTATCTAAATGAGGAGCGGCACGGGATAAAGTCAACTATTAAATAGAACAGGAATCCACAAAGTAATCGCGCTAGGTCAGTATACAGATATGCAGGGTCGTTTTGAGCACGATGAACTGACAAATAGAATAAACATCAAGCCAAGCTACACAAATTGGTTTACCTGTGTTTTTGTCTTAAATAGGCATGCCTCCCAGTGATCGCAGATAGTGGTATCCAGTTGAGAGCCAAGCACACCCCAACATCAGACAGACTTTAACTAGGAAGAGGATTGTAAATCGAGGGGGACCCCCCAAGAAGACACATAAGAAGAAGTCAGCCTGTAGAAGGTAAAGCAAATTCATAGACAGACTTGGACAACTTAACTGTACCGCATGTTTGGGTTAATTGATTATAAAGTTGTGAAATACTCAGTGTCGTAGTTAAAGATTAGACCTGAAGTTATAACAGCATGGGTGTGGTCTTGAAGGACCTAGTTGCAGATAGGGGTGGAGGTGTGAAGATATAACAGATGTAAAGAAGGTGATGGTCTAAGTAATGACACCCTTCCGCTGATGATTGACACATAGCAGGTTGTGCATAATATAAATGTCGACCGGGATATTATCTCGAATATTAAATTTCGATTATCCCACACTTGCTTCCCACAGTGTATTCGTTTTTGAAGGTTGGACCCTAAAGAAAAGTGATATGGGATCTCATTGAAAGCTGACCCCGCAAGAAATTAAGTCTACAAGAAGACTGATACGATTGTGCATTTAATTGAATGTTGTGTAAATTTTACCCCTGAAGAATTTCCTTGTCAATAGTGTGTAAGTGTGTAAGGAATTAAACATGTCGGGTATGGTATGGATGTGGTATGAAAGTAAGCATGATTTTTAGGAAGAATAAGTGAAAGGTTGTTACGGACTGGATTGCTTGTCTCGACAATAGGGGTGAGCAACTTGTAGATCCAGGTTAAGAGATGAATTTTTGCTAATTATTAAATGGTCAACTGTTACATGAGATTAAATGTACACAATGATATTGCATGGTAACGGTGCAGATATTGTGATTTGCATACTATCAGAAATACTCCTTTTTAAAAAAGATTAAAAAATTGGAACTGTGAAGAAGAAAAGATAAAAGAAAAAAGTTTTTTACTGTTCAAATATGAAAAATAAAATACTATTTTTTGATACAATGTGGTGTAGTATGAGAATTTAATGGCTATTAACCTCATACAGTAAGGTTCAACCAAATATGGACTTGGGGAAGCAAGGGACCGAGTGAACATTGTGTATTGTTTAAGAGTTCTGTTTATAGAGGGCTGTTCACTATCGGTCATAGGAAATATTACCTCTAGTCTCTCTTAAGTTTATTGTCTGCAAAAGCAATCCATTTCAGGCAAATACTCCCAACTTTAACAGAGAACAAGTTCTTATTTCCCCAATTCTTATCTAGATCTGACAGATATAGGTTGAACAGGGTGGCCGCAAGGTTACAATCCTGTTTCAAACCTATTGCTGTGACAATTGGGGCGGTAGTGCCCCCAATTGTCACAGCGTTAGGTTTCAATTGACATGGTATGAATTGGTTGCAATGTAATTTCAGGCCTCGCCTTGAGAAAGACCGAAGACGGTCGAAACACGTGTCGGCACAAATTGGGCCTTTACTAGGATTTAATAAACAGCATAGGGTCTATGGAAACAATGTGTTAAATTGTACTTGAATTTATTCATTTATGTTTCTGACGTTTTGGAGCACGTTTAGTTGAAATGAACAATTTGGACAGCGCTTATCCAGAGATTCATATGGTGTTTGTCTCTACATGTATAGGTCTGGGGAGACCTATCATCTCATAGGATTGCAGCAGTCCTAGGCTTATCCAAACTTTGGTTGGCTTTTTGATACCTGGTTACCCTCGTTGTGTAGAAGTAATTCTGTGTATGGGTATCTTCAGCCTTAGTGCATGGTTTGTGTATGAGCTGCTTGGAGATGATTAGTGTAAACTGGACCAATGGCACTTAGCCCGATCAAATGAATGCCACTGAGTGTGATATTTGGCATAAAGTACCCCTGAGCACACATTATAAGGATACTGCAAGTCACCAGGGAGTTATGTGACCCAATTGAGGAACTAGGCCTAAGAGCGAGTGCCTTTGTAGGTTCACAGAACTCCAATGTGACTTCCATTATGATTTTATGTATATAGTTGCATTCTTATATGTATAGCAGGGGGTATTTTATTCCTTATCATACATGGCCATACACGGTCATCCCCTTTAATACCTGGCCTCTTGCCTAATGTAATGCAATATATCTGCCAGTTGCTGATAAATCTAATGAATGGAGGATTTGTGTTCAAAAACAACGAATGTGCAACTTCTAATGTGTTGCAACGAAATTATTTAAGCACTTTAATAAAAATGCATCTTAAAACTTTTTCATGTTGTGCTTTAAAATAAGCAATACAATGCATATTCTTCCCCTGATTTGTTAAACCCCCAGCTGTGAATAGAATAAACATACTACCACAAGCAGTTCTTTATCAGTTAATGACTGTAAATTGTCACAGAAAGCTACTCCACAAGAAAAGAGTTTGCAAAGCTTGTCACTATATAATTAAGCGCTGCACTATTGGAATTCTGCAGGCATTCCAACATCACAATGTAACGGTAATAACTGATTACAGAGTGGCAGTGATGTCATTTCCGTATTACAGATCAGTAATGATGTCACAGGTAGCCATTAATAAGAACATTATTTACAATATTTTCTACAGGTATTGCAGGCTGCCATGTGTTACAATGGTTTGCATGGGTCCTACTGTTATGTCCCTTCATGAAAGTAATGGGAGCAGCACTGCAGCGTCGGATTGGCCACTCGGCCTTTCGGCCCGTGGCCGGGCCGAAATCAGCCTTCGGGAGTGAGGGCCGGTTTCTGGCCATGCATGGGCTAGTTTGAAGGGAACATTTTTTTTGAAAAAATAATATTTTTTCTCACTTTTTATTTTTTATTTTTTTTTAAGTCTTCTTACCTCGATAAATGAGTACCAACTCAGGTTGGGTGATACTGTATGCATATTTGTTCTGTAAAAAGGAGCTTGAGCATAAGAGCTATACTATAAAATATTATCAATTGGCCTTGGACGTCTGCTTGGAGTCAGTGTAATTTAGTGTACTTAGGGACAATGCTATTCGATGATACTTCCTGTTTTGTCAAGGGGTGAAAGGTCATGTTTCATCGCTTCCCGGGGTGTCACTTTGGGGTGGTGTCAAATGACATCAGAGGTCAAGGGTCGTGAGGCGAGGGGTGGGCCACTTTTTTTAGGGGTGACCAGGCCTGTTTCTTGTCCCAGTCCGACCCAGAGCAGCAGTCTTCCACATCACTTCCGGGTCAAACACTGTAATATCTGACTAGTGGCCCACGAGAGTGAAAATATATTCCTAGCTGTTGGCAGAAATGGAGTCCTTTCAATAGCATATTAATGATGAGTCATTAAAATGGCCTTTACCCACGCTTCTGATAACCGAGTGAGTGCACTTCTGATGCTGGCAAAATGTAACGGGTGCAGAAAAAAACGGCGTTGTATCAGCCCTTACCTGTGTGTTCTCTGAAAAAACAGCATGCCGGATGCCACATGTTTGCTTGATCTTGCTTACTCCAGCTAAGAATGTATTTATCTGTAATGATGACAAGCGGTCGCCTCCTGGGAGAGAAAATAGTGTCAAATTGCTTCTCAACCTAGAAATGTTCCCAAGAGCCCCAAGGGATTAGACACCGCATTTGATGTATGTGTTTGGAAGCTCTAGTCTTCTAAACACCTGAACTTCGGCTTTGACTGCACGCCGGCACTATCGAGCCGCAGACGTGAAAGAAGTGTACGGGTTTCATGTCACATCTTTGCAACAGATCTTCTGCATCTATTTACCAGCCAATGTTTACCTCATATTCTTCTTCTCATGATTAAATCTCCTTTGGAAGATTGTGGGTGTTTTTATGTAAGATTGTATTGGGCCTCTCGGTTGCATAAACCATAATATTTCATCTTTAATCAAATTATGCCAAATACAATAGCAAACCACTTACCTTCAGAAAAAGGTGCATATCCATCATTTATTGATCCTAGGCTTGAAATCCCAGGACCCCGTATCCTCAGGCTTTCTAGCCCTCACATGTCTCCCCGTCCACTCTAAAATTGCCCTCTAATCCGTGCGTATAGTGGTGCACAGACACCAAAACAATGTCGGCCCCAAGTACCTCGCCACCTTCCTGAACCTTTACCAACAAGGCAGGCCTTTCAGATCAGACAACCAAAACAAGCTCACCCAGACAGGTTTACGAAACAACACACAGGATTCGCCGTCATCACCCCTCTCTCTGGAAGGAAATCCCACCAGTTTACAACTAGAAAAAACAGACCAGATTAAAAGAAAACCTGCCTTAACAGACAGCTGCTGAACAGAGCCCTCACACTGCAGTATAAGTGTCTCTCCACCTCCATCTTTGACTTAGCTTGCCAGTGTGTCTCTGGGTAACATTTGTGGCTCTACTAAGCCAACATTTGCCCTGTTAAACTGTCTTGGATGTCTGCGTGCACCTTTAACAGTTGTATTTTGTCTCACTTGGTAATTAGCTAAATAATGTTCTCGTATTTGTATATCAGCAATGCACTCCTTCGGCACCCTGTCTTTATACATACTATGCTCTTTCCCCTGGTAATCTTCCTTAACCTTTATGATTTCTTCCCTGCTCTCCCTTCCTTCTCTTCCTCCTCTGGCCCCTCCTCCCCACGACTCACGTGAGTTGAAATGTTTTGTATACAATACGTCACCTTATAAAACAAATTCAAATAGAAAATAAATAAGAAGGAGTTGTATTCAGGACTGAAAGTTGCCTTTTGTCTACCAACAGAGTGGCAGGTTGCCGAGAAGAATAGAATGTGCTGGAACTTGGAAGCCAATCCAATGCAGCAGGTGTTCTCCTATTATATATCCCCCAGTTTTACGCTGTATAGCAAAGGTCTTCAGGAATCACTCCATTGTCACTTCAGGGGCCCTTCTCTCACTTTTGAATGCAGTTGTAAGATCTTGATCTCTCAGTGACATACTTCTGTTTTTGATTATATGATATGTTAATGATATGTTATAGTGATATGTTAATTTCATGAATCAGCATTAGCAAAATGCTTTTTTGTTTGTTTTCTGCTACAGCTAATTCATTGTCGCAAAGCGTTTAATCTCACTACGGATACTCTGTAGAAGTCTTTGTTTCCGCTCCTTGTATATAAAGACATAATAAACCACCAATAAAGCTCAGATTGATTTTCTTCTTTATCTACAATAAGCATTAATTGTACATCTTGCATTAAATTAGACACAGAATTTCATCAAAGATTGTGCCATTTACATGGCAATCGTATCTACTTTGCATACAGCATTCCAATTAAGCGTGTGTTATGGAAAATTATTAGAAATGGTGACTGGTAGAATTTACATAGAATTCAGACATACATAAAGGTCCCAGGTTTAGTAAATACAATGCATTCATGACAAATCTAATGTGTGGATCAATTAGAAAACTCCTCCAGCCTGATGCTGGTTCAGTGCAGGTGCATTTTAAGAATATGAAAAGATTTTGGCAGATGTGTAATTAATTTCCTTATTGTTCGTGAATAAGTTCTGAAAACAAAGTTGTCTCGGATGTGTATTCAATTAAGGCCTCTGCATTGGTAGACTCAGGGGCGCAAGGTCTATGTATGGATGCCTTATGGGCTAAACAGATGGCCATTCCACTACAAAAGAAAGAGTTTCTGGTTCCAGTGGAAGGTGGCGACGGACGTCTTCTGGTAAGTGGACCCATAATAGATAAGACTGTACCTTTGCAGATGCTTATTCACCACCATCGAGAAAAGATTCAGTTCGATCTTATACAAGCAGCCAATTACCCCATCATTTTAGGAATAACATGGCTTACCACTCATAACCTTTACATAGATCTGAACGCACAGCCTCTATTCCTGGGTTCCGAGCACTGTCTAATGAACTGCATCTACGATTCCTTGCCAGTTACATGCACTGCTTCATCGCCTTCATCTAGCAACGTGAGAGTTCCTACGGTTGCTATGACTCCACCACATAAATATAAACAGTATAAGCAAGTATTTGAGAAAGAGGCTTTGAAATCTTTGCCTCCACATAGACCCGAAGATTGTGCCATCGAACTTCTTCCTAACACAACGGTCCCTTTTAACCGCATGTTTCATGTTTCTTCTGGTGTTGCTGAGCAAGTTTGAGTCATCCCGACTGTTTTGAGAGGATTGTTATCCTTAAGTTCCTTGAATGGTCGTTCTATTCTTGGGGTTTGTTCATGTTTTATGTCATTTGTGCCCATAACCACAGATCTTATATGTGGTTCAGATACATCATAGTGACAATAGGCCATTGCCTGTTTTGCCAACTATAAAAGGTTCTCCCTTTTGGAGGACAAATACTGCATTTTATGCCATGGGATCTCCTCACCACCCTATGCCTTGTCTCCTCCCGCAGTACACCACCCCCAAGGTCAGGATCAGGAAGCATCTGCCTTTCCTTGGCCACCTGGGAGGAGACCTTAGGCATGGGTTTAGTGAGGGATCCGTAGGATTTATTACCTACCCTTCCACTAAAGACCAGACCCCCCAATCCAGGTTCCTATTCCTCTCCTTCGCCTGCCTCCCCTGTATTCACAATAGGCCCACCAGTTTTCCAGTCCCAGACTGTACTATATGGAAATAATTATTTTCGAGTGTGTACATTTTGAAGGCAGTACCAAGAATATTTTTCCTTTACTTGACTATTGAGATTTTCCTTAGTTTTTAATTTGATCTGTTATACTCGGAAAACCCATTCATTGAAATGGGGGACTTCACAACCCAAAACTAACGAGGTAGGAAGATCAGGAATCACTGCCACTTCCCCAAGATGGTAACAGCAACTGTGGTCAAGGGATGCTTCTCAGTTTAACCATGAACACAACTTATTTCTTTGCCGGCAATGGATTTCCAATTATTGGGCATTCAGGCATTTGTATAGCATCTTTTACCATTGCTATGATCTCAGTTAGGTGGATGAATGTTAGCCTGTACTGCAGAATTCTTGCCCTCAGTATCCAATTGAGTCCAAATTGAGCCCTTGGAAAACTACAGGGAAAACTACAGGGATCCGATAACTATTATTTTCTCCAGTACACAACATCACATCAGATTTCTTTCTTACCCTTTTCTTATTTTTCTTCCCTTTTGGGAGAGGTTTCTCTTGGCTTTCTGTTAGCATATCACTGGGTTGGACACATACAATACTCACATAAGATGGTCAGCCCTTGTTTCCTTATCTTTCCCACCCTTAATGAAATCCTTTAACAATGATGTGGTGGGGAGATCAATTATATTCAAGGGGCAACAACCCACCTGATGACCATGCTCCCCACAAGAGAAACATGATTTTGGATCCAAGGGCGGGATGGGGTTAGAAAAGATGTTAAATTTCCCTTAGATACTTCCTGTTTTAGGGGTCACCACCTGAGAGCAAACCCAAAATCTTGCCATGAGAAAACAAGTTCCTCTTCACTCTCATCTGTCAAGGAAGTTGCTAAACTTGATGAAATATCTTCCTCAGACAGAGTGGAATTACCCCCCAGCGAGGAGGTCCGAAAAATGTTGGATTCAAAACTTCATAATTCTCTTTCTTTAGAGTAATGTCTTCTGTTATTTGAGCGCTCTGAGACCTATGGGTGTGTAGCGCTATATACAAAATAAATTATTATTATTATTATTATTATTAGAGGTTTTCTTAGCTAACAGGAAGGCATAAGAGTCGTGATTTTCCTTGTCTGGAGCCTTTACTAAAGAGAACTCTATTACCTTTTCACGTGTTCCGTTACTCTCTAAATCATCAACTGGAATAACTATAGTTTCAAGTGTATTACAATGTCCTGTTCTCCCGGGAGAGAAATCTCTGATATTATGGGGATCCCTGGGGTTCTGCTCTCTTCCCATATTAAGCTGGGCTCATTTTGTGTGTAACTGGATTCAGAGATGTTCTCTGTCTCTCACTGTGAGTCAGACAAAAACATTTCTGAGCCCCCCCTCTCACCTCAAGTTGTTTTTCTGGGTCTGCACAATCTCCCTGCCTCTTGTCACACTGGGGCAGAGATTCCCATGGGGTTTCATACACCAAAGGTCCAACCAGCTCACCCCTTTTAACTTGTATCGGCTTATATGACAAATTCAAAAGGGCGATTTTTACTTCTTTCCCTCCAAACATCAGAGGTTGCACTCTAAACCTTCCCTTTTGTCTCGCTCACATTTATGGGCATGAGATAAACAGCTGAGCCTGATGGAACTTCCATCAAAAGCTCTACGGAAATGATGATTGTGTCCATACTGGGTACTTGATAAGACTGGGGGAAGAAGAGATTATAAGTGTTACCCTCCACTTTGTTTCCTAGTGGGAAGAATCGCTTGGTTGATTAGTCTAATGAACCGACCCAAGGAAACTATTGGTCCTTCTCTTCCATGTGCCGGCCAGGGAAAATATTATTACTCCCTTGACCAGCCAATTAAATTAAAGGGGAGGAAACAGGAATGCCGCTCGGAACACACCAGCTGTTGACAAAGAAATAATAAAGGTTACACACAGCAAGGATACTGGAAAACAGATTAGACCAGTCTTGTACGTGTTTACCTGTGTTTAACGAGAGGAAACCAAGGAGGCCAGTAACTGGATACAAGGGGAAATCCAGTACAGAAAGCAACTGCCTGGGCAGAACGAGGGTGCAGGCTAAGGGACAGATGCAACCTCCGGGGTGGAACAAGGGCGCAGGCTAAGGTACAAGGTAGGGTAATGGATTTGTGAAATCACTGGTCAAGGTTCAGCAATCCATGTTGAGCAAAAACAAAAGTACTGTTCTAAAAGAGTCAATATCCAGCTAAAAGAAGACGCCACAACCAAATGATGATCCAATGAAGAAATCCAGGAGGGAAGCAATGTCGCCAAACAGACCAGTCAATTTCCACTTTGAACAACCAAAAGGAAATCCAATAGAACAAATCCAAAATCCAGGGGAAGTCCAGAAACCTGATAGTTCAACAGGATATAACTACCTCACAGGGAAATTCAAAAGAGAGGACCAGGAAACAGGAAGAGGTTCAATAATATGCAGGAGATCCAGTAAGCACAGTAGCTAAAACCCAGAGAAATCACCTTTACGCTTTAATTTTCCTATCAGTTTTATCATAAATGCAAATGCTGCTGAAAATTATGCTTTACAAACAACATTTCTCATGGATTCCTATTGAATCCACCTGCTTTTAGCAAGTGCTATATACAGGCAGATTCGGTAGGAATCAACACGTGTTTCAGTGGACCAGTTAAGCAGTGCTGTATTCCAAGAATTAAAGAGGGCCTTTACCCAATATATGGTTCTGCACCTACCAGTGCCCCACTGTAAATTAACACCTGAACCAAATGCATCACATCTGTTCTTGGCGTACACATGACGATTTTCAGTGGCATATTTTGCATGACTGTTAAAGGACGAGGGAGGAATTGCACACTATTAGAGAAGGAACTATTAGCCATTAGGGAAGGCATCAAAGAATGGAGGCGCATACTAGAAAGTACTTCCCAGCCTATACTGGTGCTTACAGACTACAAGAATCTACAGTATCTCAAGCCAACCAAAGAATAGCACTATGGATACTTTTGCTGGTTTCATCTTGTCATTTACGTGCCAGGAAAAGGAAATAGTAAGGCACCTGTCCCCACCAGAGATGTTCTCAGTGTAACAGTTGTTGGCAATTATAAACACTACAGAAATTATGGTGAGAATCATGGGGGAGTATGGACAGGCCCAGAACAGAGTAGAAAGACAGAATATACATATATTACAAACCCTTGAATGATTCTGGTTCAAGGAACACTGTTTGGTGGTGCTATCACAGAAGATCAACACTGCATCTTGAAATGGTGCCACAATACCTGGCCACCAACCATGGAACAATAAGAAAGCCTCTCCACCATGTACAACACTATTATTGGTGGCCATGTTTTAAATAGTGCAAGCAATCAGTGAAAAGGGTTTAATTCAGATAAATACATCCATAAAACCAACAGTTCAAACAAATAACAATTCATTAAAAAAAACTGCAATATATATATATATATATATATATATATATATATATATATATAGTATATGGTGTGAAAAGCAGCTTTACATAAACATAGAAGAAATCTCCATCAAATGATCCATTAAAGTAAGAGTATCCCTACAGTACATTAACCATAGTAGCAACTCAAGGCAACAGATACTAATGCTAGTGCAAGGCAAGGTTTATATCACCTTCGCCGATTAACATAGGCATCAGCCATTCAATTCAATTTGAATAGTTTGACTAAGCTACTATAAATGAACCCTTAATGCAGCCCTGCTAAGCACTAGGTCAGCAGTGACCCATGCTGCAGTAATTAATGACATGCTATGTTACATATTATTTTACAAGAGGGATATTCAATCATAAATATTGAACATACCAGAAAGAAAGGATGAGGAATAGCCATAATCTATAAATCTCTGATAAACATTTCACATTTTGAATCTTTACAGTCGATATTACTGCAGAAATTGGATATTTGGTTCTCTCAACATCACCACACAGTTGAAGAAGAATACTGCTTGCTTCAGGCCTCCAGATCCGACTAGTATTTTTCTGGAAGGACTGGATCATTATCTTATAAATATAGCAAGTAAATATGACTAAATCCTCTGTTTGGGGACCTTAACATCTGGTAAGAGGTTCAACCAGGTCTACATTCTAAACGAGTGTGTGAGATGATGAATTCACACAACCTTACTTCCTTAGTGGTATCAGCCTCCCATAAACTGGGTCACTGCTTAGATGAAGTATTGGTAAGAGGGAAAGGAATTATAATGCGGTATACCCTTTCTATTTCCTGGACAGATCATTATCTTAGGCTCTTCTCAGTGAATCTCAACAGGCCTACAGAACAGTCACTTAGCGCAAATACTTTGCCTCCAGTCTGTAAATTTAAAGAACTGGAGAAAATACTCGGCCCGGAATTGAGGAAAGAACCTGGTTTTACTGACCTAATACATGAATGTGATGTCTTGTTAAAAAAAGGGGTCACACTCATGGATACCGTCTGTGCTTGCAATGCCCCCTTGAGAGCAAAAGTACAAAAGTAAATTTAAAAACTCTGGTCTACCACTCATCTTCTAGATCTGAGGAGATCATGTATAGGACTGGAAAGAAGATGGCGAAAATCCAGAACCCTTGAAAGTGCAGATAAGGTTAAGGCAACTTTAACAAAATATTAAATAGCCATTTTTAGAGTGAAGTTTGACTCCCCAAGTGGAAAGATAGATGCGGCTGCAAATCATGCAACAGAACTCTTTTTGGTTATCTCAAAATGTGTTTGTCCAAAAAATGCACTCTGCGGGAAGGAAGCATCAGTAGAACAGGCCAGCGTTTTAAATCACTTTTTCTTGGATAAGATCAAGTTAATACAAGAAAGTATCACAGAGAAGAGGGAAACCAAAGTAAGGGAGGCCTCTAGACACCCCGATACAGGCACTTTGCTGGAGGTAAATGGCACTCCGTTTTGTTTCAATGCAGTATCAGAAGAGATCATTTGCACTCTTCTAAAGGCACTTAAACCCACAAACGACCTTCTTTTCCCCTCCCGGCGTGTGAGCAAAGCGGTTAGCATCAGACATAACACATGTTATGACTAGCTTTGTAAATGTGTCATTGAGCCAGGGGATAGTTCCTGATCAACTTAAGCTATCCATAATCTCTCCACTGCTGAAAAAGGTAAATTTAGATCCCGATAATTTACAGAACTATCACCAGTTGCAGGTTTTGCTTGGCCTTGCAAATGTTTGGGGAAAGTGGTCACAATACAGTTTCAGGAATATGTCAAAAGAGGCCTATTGGACCCTTCACAATCAGGGTTCCATCCAAAATTTGGAACTAAAACTACATTGAACGCGATGTGAGATAAAGTATTGCGAGTGGGAGACCAAGGACAACTGTCCATTCTCGTAATGTTAGACCTATCCGTGGCCTTTGACCCATTGGATCGCAATATTCTCCTTGGGCAACTGAGAACAATAGGGAATGTGTCAGCATGCACCCTTAAACGGTTGACCTCTTTCTTGTCAGGACGACAACAACAGTTGAAACTAGGGGGCTTTCTTTCAAATACTCAGCCGCAGCATTGTGGATTCCCTCAGGGGTCCTCCCTATTGCTGTTGCTGTTTAATTTCTACTTACACCCATTGATGGACATCCTGAGAAGATATAAGGTCAACTTTCAGTCATATGCAGATGACACTCATGTGTTCCTTAGGTTAAATGACTTAGAGGAATCCTTTACACAGGTTAGTAGTTATCTGAAAGAAGTAGGAGGTTGGATTTCCACTAATTGGCTCCAACCTAATCCAAAGAAGACTGAATTTATTTTGTTCGGTCCACATAGGGTCTTCCACCATCCTCTTTACTGGGATCAGAATTGAAGTATGCCTACAGGATTAAGAACCTGGGGTGCATATGGCAGAGTGATCTGGGTTGTCACTGCCAAAGTACAGGCCATTTTTTACAACCTTTCTGCTGCTTCGGCAGGCACTTCCTTATGTTCCTCAAATAGATCATGCCACAGTGGTAGTAGCCCTATTAAATTCCAAATAATTACTGCAAAAATTTACTGACTGGGGCTCCTGCCAAACAAATACACTGATTGCAAAAAGCACAAAACGCTGTGGTTTTGCTGGTGTTTGGGGTAAAGAAGTCCATAACAATATAAGGCCTTTTTCCGATCAATCCATTGGTTGGCGGTGGATGATCGGATTAAATTTAAAATCGGATGCATCATTTTTAAATGTTTGAATAACCTAGCTCCTATGTATCTGGTGGAAAAGCTAAATGGTTATGGACCAACACGGTCCTTAAGATCGAAGTATAAGTATCTGCTGATTATTCCCTCGACACGATGTGTATGTGGAGGAGACTGTAGATTTTCATTTTTTGGACAAAATGTTGGAATATCCTTCTGCTTGAGCTAAGAAAAGTGGAATCTATGGCATTATTTAGAAAACAATTAAAAAAAGTATTTGTTTACATAAGCTTGAGCTACAGTATTAAGGGGGGTAGAGTAATTTTCAATGATTTGATAATTATATGCAGAGCTATTGTGGCTACATTAACAACCGCGCCTTGATACGATTTTGTTCGTCCTGCTGCGCTATACAAATACCTCAATCAATCCACCAAAATTGTACACATTTCCTTAATCAAATAAACATATATTGGCAACAAATCTTGCAGATACTTCCTACGGTATTACCCAAATTGTTTGTTTACAATTGTTCGAATAAACAATTGACCGAATTTAAAGCGTCACAATTGACCTTTTCACAATTGACCGTATATATATATATCGGTTTGGTAATATATATATCATCAATGACATTTGTGATGTCATCTTTGATGTCCTGGGTGTTAGTGTTAGCAGTGCACGGTGGCGCGAGTTATGGTTGCTTATCTTACCATAACTGACGAATTTCAGGGTTTTTTCGGTTTTACTTTGAACCATAACGTCCCTTTAACTAAGTTTTTTCACTGAATTTCATAGGTTTTTAGTAGCGCAACTTAACCATAACGTCCCTTTAACAAAGTTTTTTCACTGAATTTCATAGGTTTTTAGTAGCACAACTTAACCATAATATCCCTGACTTCATATAGATGTAACATAGAACATACTAACCCCTCGTAGTGATTTTCATGTCCGTGGACTACCGCCATGTCCGCGGACATATCGAAAATCTGAGCGTGGTGAACGTAAATTTAAATATTGTGCCCCATTTCCCCTTTGAAGTTGGCTCTGAAAAGAGCTGTTTTTTGTTTTTTTGACAGATGCTTGACAGACACCTGTTATTTTGTATTTTTTTTCTTGTTCTTTTTTCTTTTTTTACTCCTAAAATCTTTACATAACCTTCTCCAAAGCAACCCTTACATTCCAAAATAGAAAGGCATTTCCCGTAGAAGATAAAGAAATGCCATCTTCTTTAAAATTAACAGCATTACTGGCATCAATATTCTCATTGTTACAGAGAACAAACCAGCTCTAAGCATGAAGGCACACATGCCTCGGTGGATGACACACCTAGCAATGTTTTGCTGAGGACAAAAAACTGAACTATTGTCCCATATTGCCCTAGGTAGTAATCCAGAAAAAATTATTTTCGCATTTGGAAGGATCTTCATTACGGCTTGAACCAAGCGTTCCAAATCAGCCAACAAAGTAGGGGCACTGACGTTGCCCAAATGGAAAGCACCATAGTGCAAAACTACCACATGCAGACTGTTCATCATGGCCATATCCTCACAAACTTGTACAATTCCCTGTACATTGCAATCAGGCACAGTGCTCCACACCACCTCCACTCCTTTCACATCAAAGTTCTTTGCAACATGCCTGCATTCAGCGTACTGCTGTAAACCATGCACAAACATATCTCCGAGCACCAACACCCTGACTTTCTCCACTTCTGCCATCTTCACCACACACAGTCTCTTTCAACACAAATCCACAACCTCGACATCTGATTGGCTGATCCATCTTCTTTCCATGTTGGATTTCCTGGAAAAACCCGGATGTAGCACGCCCTGTCCACGAACAGCCGCGGTGTCCGCGGACGGCGTCCACTTTACTCTCTGTGCCATTCCCTCATTGCATACAGCTAAGCAATCACACAATACGAATAACGTACTCAGAACACCCCCATTTTGTGAATTTTCGAACATTTCAGGACAATTATCATTTCATTATTCAACATATTAACATTACAAATATTATACTTTCATCTTGTACTCTGCACACAATGCTATGTTTCTCCATTAGTAGCTCAGTATACTAGAAAGAATCCCATAATACAATGCTATTTATATCAATGCATCATTCAAAGCACTAATAACAATATGATATTTATTGCAATATCCTTGACACTTTTTTCGCAACATTATAATAAAAATCCCTAGTACACAAATTCCATGAAAAGTACATACACATGTGATGTCATCAGTGATTTCATCAATGACATTTGCGATGTCATCTTTGATGTCCTGGGTGTTAGTCTTAGCAGTGCACGGTGGTGGCGCGAGTTATTTTTCATAGCTTACCATAACTTGCGATTTTCAGGGGTCTTTCGGCTGTACTTAAAACCATAACGTCCTTTAAACAAGCTTTTTTCAATATCACGCAAAAAATATACAAACATGGCGTGCAAAAACCAACTTCTACACATGGCTTTACACAGAATGTTGCAAAGTAAGAATTTATGCTCGTTCACAGTGAAGGTCAGCTGCTTCTATTTTTTTCTCGGGCCTCGGAGAGGCTCACGAAGCGGACTATAAGGTTGTATTGTGTTTTGACCTTGACAGACAGAGATTGTGATGAAAGACTTCTCTTGAAGGAGTGTTGCTAAAACGTAAGAGAAGATAAGGATGAAATTTATGAAACGAAACCACTTTTATATATTATATCACTATGCGAAAGATCGTTGGCACATGCAGAGTCGTATTTTGGGACTGCACCACTCGTAGACAATGGAAATTGCAATTGTACGGTAAGTAACCCTTTAGATTATTTTATACCAAATATAATTACAATAGCGTAGCATTAAAGACCGCTCAAGTTGAAAGTGGCATAATGTTTTCTACAGCGCACTATCACCGCCGAATTGATCCCCTGTTGTTTAGAGGGCTCTGAAAAAGGCAGACGACACAGGGTGGGTTAATACAAATAATTTAACTGGTCTATAGGCGGTCAAGCGCTCTACTCGCAGTGCCACTTCACTGTAGCCTGTCAAATGGCACAGCGAGTACAACGCTCGCTTTGACATCCGTGCACAGCTTGCTAACGCAAGTTCGAATCCCGGCAAGGCCAAACTCAGCCTTTCATCCTTCCGTGGTCGATAAATGAGCACCACACACCGTGGTTAATAATAAGCACCGCTTAGATACCTCACGGTTCTTGGCGCTATATGAATGGGAAAATATTATTATTTTATTATTAACATACTCCGTTGCACTATCTTCGATAGCAAATAGTTTGATGCCCTAATAAATAAAATGATGATTTTTAATGAAGATCGGCTGGTGAGACTAATTTATGTTTTTTAAAACAGGTATGTGGCCCCATTTTGTCACGATTTACAGACTCCAGCGGATGGGGTCTTCAACTGCCAGGTGCAGGTCCAAATATGCAACTTCATGACCCTCACCATTTTATGGGACAATCGCCAAGGACCAATATGCCCTTACGCAGTACTAGCGACTACAAACAACATACCAACCAATAGGGTGGTCTAATGGCTCGTTTTTGGAGCAACCTTCCGATTATCAGAGCGACCATTTACTGCTTTTATCATAAACCAACAGCCTATTTACCGCAAAGGAACAACGCGTGGCTCCAAATAAACTTTTGCTGATTGACAGCAGAGACAATAGCAAATCGCTGAATATTCACTAAACATTTAATGTGAAATAAATGTACTTTACCAAATGTACAATCCTGCTGTTTACTTTTAAACCACAGTTTCATATTCCGAATTGTGGCGCACTGAGTTGTAAGCTGATCTAACACCCTCTGTACCGCAAAGGAACATCGCGTGCCTCAACATGAACTTTTGCGGATCGACAACAAAGACAAATGCAAATTGCTGAATATTCTCTAAACATTTGATGTCAAATAAATGTACTTTACAAAATTTACAATCTTGCTGTTTGCTTTTAAATCACTGTTTCATATTCCGAATTGTGGCGCGCTGTGTTGTGACATAATATGTGTTGTCTTCCGGGTTCTGTGTAAAGTCACTTAGGACTGGAGAGGACTGGGCACGTTTGATGACACACCCTGTAACGTCACGGAAAGAGGCAGGGAATATGAATGCTTTGATAATATCAGGCTTAGGGGCGGGAGATATGATTTAGTGTCGCAAAAGCAAGTCAGCCAGGTCAATAGCGCCAGTCATAGAATTATCACATAATGTCGGCGCACACCAGCCGGATTTATCGTTTCTTTAGTGGACAAAAGGTTGGTTGACGCCCATAGGTAATTGTACTATTAGCGGACAAAAGGAGTGGTCTTAAAACACTTTCATCCTGACAACGAACAATACAAACAACGTTCTCAGAACATCCCCATTTTGTGTAATTGCAATCATTTCGGGACACCGCGAGTGTTCTTAGAACACATTCAACTAGACAGATTACAATACGGACAGCGTCCTGAGGACACCCCCAGTTTGTGTATTTACGAACAATTAAGTACACCGCAAGTTTTCATAGCTCATTTTTACCTTTCTTGCGAACAAAAATGACACATACTCCGTCCTCTAAACACCCCACCATTTAGTTTATTTACAAAATGTCAGAACAGCCGTGTTCTCCGCAGACAAATCGAACGCAACAAAAACGTCTAGCACATAAAAAAACAAAACATTGAACCTATCTCATACTCCCCTACCCTCCCCAAACACTCTTACATACCAACACAGGGCACTAAATACAATTTTTTATCCACGTTTCACCGCGCTGTACGCGGTAGACGGCGAATATAAGATGGCAGGCGCCACAGAAAATCTAACGCGCTCCACGCCCCCCGCCGTCCAATCAGCGAACACGTCACATGTCCACGGACATGACGCAAGGCCATGGGCCAATCGGGGTGCTGTCCGCGGAGCGAACAGGGAAGTCCATCCGCGAAGCAAACATAGATATCACTAATTTTTTTGCCTTACATTTTGGTAATTTTTTAAAAAGCTACTGGACGGATTTACACCAAATTTGCAAAAGCACGTTTACGGGACCAGGCCGCCGCTCCTGCCGCAAATTTGGTGTAAATCCGTCCAGCGGTTCGGGCTGTAGCCGTGCGCAAAGTTTTTTCCCATTCAGTCTATGGGAAAAAAAAAAGTTTTGGGAACCCCCTTTAAAACTTTTCTCGCCCTGGACGAATCCTCACCAAACTTTGCAAAAAAATTCAGAGTGGGCCATATACTTTTTTTGCAAAGTTTGGTGAGGATTCGTCCAGGGGGGGCGAAGTTATAAGCCGCCCAAAAAGTGCTCTTCCTATGGAAACACCAACTTAACCATAACTACATGGCCACTACCGTGGCCATGTAATGTGTATATATATATATATATATATATATATATATATATATATATATTATATGGGTTTTGGGGTGTTTGGTGGCATTGGGTGGGGGGTTGTGGGGGGTTTCCCCCCACATATATGTTACAATTTACCTTCACAATTCGGTCAATTGTGAAAAGGTAAATTGTAATTCGAACAGTTGTAAAACGAACAATTCGCATACAACCACTTCCTACATATTGCAACAAATATTGCACATAATCCAAGATAAAAGCTGAAGACGGTTATGTGATAGAAACTTATAGATATCATAAAATCACATACAATGTTATATACATGCTTATTAGAACAACTAGTAAGAAAACCATCTAACAAGGTAGCTGTTAATTAGGCTATAATGCTATTCTCAAATAATCTTTTCATCATAGTCAAGCTCTATACATGAAATGAGCAACAACAAACACCCTCTCTGTCAAGTTACTTTACAGGTTTTATTTTTGCATGATTCGCATGCTTAAGACTTTAACTCCTGACACACATTGAGGTTAAGCCATCTGATGTCATCATACATTGGGCAGAGAAATAAATAATGATACACTGTTTCCTCTCAGACTGAACAGTATGTACATAAATTAGCATGAGCAGCGGTCCATCTGTGCATTAGTGAAGTCAGTTGCAGAATAATTTTTTATAGCCTATTTTGTCCTTGGTTAAAACATATGACAATGCTTTAGGTGTCCTATATCATATTACAAAAATATTGGATATCTGTTTATCAAAGAATGGCTCATTCAACAATTGGTCATTGCTGCAACTCATGTTTTCAGCGTTACCCAAAATAGTGGGAACTTAGGACACATGTTATGTGTTTGAACCACAGTAAAGAATAAGTGCCCTCCTATGTTAGAGCTCCCTTGAGAGTATCCCTATATTTTGCCAAATACTTGTTGGTACATTGGTGAACCCAATACATCCGATGCTTCATTTCTACCATTGATTCAATGACCACCTAGTCGAGTTCTAAATGTAGCAGGAGATCAGGCACAGATTTTCGTAGCCCAATGGATTTTCAGAACTAGCTTTTATAGCGATTCAAGTTTAAACCCTGGACAGCAACACCAGAACTCTGCAGCATATGTCGAGGCTTGAACAGCCTAAATCCTATGTACTTGTAGTACGATCAACCAATCGTCTTTTTGTTGTCTTTCAATATGTAGAATAACACAGTGCCTTAGTTTTCAGTGTGTTTATCTTCATGCCGTTTTGAATACAAATATTGTTACATTTCTGTAGTTGCCCAATGCTAGGGAAGATGTCACTTTTTTTCTGCAAAATGTAGAATGTGTTAAAGTTGCATTGATTACCTTGGAAGATTGACGGAGGAATACAGGTTACCTCGAAGTTTAGTTTAGTTTAGTTAATTGTTTGCTTGTTAGGCACTTATACATCAAATAAATTCCGTTTCAAAGCGCTCACAGGGCAACAGGGAGGGAACATGGTATTGAAGTACAATTAAAATATACAAAAACAAAAAAAACAAAAATATACAGTGGTGGAGAGACGACCGAACCTACTATGCCTTGTGAGTATTCAGAATGTGCAAGGGCAGCAAGGAAGAGGGCAGTGGGGTAAGTGCTGGGGTGTCCTGCTCGAGGACGAGCCACAGATGAAGTGCAAAGAATCGTAAGTACTATGCGGCCTAGAGTCGCGTTGGATGGGAAAGTGTGAGTCTTCAGTGCAGAAGGTGCACCGAGGCAAGTGCTGAAGGAAGACAGAAGCTGGGGAGATTGGGTGTGAGTGGTCAGGGGCCCCGAGGATGCATAAGGGTCCAAGACACCAATCACAGCAACTGAGAGACTAGCAGAGGAGGGAAGAGGGGAAGGTGGAGGAAAAGAGGAAAGTCTTGAGGTGCTTACGGAACTTAAGAAGGTCCTGCTCAAGACTCAGAGGGAGGGGGAGGCTGATCCATAGGAGGGATCCCGCTGAGGAAAGCGAGCAATCTCTTGCTCTCTGTTTAGAGAAACTTTTTACACACCAGGAGTTGGTGCCAGAGGAACATATAGGTCTAGAAGGAGAATATTTTGTAAGAATTGCAGATCGTGAGGTCCAGACAGCCTTCTGGATGATGCAGAGGGATTTGAATTTGATCCCTGCTGCAACCGGGAGCCATTGGAGACTTTTTAGGGCCGGAGCGATGCAGTCCCTGGGCTTAAGCCCAAGTATAGGTCTTGCTGCTCTATTCTGGATTAGCTGAAGGGGACGCAGAGAGGAAGATGGAAATTGAGGAGGAGGCTGTTGGAATAGTCAAGCCTAGAGAGATCCGGTGCTCCGGCAACATTGAGATTCTGGGGGAACGCGAGAAAAGGGAGAATTCCTTTGAGAAGGTATAGTGGAAAGTGGGACTTCTTGGCAATGTTCTGAGTGTGAGGAAGGAAAGAGATAGAGGAGTCAAAGTTGACCCCAAGGTTTCTGGCTTCAGATGAAGGAGCAGGAGGAGAGCCCAAGGAGGGAGGCCAAAGAGAAGGGAAGAAGGAGTGGGCAGGGGTCCCAATCGGAAGGATATCAGTTTTGCTGGCATTGAAGCAGACATCGTTGGAAGTGCACCAAGCCTGGATAGCAGATAGGCAGTCAGGGATGAAGGAAGGTGCAAGAGCGTCAGCTAGAGGTCTGAAAAAGAGTTGAGTGGCATCTGCATGACACTGAAAGTTTGGAGAGAAGGAGGAGATCAAGAGGGCCAGCTGAGCAAGATAGATATTAAAGAGCCAGGGGAAAGGATAGATGCCATTGGGGGCACCACAGGTGCAGAAGGAGGTGGGAGAGGAGGAGGTGCGCAAGATGACTTCGGAAGAGTGGTCAGTTAAAAAGGAGGTCAGCCATTCCAGTGCCTATTCCAGATACCAAGGGTATCATGGAGCTTTGTATGAGGATGGAATCGTTGACAGTGTCAAAGGAAGAGGAGATATCAAGTAAGATGAGGACAGCTGGGGAGTTGGAATCCAGGGATGCGAGCAGCTCTTCACAGGTGTTCAGAAGAGCAGTTTCCGTGCCTCTGGATGCTTGGAATCAAGATTTATGATCATGGAGACCACCAATAAGTTCAGTGCAGGAGTTGAGTTGGGGCAAGGCCAGCTTCTCCAACAGTTTCCCCAGAAAAGGGGTGATTGAAATAGGGCGGTACTTGAATGGGAAGGTAGGGTCTGCTGAAGGTTTTTCCAGGAGTGAGTGCACAAGGGAGTGCTTGAGGGAGGAGGGGAAATCACCAGAGGAGAAAGAGTGGTTACTGAGTCAGCAAGTGCAGGGGCAAGAGAGCCAATGTTGTCCTTGAAGGTGATGGATGAGCAGGGGGGAACCTGTTTGGAAGAAGCCTTCATAAAGTGGACAACTCTGTTAATTTCTTTAGGTGTGACAGGTGTGAAGGAGGAGAAGGCGGAAGGAGTAGGGTGAGTGGCCAAGGGAGACAAAGGAGTGAGGGATGGGTTTGGCGGGTGAGTAATAAGGGTGTTCAGGATGTCCTGAGTTTTAGTGGCAAAGTGTCAGGCCAGTGCGGTGCACAGAGACTGATGGAAGATGGGAGGAGGAGACTGTGGAAGAATTGGCAAGCTCCCTGCAGATTTTGAAGAGTCCAGCCATGTTATTGGATGCACCAGATAAACGTGCCTAAATGGGGGCCCTTTTCTTGGGAGTCTGTATTTCCTTTGGAGCAGGCGACAGACCAGTTTGTCAGAATTTGAACCTGAGTTTTGCCATTTTGTTTCCACTGCTCTGCACTTTCGTTTCAGGCCTACAAGTTCGGAGTCATACCAGGTGTTACACTTCGAGGCGGGTTCAGGTTGATCCTCATGACTGGGGCAAGGATGTCAAGAGTATTGGTGATGGCTGAGTGAAGTTTGCTGAGAGCACAGTCAGTGGTAGAATATGAGGCAGGGGAAGGAGGGATGATGGTAGAAGCAAAGGCAGCAGCTGACACTTGCTTCATTGGGTGAATGTTTGAGAACGAGGTTGGCAGGGCTTTTGAGGGTGAGGTAGGAGGGCCGAAGGGACCATGTGGGAGGAACAGAGAGAATGGTCTGACCAAGAGAGAGAAGGTTGACCAGAGGAAGAGAGAGAGAGAGGTCGGAGTGGATGACGGCATCAAGTGTGTGACCAGCCGAGTGGGTTGGACCGGAGGGGAGAATGGAGAGGGAAAGAGAGGCGAAGAGGTCCATGAAAAGAGTGGATGCTGATGCGGGGGAATCCAATTGGATGTTGAAGTCACCCAAGAGGAGGAGGTTGGAGGTGGTTGAAAGTAAGGGGGAGCCAAAATCAGCCCATTTAGAGACGAACAGGGTGGAAGCGCCTGCAGGCTGGTAAATGGTAGCAATGGCCGGAGTGGATGAGGGAGAGATGACCAACTTGCAGACCAGGCTCTAAAAGGAAAAATAGAGTTGGATGGGTAGGATGGAAGAATGAACCCCTTCAGGATAGATTAAGGCAACCCCACCGCCAACACGGTGAGGTCGAGGCTTGGAAATGACAGTGGAGCCATCATGGAGGAGCGAGTCAAAGCAATGAATGAGCTGTCATTGAACCAAGTCCTGGTGAGCGCGAGAATGTCAAGGTCAGTGTAGAAGGAGGAGGCAGATATCAGCAGAGTGCTTCTTGGCAGAGCGGACGTTAAGAGTCACCAGGTGGAGGAGGTTTCTGCCGTTGAAGGTTTTCTGAGGGGGAGTTTAGAGGCGTGGTACTCAGGTCAGAGGGGGAGGGACAGTGAGAGTGGTGGGGGAAGAGGCAACAGAAGGAAGGAAGTTAATGAGGGAAGCCAGAATCCGGTCAAAGAGAAGGAGGTTGGGTTGAGGACCCAGGACCAGGATAGTGCCTGTGGTGGTAGATATTAACGATGCAACGTGTGGATGATAAGCCAGCCAAGAGGACTTCCCACTTGGTGCCACCATTGATTAGAGAGGGAGTGAAAGGGGATGGAGTAGAAATGAGATGAGCAGTCCATAGACCAGGAGAGGGGACAGAGAAAAGGATATCCGTGAAGACCTCTCTGCAGGGTTGCACTGGGCTATCGGTCATTTGGCCCATGGCCGAACGACTTTGAGGACCTGGGGGGCGGTTTTATGAACAACTACCCCTGGGCCGGTTTTATTATGTGCAATATTGCCAATACTGATTTTTGTAACTTATGTTACTTTAAGTAACATAAGTTACTTTTCTCTGGCGGCGAGCCAGCTCCTAGCGGATTGGGGATTGATGGCTGCAGGCAGCACTCATCAAAGCAAGGTAACACGCACGTTGGTTACCTTGCTTTGATGAGTTCATGCAGAGGGAGAGGGGCCGTGCTCTGGCCTGTCTCAGTGACTGGCTGGCCATGGCATCCAACGGCGTGGCGCAAGTCAGCTCTCCTAATTGTTTTATAACACTAACGCCCTGACCTCGGCTCGCACACTGCACTGTCTGCACACACAGACAGACACAGTCCATTTACAAGTTGCTTTCAATTTTACAGGTGCCAACAACAAAGTGTTTTTGTACTTGCAAAGTTGAAAGCAACTTTGTTGCCTGAGTGCCCTGAGGGCTGGGGAATTTGCAGGCAGCAGAGACAGCACAGCCAGCCAATTAGACTCCATGTGCCTAGAGCAGGAGAAAGGGCACACTAACTTTTCTTGAGACAGTGGGGGTGGGCTGGGGGTGATTGGCTGGGCCTGGGCCAGAATTTTCATTCTGGCGCACGCACACACATAGGCAGCAGCAGGCCAGCCGCACTGCAATCACTACGGCCCCCCCGCCAGAGTCACCTAAGTGTTCAAGTTTGCCCAGCCTCAGCAGCTGGCAGCCTCTAATCTAGCCGGGAGGAGACAGAGAGGACATCAGACTGAGACGTCAACCATGACCACCAGTGCCACATGATTTATGCAGCTTGCTTGCCTTGGGGCTGCCTCTTGGGGTCAGCCAGGTCAGGCTGCCTGCAAACTGCAAACTGTGCCGTCACTGCGGCCCGTGTCACTACTCCTGGGCCAGTGGCTCACCACCATTGCTGCTGGCCCACACGATGCGCACACCGATACCCGAGGCCCTCCCGCTGTGCAACAGTACCGCAACACCAGTCCACCAACACTGGCCTGCCTCAGTCAGTGGCCTGGGCTGGCATGCACTCTCCGAGTCCTCTTCGGCTCGAGTCAACATTGTGACACCGTCACCACCAGCGGCAACTAAGTAAGTAGCGGAGGTCTAGGGGAATGGGGGGGTGATAGATTGTCGGTCGATGACAGAGGATATGACTTCAGGGACAGGGGGAGGCGGGTTGGGCTGGGGCTGGCCATACAATTGTTTCGGCCCGGGCTGCACCATCCAAAAAAAGGGGCCCAGCATAGGTCAGGCCAGTTGCAAATAGCAATTCATTTCTTTTGTGACAGACTGTTTGAGGTAGTACCCAGGGATTTTTTTGATAAATGAAAACGTAATGCAAATTGTGCAATTTAAAGAATATTGATTCAGCAACAATGGTCAACACTACTAGCCGCAGCCTGTCCAGACTCGCGATGAAAACCTGTTACAAGAACAGCCAGACAGACCTTCTCTAGGTTTGCCCTGAGGAATAACCTGCGTGCCACTCAGGCCCCCACCATAGTTCCTGTGATTCATAAAATAACTACTAAAGCCCTGTGTCTGATATTCCTCATCCTAACTACCTCAGCAGTCAATCCCGAAAGCTGTGTGCTCTGGACTGGCTGCCCCCAACACTGCCTGCTCCCCTCCCAGTGTAAGAAACCAACCACCTACACCAGTGTGAATTCCATATGTCTTCCTGTATTAGAAATGTGGCTCATTATACCCTGCCAGCTGCTTCTGTGTTAGATGCGTTGTCCCTGTTTGAACATGGTCTATCGTTAATTTTCTGTAGCGGATGACTATACAATGGATATGCGCCTAAATGATGGTACA
The DNA here is from genome assembly GCF_040938575.1 of Ambystoma mexicanum. Lineage (NCBI taxonomy): Eukaryota > Metazoa > Chordata > Amphibia > Caudata > Ambystomatidae > Ambystoma > Ambystoma mexicanum. Next base: position 949,817,115 of record NC_090931.1, on the reverse strand, counting down.
CATCATCAAAAGTCAAACATGGTTTGTAATTTGAAGTGGATATTGTATAGAATTAGGAAACATAGTATAGCAATTTAATCAGGGAATATTAAAAATCACACCATAGGGAATAAAGTAACATTCTCAAAAGAAAGCCGGAATGTAAGGAAGAAAGTTGCCAAATGGCTCTGCTCTATGAGATGGAACTGCAGCTCTAAACCTGTTTTTTCCAAAGTTTTCTAATTGGGGATTTCTTTCTAGGAGATATAATCTCAATTTGAGCTGAGCAAAAGTGCAACCCTTCTCAGAAGGAATCTGTTATTGCTGGATCTAGCTCAAAGGACTGGTGTCTTTGATGTCTAGCACCTAAATTTTTAGAGAGAAATCCCTTATGCAAGGGGGCGATTCTTGTTTTTCCTTAGAGCCACACGCAGTGACTTCATTTCAACAAAATGCCAGGGCTAGCGGAAGTGACATGACACAGCCTTTGACCTCTGATGACAACACAGGAAGTGATGTCATTTGACCCCACCCCAAAGTGGTCAAGTAGGAGCAGTCCTGCAGTCCACCCTGTGCTACTGGAGTAGTGTGTCTACAGTGTCTATTGCTTTCATTGTGGGCGGTGCAAATAGACAAAAACTGTATTCTGAAGCGGAGCGGAGCGGAGTAGGAGTCGAGTAGGAGCAGTCCTGCAGTCCACCCTGTGCTACCAGAGTAGTGTGTCTACAGTGTCTATTGCTTTCATTGTGGGCGGAGCAAATAGACAAAAACTCTATTCTGAAGCGGAGCGGAGCGGAGTAGGAGTCGAGTAGGAGCAGTCCTGCAGTCCACCCTGTGCTACTGGAGTAGTGTGTCTACAGTGTCTATTGCTTTCATTGAGGGCGGAGCAAATAGACAAAAACTCTATTCTGAAGCGGAGCGGAGTGGAGTAGGAGTCGAGTAGGAGCAGTCCTGCAGTCCACCCTGTGCTACTGGAGTAGTGTGTCTACAGTGTCTATTGCTTTCATTGTGGGCGGAGCAAATAGACAAAAACTCTATTCTGAAGCGGAGCGGAGTAGGAGTCGAGTAGGAGCAGTCCTGCAGTCCACCCTGTGCTACTGGAGTAGTGTGTCTACAGTGTCTATTGCTTTCATTTTGGGCGGAGCAAATAGACAAAAACTCTATTCTGAAGCGCAGCGGAGCGGAGTAGGAGTCGAGTAGGAGCAGTCCTACAGTCCACCATGTGCTACTGGAGTAGTGTGTCTGCAGTGTCTATTGCTTTCATTGTGGGCAGAGCAAATAGACAAAAACTGTATTCTGAAGCGGAGCAGAGCGGAGTAGGAGTCGAGTAGGAGCAGTCCTGCAGTCCACCCTGTGCTACTGGAGTAGTGTGTCTACAGTGTCTATTGCATTCATTGTGGGCGGAGCAAATAGACAAAAACTCTATTCTGAAGCGGAGCGGAGCGGAGTAGGAGTCGAGTAGGAGCAGTTCTGCAGTCATGCGTATCAGGCATGAAGGAATGGGCTCCATAACCTCGGCGGAAGAAGAGGATGACACAAGGAAATTGCGCAGCTTCCGCCCGCGCCTGGGTTCAGAGACTTTGACTGTCAAAGCGAGTAACAGGCACCGTTAAAAAAGGTGAGCGATCACAACATTTGCATAAATCTGTCCACATGCAACCTAATGAGAATCAACATCAACTTACATCACTGCAGCCCCAAATTCCCTCAGAACTCTTACCTCTGCTGGTTCCCTGTGGCCCCGCTCCTCCCCTCCCAGGTTTGGCTGTCGTCCCCGGGCTGCCTGCCTTGAGACTGGCGTGGGCGGGTGAGCAGGAGGGAGAGGGACTGAGCGGTGCTGACCTAGATGTTGTTGAGAGGGAGGGGCGGGATGGCATGGAGCGGCCCTCCTCGGCCCCGATCTGTATGGAGAGTGTGGCCCGGACGCCGTGCGGGACACGGGGAGAGCAGGCGTCTATCGCCACGAAGAGGTGGATGCTGCTGACCGAGGTGTCGAGCAGAGGGGGAGCAACGTTGGCGATGGACCAGGAAGTCGGAGGCTCGCCGGCTTCGGAGGCACCGCCCCCAGATATAAACCAGCAATTTGCTGGTCAAACAGTCTCGGTTCAAGCTACGGTCCACTTTCCATATGGTTCCTGCGAACCCACATCTCGCCTGAGTGGTTTGCTACATCAGAAGCCGGAGACAGGCTCCGGGACGTTCAAAGCCCGGTAGTAAAGAAAGGCTTAAAAAGAAAAAGAAACAACACCAACACAGAAGCTATGGGGAAGGCGCGGAGAAAGCGAGACACCAGCAATACTCGGGCGAAATCTAAAACAACGCTGAAGCCCGTTATAAAAAAAGCCTTGAAATTAGTGAAAATCAGAGGAGAGTGCCAAAGCGACAACTTGCAAGCTTGAAAGAAGGGAATAATTTAAAAAAGTATTTCCAAAAAAAACCTCACAGACCATAATTAGATGAACTTTCGGACACCGAAATTTTACAGGCAGTCAAGGACTTTTGGTCGCTAGCCAAACAGCGAAGACTTGCTGAGCCGGTCCATCAGTCTGACTGTCCTTTCCCGGAAGAGTCCTTAGATCTAATAGAAGAAGGGGAAAATGAGGGCCTCATAGGATCAAAGGACACTAACTTGCCATTAAGAGATAACCAGAGCCCCACACCAAGCATTCTCCTATGCAAATCTATTGAAGATCAAACTTCTGCAAAAAAGGTTACCCCTGACCAAACCGAGACAGAGTCAGTGGTTTTGGGGAAAATATCCAACGAGCCCTAGGTATCTCAGGATAAACCCCCTCCAGTTGCCCTCACTAAGGATCGAACTGGGGAGGAAAACGGAACAAGTGGCCCACTTCCTTTACCTTTGTCAGAGCCAGTGTTTTTGGGGAAGGTATCTAATGAGCCTAGAGCTGCATCAGATAACCTCTCTTTAGTGGGCCACATTGAAGACCGACTTGATGAGAAAAAAGGATCCATTGGCCCAATTACTCCGCCTTTGACAAGGCGAGAATTAGATAAGGTGCTGCTAATTTTAGAGAGACAAAGTGGTCGTCTAACCACAGAAACTCCTTCAGCAGCACAGATGGAAACTTCGACCTATAAGGAAAACGGATCGATGGGAAGAACCACTTCCCCTTTGACAAGGCCCGAGTTTGATAAAGTACCTCCAACCCCAGGGAGATCAAGAGAGCCCTCACCTTTAGACATTTTTCAACAAAAACTCCAAAAGCATGGCACAGAGTCCATAAATCTACCATCGATTGGATTACCAAACATCAATGAAAATCCACGATTGCAAGAATCCCGCAGACATTCGATAGGGTCTGTAGGGTGTATAATGAACAATCAACCTATGAGAAAGTCTAGGATTCAAGACTTACAAGATAAAGCAAGACCCATCAACTCATCAAAACTTCCACCCCCGGAAACACCAACGAAGAAAGGGGACATGTTCTCTACAATGTCGGCGATGATAATAGCTTTAAATCCATTTATGAAGCTATACGAAACAATAAGCGAAAACTTGAAAGGTCACACAAATATTCAAGCAACAATGATCAATAAATTGACATACCTGGAAGCTCACATCATGGCCCGAGAGAAACTAGAGGCCGAACTGCTTTTGGGAAAGGTAATTATAAACTCCTCTCTGGTTTCTGTACCACCTACTTGCTTGAACATGGAAATGAAAAAATCGACCAGTATGCAAACTGAACTAAGGATTGACCTGACAGAGGAAAACTACAACGTGGGGCCAAAAAGTTCTATTAATCATGGGCCGTGCATCAGCAATGTAATAGATCACATCACACCAGAGCCAGCAAACACTAAAACAGGAGACATCACATTGAAAAAAGGGGCTTCTGGAAAAGGTGATCAAAATACTACAGAAAAACAAACAATAGCAACAAAGAAAAACAACATAAGTGCTTCTCGATCAACAAACAAAGAAACTTTACTGGCTCCAGTGTTTAAAAAAGCCCTCATGTCGAAGGTCGTCGTGCCCAGTTCCAACACAAAAGACCTCATACTGGTCCTGGCTGAGAATGAAGAGATTGGACCCCCTAGTGCAAGTTCTGGGGTCACTCACGGAGCAGCGGGCTCCCCAAAGTCGATAGAAGACTTTCTGGCTGATAAAGAAATGATGAATCTAAGTCAGCACATGACAGATGAAAAAAGAGAAGAGAATTCTCCTTCATCCACTGGAAAACCTTTACATCAGATAAAAGATCTAGCAAAAAAGGCAAAAGTTGGTAATTAGTTAACCTTGGAGGAGCGACGCAAGTTGACGTCCACATCGATAGGATGGACTCATGAGCCCACAATAAATTCAACTTGTATTCAAGAAAAGAGTCAAAAAAATACACATTTTAGTGAAACTAAGAGGAAGTCCGGGGAGACTTACCACAAGGAACATACACCGAAAAGGCAAAAAATCGGCTCATCTAAAAATGACATGTCATTGTACAAAACAATACCTGAAAATAAGAGCTATAAGAAGAACTTGAGTAGCGCTTCTACATCAACAAAAAATGACTACCATCACAATAAGGAGACGGACCCTGCAAAGAAGAGATGGGTGCTCAAATTAGAACAAATTCCAGGAAATGAAGACGATGTGACACTGAACCGAGGCTCTGTACTAAGACTTTTTGCCTTCATTCCAAAGCTAGGAGTTATCAAATGGGAGGAGCTGCTGATTGTCGATCCAAGTCAGATCCACCGAAAAGCCATTTCCCACCTACACCTATCCTCTAAAAGGGTACACAACCTTCTAATAGAAGAGACCAAGTCCCTATTATGACTGGGCTACGATATCACTGAATCGTCAAGGTTGATAGCCCCGAGGCCAAAGACCAGATGTGACAAGGTATTTAAACCTGAAGAAAGGAAGTCTAACATAGGGCACCGTTCAAGCCGATCTGAAAGAAAGCTATCTCTAGAAGGAGATAAACAAGAAGAAGAGAAACAGTACGAAAAAGACAGAAAAAAAGCCACATACCGGGGGAAGACCACGAATCATCACTTGGCACAATCTAAAGAAGGGAAAGGAAAAACTCTGACAACAGATAACCAAGAGATTGATGATTACAAAAGTGCCAGAAGCATGAGTGATAAAAAAATGGCTATCACGATAACAAGAACCATAGAGAAACCAGCAGCAAAGGTAAACCACGGATCAGTTTCAGAGACGAAAACATCTCATAGCATATAGGCATGGCTACCAAAAGCCCTCCAGAGGGAGGCTAAGAGATAGCAATGCAATGCTAAAACCGAGGCGAGCGACAACTACAATGAAGAGGCAAAACATCGACCACTCTTTCGAATAGGCTCATGGAACACCAGAGGGCACTCCCACCTGACTGCACAGGGAGCCATACAACTGGCTGACTATGACATATTGTGTCTCCAAGAAACATGGCTCACACAAGTACCAACACTAGACGGCTATGCAATAGCTTTTTCTCTGGCTAAGAAAGGGGCGATGGGTCGACCATCCTCTGGTCTCCTAATAGCCTGCAGGCAGGGCTGCGGATGTGCCTTGGAAGAAATCCTTGTTTGTAACACTTCTTTATTACTGGTTAAGGCTACATGGTCAGATGGCATCTCGAAAGAAAACAAGGGAAAGACACCAGTCATTATTATAGCAAATACCTACTGGAATCCAGCATCATTGACTGACTTGGTCTATCTGGAAATGGTGGAAAGTGCAATTGATGAAGCTATAGGAGAACACCTGGCACCCTACTTTTTGATCTGTGGGGATCTAAATGCCACCTGTACACAGGCCTCTAATCCATCAATTTCCCATGAGTCGGAAAGGTCTAGACGAGGATTGGCTTGGCTCAAACTGATGAAGTCAAGAGAGATGTACAATTTAGACAGCGTGTTTCCTGACCCTCTTCGGCCTCCGACCTGGCAACGAGATGCTTCGATGGCCACCATAGATCACATATTCGCATCGGCTTCTTTATTATCGGTCTTGACGGTATTTGAAGTGATTGAAACACCAGCTAGTGATCACAACCTTCTTTGTGCCATTTGGCCCAGGAAAAGGGCTGAAGCAAAAATGGAACAGCTTTCACTAGGAGTTAACACGCAGCGTACAAGACTGAAATTATCGGCAGCAGCGATCTGTGACCTTAAGTCAAAATACCATCTGCAGTTATATGGGACATCTGAAAAACAGATTGACTACCTCCCTTTGTTAATTACTTACAGCCACCAAACGGGAAAAGGTGCCACTAAAAAAGCGCATATCCACAGATACGATACAAAACTGGTGGAAAAAAAAGGAAATGCAAAGATTGAAGCGGCAAGCAATCAAAATAGGAACCCCAGTGGCACTAAAAGTAGCGAAAGAGAGTCAACGCCAATATAAAACTTGGGTCCACCATCACAGAGCAAATCTGTATCAACAAGACGCTGAAAACATCATAAAAGCAATAACATCTAACAACAGCCGAGTGTTTTGGTCTCTCCTAAACTCGGCCTCTTCTCAACTTGAACCAGCATTTATCTCTAACATCGTAGAGAGTACTTGGGTGAATTTTTTCCTGAGTTTATTTGAGAAGACACAAACTATCTTAAGGCCATCGAATGAAGTTGATATAACAGATTGGATCTGCTTAGATGATGAAAAAGAAATAACAAGAATGATAACGAAATTGAAAAACTCGAGAGCTCCTGGCCCAGACGGCATAACAAATATAGATCTTAAGGCTTTTCCATCAGAATGGGCCAGACTCTTGAGTGAAATTTTCAGAAGATGTGCAAAATTAAAATCAATCCCGCCATCCTGGAAATCTTCTAATGTAGTACCAGTCTATAAGAAGGGGGATAAAGCAGACCCGAGAAGCTACAGACCAATAGCCTTACTGGATTGCATAGGGAAGGTCTTTGGCTCGTTGCTACTGGAGGAATTTAACTTATGGGCAAAAACTGCGCCATGCAGAGACCACCTCCAAACAGGATTCAAAAAAAATCTGGGCACCACGGCCAACATTCTGCTATTAAGTGCTCTAAAGAGCAGAGTACTTGACGGAGGCCCATGCATTTTTGTAATCTTCATTGATCTTACTCAGGCCTTCGACTGCGTAGATCGAGCCCTTTTGTGGGCTAAGCTTCAAGACTGGGCCTGTCCTCAAGCGATTTTGGATCCAATAAAGGCCCTGTACACTGATACCAGCATGAAAGTGAAGTTAGACCAGCAAGGGCTATTCTCTAAATCCATTCCAAAAGCCAGAGGAGTTAAACAGGGGTGCCCTCTGGCCCCTCCGCTGTTTTTGGCTTTTTTGGGCGACTTACAGGCAGTAAACTCAACAGTCCGATGTTTTCCCCCCAAATTGGGGATTGACCACATACATAGATTGTTATACGCTGACGATCTAATATTGATGGATCATACACCTATTGGGCTGCAACGCCAGCTGAGCAGCCTTGAGGAGTACATGAGGATAAACAATCTGGACATAAACGAAAAAAAGACCAAATGTATGATTTTTTCGGCCAACACCAGAAGATCTGAAAAGGTTACACTTCACCTAGCAAAAGAACCAATTGAAAAGGTGACTGAATTCAGATACCTAGGTGTAATCCTGGACAGTTCGAGTTCTGAAAAAGCGATGCAGACTCATTTACAATTGAAAACAAAAAAACTGATTGGTCAAGGGAAGGCCATCAATAGGAAATTTGCCAAATTTTCGTTGTTACCAGTCCTTGAGTTTTACAAGAAAAAGGTTGTCCCATCGTTAACATATGGCGCTGACGCAATGCCAACTCTACCAGCCGCCCTGTGGCCAAAAATAGAAGCTTTATTCTGGAGATCAATATTAGGACTTCCAAATTCTACTTAAGTTTGCTGTCCTTGGGAGGCATAGTAAAAATCAACTCTTTGATGCTATTTAGGAAATGTAAAATGTCAGAAGATCACTCAATATACCTGATACTGAAAGAAGCAGAGAAAGGTACCAACAAAACATTAACTGCCTGGTTCTCTTCGAATCAAGATACTTTAGCATCAGTTGAAAGTGATGAGGCAACCTTGTTCGCAAATCCAACTAAAATCCAGAAAAAATTGAAAGAACTAGACTAGATAAGAACAAGAGAAATAGCATCAAACAACAAATTGACTCAACACTTGCCTCCCAACACAAGGAGATTCAATGAAGTACAACCTTATATTAAAATGTTTCTGTCAAGGCGGGCTCGTGATCTGCTCATGAGAGCAAGACTGAACCTCTTATTAACAAACGAAATCCTGGCTATTAGAGGTAACTCACCAACAAAAGAATGCCGCTTCTGCACTGATCAAGTTGCAACAGAGACAATTCGGCACTTGATTCTGGAATGCTCGGGCACTCAAGGCCTAAGAGCGCAGTACTTACCAGATACTATGAGTGACTTTGTATTAAGTGACCAAGACAACTGCTGGGCTAAACTAATAGGCGGGGACAGAACAAGCTGGCAATTGGCAACTTCTAACATCTTGAATTACATAAACACGGCTCTACTTTCACAGGACCCGCCTAGTTAGTTAGCATGCTAGCAAAACTGTCCACAGACTTTGAACTTTGCTCCGTTTCTTGACACTATCAGCATTTTTCATTGAGAATTTGTTTTCATGTGATTCTTTTTGTAAAAAATCTTTTTGATTAAACACAAATAAAAAAATAAAAAACAAAAAAAGTGACATCACGGGAAGCAATGGAACACAACCTTTCACCCCTTGACAATACAGGAAGTGGCATCAAATAGCATTGATCGTAAGTACACCACAATAAATATGGATTCTTTATCACTGTAATGTCATATGCATTTCATACAAAAATGAATTACCATATGTATCGTTAATATCAGTGTGTATAGGCGCATATTACCAAATTCCTTTGAATGCAAGCAGACGTCCAATACCAAATGATAATGATGTGTTATTTTATAGCACTTATGCTTAAGAGCTTTATATGGAACACATATACATACATTATAAACCAACATGTGTTGTTACTCATTTATAGACCTCAGAAAGATGAAAGGCTGAGTTGACCTTGCCGGGATTTGAACCTGCAACTTGCAGATCACACACACACATCGTAGCAGCGAGAGCTCAACTCACTGTGCTATCCTACCAGCTATAGCTATCTTACCGACAATAGTAAAATGAGCAATGACATGTCTGAATAGTCTTAAAGTCAGAAAGCAAATTACACTCTGTAGTAGATAGCAATAAACTGGTAAATGTATAGAATTCCCGAAAGACTATTTTTATTCCTATCCTTTCTTATTTAGGGTCACTGCTCAAAGTGTTACGCTTGTGGAACTCCCTTTTTTTTTTAAAGAGGCGTGAACAAGAAAGCCAGCCACTCCAGAAAAATAAGAGCCACATGGCACTGGCCAAAGCCCAGGAGCTTCCATTTAAAAAAAAAAAAAGATTTCGCTTTTAGTTCTTTTTTAGGGGTAGCAAGGGAGACCACACATTTTTCCTTGATATTAATTCTTTCACCTTGAACATTCTAAGCAAAATCATGACCGGGGAAGGTTAGAGGGAGAACATTGGCATACCTTGCATAGTTTATTTGTGTGGCTTCTCCTTTTCCCACTGAGGTTTTGTGAACTTGTTGTATGTGTTGTCGGTCGGACTTTGAAAGCATATTGATGGTGCCATGTTGACATACTGTTTGGAGTAGATCCTCAGAAGTAACTGAGGGCCCACACCAGCATTTTGCGTTTTTGGTCCGGCCATGGAGGGCACTGCACAGGAGCAGTGAGTACTGCGCTGTGTGGCAAGGTTGTTGCATGCTTACTGTTACATGATTGGGTGAAAGAGCATCATCATTCAAGCCAGAAACAGCGCAAAACCTCCTCGTTCCCTTCCTAGTGCCTTCATATGAATCCACATAGAAGGATAAATACAGTTAAGTTGGGGAACAGGATGTCATTTTGTTACTACCTACCTACCTGTTCTGGTCGTGTTTTAATGGAACAATTTTCCATTCAATTTAATATGGGGCAGCACAATGGCAGCCATGGGGTGGAATTCAAGCAGGGATAGCAGCTTTGAGCAATACTTGGACAAGAAGAGTAGCATGGGTGGGGCAGAACAGGGACAAGAGGCAGCATGAAAATGTGTTACAGCGGTAATGCAAGCACAGATTGTTAAGGCCGGTATATGTTGTGCATTTTCTTTTAAATCAATGAGGCAACCTGATTTTTGCTGTACTGGAAATCAGAACTTGTGCCTTGGTGTGCATGTGGTCTTGAAAAGCGTTTTATTTACCTAATGAGCATGTGGATTTCAGCAGAACAATCCCCCTGATACGGGTCCACCCTCTCTCTCTTTCTCTACCACCTGCCTCTATTTCTCCCTCTCACTCTGTCTTTCTCTTTCCCACTACTATCATCTATCTCTCTCTGTCTCGCTTTCCATCCCCTCTCTACTCCTCTCTCTTCCGCTCTCATTCTGTCTGTTCTATTTTTTTATTCATTGTGCATTTCTTACCACAGCCACATGCAGCACCTACTGTGCATGTTTAGTAGCCACGTGAAGCCTCTCTAAAGCTCCTGCATGTGTACATGCACGTGAACAGCCACATGTGGCACTGTTTGATATGTGCACTAAATGTAGCACTCTTTTTTAGTATTTGAACAGCTACCACGACACATCCTGGCACAATTAAATTGCTGCAGACAACAAGGGACACTCTGGGTGACAACTGACCTGAACGAAGTGCTGTACTACCTCATGTGTGTTTATTATGCTGCTGTGTCTTTGTATACTGTGATAGTGATATTGTATGTGTGTGTAAAATCAGAAGCAGGGACATGTGTTTCTATGAGTGTAACAGCTTGCTGGAAGTGTGCACAGTGGTCAAACCTTTACCCTAACATCCCCAACCTATACATAACCTCTCCCTAAACCTCATTCCGGTTTCCCTACTTCCCCCTTCCTATCCAACCATCGTCAACTAACCCTCCTTCCCTGGTGGGGTTGCAGAGCCTTGTAGAAGCATCAACTTGCAGCAGGTCCACAAAACCGCAGTGGGGGTGGTTGGTTCATGCCACTCCTGTGCCTCGGAGCTGTGGACCGTGCCACAGAACTATATGCAAAGTTATGTTATTTTATGAGTTGTGTTGTAATGTTATATTTGAGCATAAATACAACTGGCAATGTACTTTCTGGTGTCATCATTTGGCTGCACTGCTTATTAAATGCAACTCTATTTTCATTACTGATGGCAACGAGTAGACATGCCTTTAGTCTGGTTCTGCAAAGTAAGTATTTAGCTATGTGATGATGTTGTATTTTAAAAAAAGAACAAAAGGAATGTTATCACTTTCTACACAAAACATAACATGCAACAGACACATGAACCCTTCATAAGTAGCATTTTCTGTAAAGTCGTGAATTGACACGATTCACGGATGATGCTTTGAGGGCCACTTTTTTATTTAGGCGAGGGGTGGGCCACTTTTATTTGGGTGTCAAGGCCTATTTCTTGTCCCAGTCTGACCCTGCCTCTCTGGATGTTGCACTGACATAGGTGTCTGCAATGGGGAGACCAGGGTTTGCACGTAACATGTCTTTTTTGTGCTTTTCATTCCATACTTGGTGAGAGAGGTGGGCGCAGGATGGAAATGGCACAAAATGCAGTGAAATTAGGGTGCAGGATGTAAAATACACACAGCTAGATTCGGATTTCAAGAAAAAGGCATACATGCAGTGCAATTAGAGTGCATGATGTAAAATACACACAGCTAAATGGATTTCCAGGATGTAAAATACACAGCTAAATTCGGTTTTGTACAATAGACAAGCAGAAAGAGGGAGAAGTGAAGGTTATGAGGCTAGGAGGAGTGATATAGGCACAGATATAGACCAGGATGCTAGTGGAGGAGGCAAAAATGAATAGTGCAGCCACCCCTCAGTGGGGGATCAGTTCGTAGGGGTGCTGAGGCCCAGGTACATCAGAGAACAGGATGTCACAGTAGGCTGCAGCATAGTTTGTGGAGGGGGAGAGAAGGTGGGGGGCTCCCCCAGCCTACAGGGTTTGTCTATGGCCCAGTAAGCTGCTGCGCGCAGCTACCGCGTCTCTTCCCAGCTCAGATGGTGCCATGCAAGCGTTTAGTCCTCCCAGATCCGGATGGCCAGGATGGGTCTGTGGTGTAAGTACTGGCAGGGTGTCCAGGAGCAGGAGCCCCCTCGCTCAGGGCGAGCTGATCGCAAGTATTTCGGTGCGCTGTATCAGCCCTTGGGCATAGAGGAGGCCCACATCCCCAAAAAGACAGAGTCACGGCAGGCTCTTGGCTCCCAGTAGTGCTCTTCTCTGGCCTCATGCCTGCATTCCCAATACTTTGCCTGGGTGTATGTGTAAGCCCATAGGGTCCTAATGTTCCTTCAAAGGCCTTCCAACCAGTAGTCTCTTCAAACATCGGGGCCCCAGTTCCTCACTTATTCTTGCTGACCGTTGCTATCGAGTGGTCACCACCGCGGGCCGGAGTCCCGCTCTCCATGTTGCTGCTTGGTATTCTGGCACTGCTCCCCCACGGTCCCCACTGGGAGTACTTCCTTAGTTCCCAACGCGGCTCTTGTGCTTGATAAGGGGCCAACACGCACAGCTGCATCTAGAGCACCTCAGGCTGACAACACTTCTCCTGGCTCCCTCTGCGCCTCTTAGTGCAGTGCTCACCGCCGTAACCCTGGCTTGCACTTTCCCCATTTCCTCTCCGGCTGCAGGCAAGGCGCTCCTGGTGGGAACAATGCCGACCCACGGCACCCTGCAGCTCTATGCCGTTTATTATGAAGCTTATTATGTCCATCTCTCTATTGCTACAGATTCTCCAGTCACCATCTCAGATAAATGGCAGATAGAACAATCTGATCTCTTTATTGCACTTAGCATAATACACCTATAATGCTGCCAGTCAGACCAAATGCACTAGACCAACATACATGATACCCTAGCAGCCTTCTTGGAGAGATACTGGGCCTCATTAGGAGGAAGGCGGCCACGGAATGAACGGTGCCGGTAAGAGACCGGCACCGTTCAATCTGGGCTGCCCTATTACGAGGTCTGCAGCGGATCCCGCTCAGGACGCCTGGCCAGACCCAAAATCAGGGAAAATGGTGTTAAAACCATGTTCTGCTATTGAACGTGAGCTTAACCTGGGAAGCTGCGAGATTCGCTCTTTTCCTAGGACTATTTGATTTGTGGATACACTTATTGTATGCTTTAGGGGCTGCAAATATAATTCTCCCCTGAGCATGCCTTCTCAATTCAGTGCAACTATATGAGGTTTTACATCCTATTTTTATATTACGAATTTTATCATTATTGTTATACATTGGTGAGATACACATTGTGTCCTTCAATTAATTCCATATTTATTCTGCCTATCTAATTTTCCCCTGTGACTCTGCAAACCCTCATTAGTTCTTGTCTGAAGCTCTGGTCTTTGGGGCTGACTTCATTTTTGGTTCCTCCCAATGGCACGTAAAGGCCTTAGGAGTCCATCAGCCATGGAGGCTACCTCTCATCCTCTCAAGTTCGCAGAAGAGTCCAACATTCCCGATATCAAAGAAGGTACTTTGGTCCAATTGCCCTCTACTGCCTTGTCTGGCAAAGATGATATCTGCTTGGAAGAAATAACCATGGAGCCAAGCCTATGCCCACTAATTCCTGTTGAATTAACAACTGTTGTGCAAGCTCAAATTCACCCCCAGGATAGGATGGATGTCTATAACACCTTGGGCATCACTCCCCTGAGGATGCGTGACAACAGATGTATATTTAATGGGAAAGATGATAGTTCTATTGATGTTCAGGAAGAGCGACTAGCGGCTACCCTAGCCCTTAATCTGGGGGACAGTGGCAGCATCATGAGGGGGGACTCTTCTACTGGGGGTGTTGATAAGGAAATGGTGAAAGCCACACAAACTGGGCCTAACTGTCCTCCGTCTAATACTAATCGGCCTGTTTTACTGACGGATGACAATGAAGTTGACCCCAAGTAAACCCCTGATGCTAAGAGTTCTGTATTAGATGTTTCCACTGTTGAGCACCTAACACACATTGGAGGTATTGTTAACCACACTGCCTCTTTTTCTAAGTCATTTATGGAGGACTCCACTCTACATAACTTAGAAAATATGAGGCCAGTACTGTATACAAACTTATCCTCCACTAATGATGAGAATTTGGATAGCTCCATTTCAGGAGCCCATTTGTTTAAAACTCCTCTAATGAAACCCCAGCTTAGCGTCCCTAAATCCAAATCTCAAATGGGTAGGTTGGGGGATCCAATTCCCGGAAAAAAGATATCCAATTACTTTCGTAAAAGAACTGCCACTTGCATCCAAATTAAGCCAGCTTTGCCGGCTTTATCAGTTGTTAGCCTAGACCACTTGCACCTTGCGGAAGTAGTGAAAAAATTAGATTCCGAGGAGGCTCCACACAACGAAATCGATGATATTAGCATCATTGAGTGAGCAGATGAAGCCATTTCCGAGAGTAATTTGGAACCTAGATATCCTGATACTAATAATGTCACCCAACAGACACGTGATGCTTCCTATATGGGTTCTCCATCTGAACTCATGGATTTCATAGATGAATATTCAGAAAATCAAAACTGGTTAAGAGAAAGGGGTCTACTGACGGATCCTATAAAAGAAAAACCTGGTGACTCAATGTTGCACCACATACTTTAGATAGATTTGAAGAACTAGCGAGGATTATTAGGGAAAATAACCTTATAACATCTAAGCCACCCCTGCCCTTGTCTTCTCAACCTCTGCTGCCACAGGCAGAGCGGGGGGGGGGTCCTACCCTGATGGCCTCAGGTCCTGTGGCCGTAAGTGACACTGATGTTGTTACAGATAAACTGCATCTACTCACCTCTTGCCCACATACACCTACTGGTGCATCTGATTCTGTAACATCGAAAGAATATATGTTGGATAAGGGAGTTGTTCCTGCCACTACCTTAGGGGTAAAGGTTCTGCCAAATCTAGCGAAGGTTCCTATTATTGTAGATGTAACTAAAGAAGACCCCCCCAGTCAAAGGTAATGTTCTAGTTGGGAAAAGACTCTTAGAACAAATTAAGAAAATTAAAAACCAGAAAAATATCAACAAAATGAATTTGTTAACAAATGCATTTTCAAAAATCTGGTTCTACCAAAGTCTTTTTATCCTCAAGGGACGATCACACTAACTAAGGGGGCAGTGGCCTCTGGTGTGGTGGAGCTGCCCACTACTACGGTTCAAGGCAATTCAATTCCTGGTTTGGGATGTGAGGGGAAAAAAGGAATCCCCCGGCCTCTAAACTTGGCATCATGGCTGACAGGGTAACTTTAACTCCTTTGAAAACAGCTATAGGCATTCAGACCAACCTGTTCTTAAAGACCCTTGGTTTGGGGGACAATAACGGCCATCTTCCTTTTGTCCCCGTTATCGAACGCTGAGGCCATCCTGTTTCCAATACTCCCATAGATAAAACAGAGGTGATTGACACTGAAGAGAGAGGTTCACCTTCAGACAATATCCTAAAAGAACAGCTAATAGATAATGCTCCAAGCGAGAACCTGTTAGCCACTCCTAAGCCATCGGCCATTCAGATCCCCATAACTACTAATATTCCGACCCTTGTCAATATTGCCTCGGGTAAACAACTTTTACTGGATTTATATAGAGTGAAGTCTAGTCCAGTGGAAGGCACTACCACTATCCTAGAGGCATTGATAAGGTTAATACTAATGATACCCAAAATCCTCTAAAAGTTGGCCAGGTAAGACATGTTTCAAGGGTTCATATGAGTATCCCCCAATCAGCCTTGGGGGACGCCACAACTGGCTTTAAGACAGTGGGAGATCTTTATGTCCCAAATATTTTGGACCCTACTTTAATGAGGCCTATTAACTTAGGTTCCCTTGGTAACCAGGATAGACTACCTATAGGCGCACATACCACACATAGGGGGACAAATCTATGGGGTGCAAAGGGCCCGGAGACTCAAGAGGATTATCGTAAACAATTTAGTAGGGATATTTCGGATAACCTGCCACAAACTCTGGGAATTAAAGAACCCCTTGAGACTTTAGAACTTACCAGTCTCTGGGGTGATGATATGCCCATATGCCTCAATTGAGGGAACATTTTGAAAAGGATCTATTTCCCACTCAAGGAATGAGCAGATCTGAGTAACATTGTCCTTAAATCAAGTGTGGTTTTGGATCTCATATTGGGAGAAATGGGTGGCCTGTGGGAATTACTGCTCAAATTCCTGTGAATCCTGGAAGAACCGAGGAGTACAGGGGAAATTTGACAATGGTTTATCATCTAGAAAGATTTTTCCAACCCCAGCGGAGGCATTTTCCAGCAAGGAATTATGGAGATGCACGAGACTGGGCCCAGGTTACCTCTGCCCTGTGATTTGATCAATGCAAGATAAGTTCGGCCTCTCAGATGAAGATAGTTGATACTAGTAGCCTGAGATGCCTGTCTTGGAATACTAGGGGGAATCTACACCTTCTTACAAACATAGATACAGTCTCTATGCTAAAACGTACTGATTGCTTTTTTCTGCAGGAAACTTGGTTGCTTTTGACCCCTTATATTGATTGTTATGAAATTTGGTCCCAAATCGTTAAACCTAGTCTGGGGGATAGAGCGTCAGGGGGACTACTTATTGGTCTGAAGTCTATTCTTGGTCTTCTGACCATGGTTATCCTCCATATGCCTGTTGGTATATTAGTGGTTGAGGCCTCCTCAAAAGAGGGCACGATGGACATCTTACTGATCAACATTTATTGGCACCAAGGGTTAGCACCTCTACAGCCCTTTTTGGAAAGTTTAACGGAAGTGATCCTAACATGGAAAACCATGAACACTAATGGGAAAGTGATCCTCGCCGGGGATTTGAACTTAGATTGTTCTACCACGCCTGATGATGACTATGGGGACTTGGGCCAGGACATGGAGGACCTTGCTTGCAGGGGTCAGAAATATTCCTGGGGCAAATTATGGAACCTCTCCTTGGAATCTGTGGAGCTGGTATCCCTTAACAGAACTTCTGATATTGCCCGTCCTCTTCTTCCAACCTGGAGGAGGGGTCTTTCTACCTCCACCATAGATTACTTCTTTGTAGACCAATCTTTGGTTCCACTATCCTCCGATGTTCAGGTGAACTTCAATGAATGGAGTGATCATGGGACCTTGACTATCGATTTTCAACTGCCATCCAAAAATGTGCTCACACGGGGACCACGCAACTTGAGAACTGTGGGACAAGTTATGTGTGGGGTTTTCTAGGCCGGTACAACATCCTTTAATCGCGGGATGTTTTTTCACAGGGTTTTTTACCACAGATTTTTTATTTTAAAAAACATCTAATTTTTTTGGGGGGGGTGTTAAAAAATTATATATATGGGATGTGGGTTTTTGGTAATAGATATAAACTGAAAGGGAATGGGGGGTTCCGATAAATAATTAGCAGTAAAAAAAACCCCGAAAAAACATCCCATGATGAAATGACATGGAACCCTCTGGGCCCCAGCAAATATAAATTGCTTGAACAGCCTACTTATGGCCACACTCAATAATCCATCTATTCTATGGAAACAAGTTGTCTTCAACATACCACACTATGATACATTTCTGAAAGCTCTTCATGGTAGGGTTTATTATAGTTTGAGAAAGGGCCACTCTAAAAGAGAACATGTGCATATGTTTGACGAAGAGGTGGTCAAGGAAAGGTCCCTTATGCTGAAGTT